>NC_092379.1:104615527-104922596 GCF_030028105.1 Mobula birostris | reverse complement strand
ATACATCTCTAGTACATGATAATATAGCTTTATGTAGTTCTTGTTAACATATTGGATATTAATGCAGTACCTAATAGCAAATAGTCACTGATAATTATAAAATACTGTACATTTCATATAACACAATACATTTAGTGCCTGCTAACAGAACACATTTGATATAGTTCTTGTTAAAGAAATATGCCAAATATGATACCCACTGAATGCATTGTAATGCAACAGCAGTAAACATGGATTGTAATTTATTACCTGTTTATCTTATTTCTCTCGGACTGTGGACTGGCAAGGTTGTCCGTTTCTCTTGAGAAGTAAACCATTCTTATAAGCTTAATCAAAGTAGTGAAAACCCTCCCAAAATACCAATGGCAAGGAAATACCTGTAATTTAACCCCACTACAGTGCTGGAGTAGCATATATGTACTAGTATTGCATTTTAAATAAGATTAACAGTAATATAATTCTAACATATCATATAAAAGAAAAAAGGCTTATGCAGTGTTTAATATAACTTTAAAATATACCAAAATAATTTATACCGTAAAATTATTCTTGAAGTATAGTTAATATTTGTTATGTGGGTAATTACTATATGCAGATACAAAGGTTATCTAAACAAATAGTGAGATAATTGATTGTATATACTGTATTACTGAAATAAAAACAGAAGTTTTGGAAACACTCAGCAGATTGGACAGTGCCTATGGTAAGAGAAATAGAGATAATGTTTCAGATTGAGGACTGTTCACAGACCAGAAAATTGGGAAAACAACTCAAGTGACAGAGAGGGCGGGTGTGGGAGAGACAGAGCTTCGCATATCTTGATAGGGTAGTGTCAGGTTTGTCATAGTGAGAATGTACAATCTGTCTGGATGATAAAATTATTAGTGACAGTAAGAACGAGAGAAAAAAGCTCAGAGTGATATACTGTATAAAATCTGTGAAATGCAGTTCAGATCTGTTGCAGAGAACCAAAATCAGGAGGAGAAGATTGAAAGTTTCAGGTATATCAAGTCATGGTCATGGAGAGAGAAAAACTAAATTACATTACAGATGGATCACCTGACATCAGACCTGACCAATTCTGATATAAACCCAGATAACGTGCGAGCAGAGATTGTTGAATTTAATATTAAGTCTGAAAGGCAGAATGTGCTCAGATGAATGATGTGTCATTCCCAAAGTTTATGCTGGGTGCATTGTTGGAACCTTTCAGTAGGTCATAGACACATAGGACAGAGTGGGAGGGGAATGAAAAACTGAAGTGACAGGTGACTGAACACTCAGGGTCGTCCTTGCAACCTGAACAAATGTGTGCAAACTGGGTGACTGATTTGTTTTGTTATTATGCTCTTTAACTGTCCTTAATAGTTCATTGAATAATTAATTGCTTTGTCTAGTCAGGTTTATTGTCACATGCACTGGTGCACTGAAAAACCTACTTGTAGCTGCATCTCAGGCACATATAAGCAATATTCACAAGGAAAATATAAATTAGACATAAATAATACACAATTAGAACAAAGAAAGTCAATCTTAGTGGAAATGTTTTAGTCCTGATGAAGGATCTCAGTCCGAAAAGTCAACTGTACTCTTTTTCATAGATGCTGCCTGACCTGCCGAGTTCTTGCAGTATCTTATGTGTATTGCTTGGATTTCCAGCATCTGCAGATTTTCTCTTATTTAATGGAAATTGGTCAAGTTGGCCATAGTATTGCTAAACTAGTGATTAGAGTATTGCTGGTTGGTTCAAGAGCTGAAGTAGATGTCCTTGAAACGGGTGGTGTAAGACTTCAGGCTTCTATACCTCCTGCCTAATGCTGTAAGAAGATCATAAGACAGGAGCAGAATTAGGCAATTTGGCTCATTGAGTCTGCTCTGTCTTCCCATCATGGCTGACTTATTATCCCTCTCAAGCCTATTCTCTTGCCGTCTCTCTGTAACCTTTGACACCCTGACTCATCAAGAACATATCAACCTCTGCTTTAAATATATTCAATAATGATGACCAGAGCTGTCTATGGCAATGAATTCCACAGATTCATCAGCCTCTGGCTAAAGAAATTCCTCCTCATCTCTGTTCTAAATGGACGTCCCTCTATGCTCAGGCTGTGGTCTCTGGTCCTCGACTCTTCCAATATAGGAAATATCCTTTCCAAATCCACTCTATCTAGGCGGCTCAATATTCGATAGGATTCAATGATATTCCTCTCATTCTACAAAATTCCAGTGAATCCAGACACAGAGCCATCAAACGCGCCTCATAAATTAACCCTTTCATTCCTGGAATCATTCTCATGAATCTCCTCTGGACCCTCTCCAATGCCAGCACATCTTTTCTTAGATAAGAGTCCCAATACTGCTCACCATATTTCAAGTGTGGTCTGACCAATGCCTTAAAGTCTCAGCATTACATCCTTGCTCTTATATTCTAGTTCTTTCAAAATGAATGCTAACATTTCATTTACCTTCCGTGCTACTGTCTTAACCTGCAAGTTAACTTTACAGAATCCTGCACTAGGACTCCAAGTCCTTTTGCACCTCTGATTTTCAAATTTTCTCTTGGTTTAGAAAACAGTGTACATCTTTATTCCTTCTAATAAAGTACATTACCATAAATTTTCCTACACCGTATTCCATCTGCCATTTCTTTGCCCATTCCTGTAATCTGTCGAAGTCCTTTTGCAGACTCCCTGCTTTCTCAACAATACCTGTCCCTCCATCTATCTCTGTATCATCCACAAATTTGGCCACAAAGCCATCAATTCCATTACCTAAATCATTGACATATAACTTGAAAAGAAATTGTCCCAATACTGAATGCTGCAGAATGCAGACAGCGAACCAGAAGAGGCTTTCTTTGCCTCATGCCATTCAGCCAATTTTCTATCCAGGCTAGTAACTTTCCTATAATTCCATGGGTTTTTATTTTGTTAAGCAACCTCATGTGCAGCACCTTGTCAAATGTCTTCTGAAAATTTAAGTAAAAACATCCACTGACTGATCTTTGTCTATCTTGCCTGCTATTTCCTCAAAGAATTCCAACAGATTTTGTCAGGCAAGATTTCCGCTCATGGAAACAATGTTGACTTTGATCTATTTTATCAAGTGCATCTAAGTATAATGAACCTTCATTTTTAACAATGGATTCTAACATCTTCCCAACTACTGAAATCAGGTTAAATAGCCTATAATTTCCTTTCTTCTGCCTCCCTCCCTTCTTAAAAAGTGGAGTGACTTTTGCATTTTTCTAGTCCTCTGGTGCCATTCCAGTATCTAGTGATTCTTGAAAGTTCTGTACTAATTCCCCCACAATCTCTTCTGCTACCTCTTTCAGAACCCTGTGGTGTAGATCATCTGGTCCAGGTAACTTATCCTCGGACCCCTTAGCTTCCTGAGCACCTTCTCCTATGTAATAGAAACTATATTCCTGCCCCCTGGCACTCTTAAAATTCTGACATACTTGTGCTTCCCATAACGAAGACTGATGCAATATACATACTATGTTCATCTACCATTTCTCTGTCCCAAATCACTACCTCTCCAGCATAATTTCCCTGTGGTTCAATATCCACTCTCACCTCTGTTTGTATATCTGAATAAACCTTTGGAATACTCTTTTATATTATTAGATAGCTTACCTTCACATTTCATCTTTTCTTTCCATATGGCTTTTTTCAGTTGCTTTCTGTTGTTTATTTAAAACCTTCCCAATTAACTAATGCCACTAATTTTTGCAAGATTATATACACTCTCTTTTGCTCTTGTGCTGTCTTTGACATTGCTTATCAGTCATGGTTGCCTCATCCTCCCTTTAGAATACTTCTTCATCTTTGGGATGTGTCTATCCTGCACTTTCCTAATTGTCCCCAGAAACTCCATATATCGCTATTCTGCCATCATCCCTGTTAGTATCCCCTTCCAATCAACTTTGACCAGCTCCTCTCTCATGCCTCTGTAATTCCTTTCACTCCATTGTAATACTGATACACTTGACTTTAGCTTCTCCATCTCAAAGTGCAGCGTGTATTTTGTCATGTCATGATCACTGCCTCCTAAGGGTTCTTCAACCTTAAGATCCCTAACCAAATCCAGTTCATTGCACAACACCTAATCCAGAATTCCCTTTCACCTCGTGGGCTCCACCACAAGCTGCTCTGAAAAGCATCCTCGTAGGCATTCTACAATTTCCCTCTCTATGGCTCTCCAGGTAAACCAAATCTACCTGCATATTGATATCCGCCAGGTCTCTTGTAACATTGCCCTTTTGCCATTTTTTAAAATCTCCCATTGTAAGTTATATCCCAAGAAAAAGAGAACAAATTGCAGCTGTGAAAGGAGGCATTGAATAATCTGAAGAGCCAATCACTAACCACAGACACCACTCACTCGTACCCACACTGCACCAGAATATGTGGATATTTGATCGGCCTGTACAGTCACCTGATGACCTCACAGTAGACAACCCATAGGAGTACATCATACTCGACTTGTGTGATTACACTACTGAGTAGTGATGAAGGATACTGTATATTACCAAGCTCAGGTTTGTGAAACATGCGGGTGGTGGTGCTCCTTTGCACCTGCTGCTCATGACCTTTTAGGTGGTAGAAGTCACTGATTTTAAAGATGCTCTCAGAATAGTCTGGCAGAGTAAATAAATAAATGTTGTTCATGGTGCTCTCTGCACTGGGAGTGAACGTTTAACGTGGCTGACAGGGTGCCAATTAAACAAAGCTCTGTCAAATATGCTGGATTTGTGTTTGAGCGCAAAAGCCATATGTGTATGCTAATTCCTATAATTTATATCATAAACTTTAGCTGCTACTTTGGCTTAGAATTCACCTTCTCACCACTATCTGGTCAAAAATGTTCTTCTGAATTAATTTTGGTTTTTGATGACAACATAATATTAATGACCTTTACTTTTTCTCCTCCAGTAAATTAGGCTGGCAAATTAGCACAGTATAGGCATCAGGTAAGGTGATGATGATATGTAAGCTTTAGTTTGGCTCCCTAAATATAAAAGCAGCAAATAGTGTTTCATGTTAACATAATGCAAAGTTTGGATAATGCAATAAAATTCTTTATTCAAAGAATATTCTGTACTAAATACTCTCTTCACATTCACTTCTTTATTAGATATAATTACTATATTCCAAGCTCATTACTGAAAAGATATTGCCTTTTATTTGTTACTATTGTTTGTGGGACATACAGTACCTATAAAAATATTACCCTCTCCCTAGGAAGTTCCCATGTTTTATTGTTTTCCAACATTGAATCATAGTGGATTTATTTTGGCTGTTTCAACACTGATCAAAAGAAAAGGCCTCTTTTGTGTCAAAGTGGAAACAGATCTCTACAAATTGACCAAAATTAATTTCAAATATAAAACACAAAATCATTGCATAATTATTCACCCTCCCCTCCCCACCTTTAATATGACACACCTAATCATCACTGGTGTAGCCAATTGGTTTTAGAAGTCACATAATTAGTTAAATGGAGATCTGTTTTTGGAGACCTGTGTGCAGTCAGGGTGTTGCAATTGATTGTAGTAAAAATACACCTGTATCTGGAAAGTCCAACTGCTGGTGAGACAGTATCTTTGCAAAAACGACACCAGGAAGACAAAAAAAAAAACACTCCAAGCAACTCCGCGAAGAAGTTGTGGAAAAGCACAAGTCAGGAGATGGATACAAGAAAATTTCCAAGTCACTGAATATCTCTTGGAGTACAGTTAAGTCAATCATCAAGAAATGGAAAGAATATGGCACAGCTGTAAATCTGTCTAGAGCAGACCATCCTCAAAAACTGAATGACCATGCAAGAAGGGGACTAGTGAGGGAGGCCACCAAGAGATCTATGACAACTCTGGAGAAGTTACAAGCTTCTGTGGCTGAGATGGGAGAGACTGTGCATACAACAACTGCTGCCCGGGTGCTTCACCAATCGCAACTTTATGGGACAGTGGTAAAGGGAAAGCCACTGTTGAAAAAAAACTCACATGAAATCTCAGCTAGATTTTACCAGAAGGCATGTGGGACACTCTGAAGTCAGCTGGAAGAAAGTTCTATGGTCTGATGAAGCCAAAATTGAGCTCCCTGGCCATCAGACTAAACACAGTGTATCATCAAAAATACTCCATTCCTACAGTGAAGCATGGTGGTGGCTGCATCATGCTGTGGGGATACTTCACTGCAACAGCCCCTGGAAGGCTTGTGAAGGTAGAGGGTAAAATGAATGCAGTAAAATACAGGGATTTCCTAAGGGAAAACCTGATGCAGTCTGCAAGAGAATTGCGACTTGGGAGAAGATTTTCTTTTTGCAGCAAGACAATGACCCCATGCATAAATTCAAAGCTACACAAGAATGGCTTAAAAAACAACAAAGTTAATGTCCTGGAGTGGCTAAGTCAGAATCTAGACCTCAATCCAATTGAGGATCTATGGCTGGACTTGAAAAGGGCTGTTCACTCATGATCCCCATGCAGTCTGACAGATCTTGAGCAGTTTTGTAACAAAAACGTCCAGCTGTGCAAAGCTGATAGAGACCTATCCACACAGATTCAAGGCTGTATTTGCCGCCAAAGGTGCATCTACTAAATACCGCCTTGAAGTAGATGAACACTTACGCAATCAATTATTTTGTATTTTATATTTGTAATTAATTTAGATCACTTTTTAGAGATCTGTTTTCACTTTGACATGAAAGAGTCTTCTGTCAATCGTCTCAAAAAGTTAAATTAAATTCACTGTGATTCAATGTTGTAAAACAATAAACATAAAAACTTCCAGTTGGGGGGGGGCGCGGGGTGAATACTTTTTATAGGCTCTGTAAATAGCTCATGTCCATCTGAAGATTTTAAATGTTTGTTGAAATCCTCAACCTCTGCCGTTGCTAACCAGCGAGACCTCTCTCGGTCACTCTAGCTACCCCTCCAGGAGGGAACGTGACAGGTTTAGACTGAGTGTACCATACAGTTCCTCATTTATGTTCATGTTTTGCTTTGGAGTAACCTGCACCTTCTGAAAAGCAGCTCTGAACACCGGGTCAATGGACAAGGTCTCCAAAATATCCTTCACACAATGGAAGTATTTGGTCCCACAAGACTGGAGGCTTCTCCTTTTTCAACCTGATATGAGCAGACCAACACTGGTGTATCAATAGTCTCAGTTACTTCAACATCTGCTCCCAAAAACTCTATTTTCAATTACATGTACCCATCATGGGGGTACTCATCAGTACAAAGCCTCAAATCTCATGGGCACTGAGTGGCGTCAATGGTAAATGCATCAAATACTCAGTTGTAAAGGGATATATAAAGCAAAGTAACTTGAGAACCTGTGTCAAGTATGGTTCTAGCATAAACACCTTCAATCCTTCAGGAATAGTATTTTGCACTTTCGTATTTCCCTTGATACGCTGATTGGAACTGATCGGAGATGTCATCCCATTCATTTATTGGGTTCCTCCATAGTTTTGCTTCTTTTCTTCTCTGTTTAATTATCCGCTGAGTTACTTTTCAAAGATTTTCCTAACCCTTACAGTCTCATTTAAAAAGTCCACCTTCTCCACAGTTGTAACGGAAAACACCAATTGCCCCTCTTCAAGCAACATTCAAGCAAGAGACCCTTTTCAGGAACGTTCTTCTGTGTAATAAGTCCTACAGGTGGGTGACAATACCCAATAGATGTGTCATGTTTTGCTGAAACAGTAGCAGACATCCATTGAGTCAGTTTAGCTTGAAGGTTTTCACCTCATTCCACAAAAGCTCCTTCGCTGTGGCATCTGGGGTCACTTCAACAGTAGAGGCTACCACTGAAGACTTTTCTCGGCTGTTGGAAATGTTCTACTTCTCAATTGTGTTTTCTTCCCCTCTAACTTCTCTGAGTAACTGGGTAAAAGATGGAGGAGGGTGCATCTTGCCGTTCATTCAAATATGTAGAGCAATCATATCATGTGATAGCACGCCCTTCACAACTTGCTCTATCCTCAAGCAATTTCTCTCAGACAGCTGAATGCCCCCCTTGTGGCACAAACAGTGCAGCAGCTGAAAAGGCAGGCAGACAGCTGCTCTCCTTTCTCCAGGAAAGCATTCTTAAACTTCATCCTAAGATTGGCTAAACTTTCAGCAGTGGCAAAAGCATCTTCCAGAGCTTGCATATAATTAGCTGACATGGCTAATGAGTTTTCTGCCTTTAGGAACCTCACTACTTTGGCCAGTGGACCTTTGAAACTCTCTACCAGTCTGCTTTTTATATATCTGAGTGCTGCCATTCATCCAGTAACTGAGATGTTTGCTCAGCCCAAGCTTCAGATTTTTCTTCCCCATCGTCTCTGTGCTTAATTCCAGAGAACATGCACAGCCTATGATAACTTTGGCTCTCCACAGGTACCCTTTGGCATTTATCGAACAGTGAAGCAACAACCGAAACCAGCTCAGAACTTAAATCAACCGCTGAAGGACTTATTAGATTTCTCACATCAAACAATTCCTTTCCCTCACTTTGCAGAAACGAGAACAGCTTGTCTTTAAAGTCTTCACCGTCAACTACATTCCACCCTTCCCTAGAGATATGAACTGACCATGGCCCTACCCCTTCAGCTGCCTCTACGTGATTCTCTCATTTGTAGAAAATAGCAAATATGTTGCAAATGGGGTAGTTAAGCAGCTTGTACCAGTTTTTTATATTAGCATATCTCTGTTATCCTTTTTACATCATAAACTCAAGAGGTTCTGAAGATGCTGGAAAACCAGAGAAACACATTCAAAATGCTGGAGGAAATACCTCAACTGTGCAGGTAGCATCCATGGAAATAAATAAACAGTCGATATTTTAGGTTGAGACTCTTCTTCAGGACTGGAAAGGAAGGGGGAAGGTGTCAGAATAAAAAAGGTGAGACGAGGAGAAGGAGGATAAGCTAAAAGATGATAGATGAAGCCAGGTGGGCGGGAAAGTTAAAAGGCTGTAGAAGAAGGAATCTGATTGGAGAGAAGAGTGGACCATGGGAGAAAAAGAAGAAGAAGGAGCACCAGGTGGAGGTGACAGGCAGGTGAGGAGAAGAAGTAAGAGGCCAGAGTGGGAAATAGAAGAAGAGGGAAGGGGTAGAGGAATTTTTTTTTACCAGAAGGAGAAATCAATATTCATTGCATCAGATTGGAGGCTATCCAGACGGAATATAAGGTGTTGCTCTTTCACCATGAGAGTGATCTCATCATGTCACAAGAGGAGGCCATGGACTGACATGTTGGAAGAGGAATAGGGATTGAAATAAAAATATTTGCCCACCAGGAAGTTCCATTGTTGGCTGAATACAATGGGTGACCCCAATTGATTCTCATCTGGAAGGATTGTTTGGAGGCGTGAATTGATTTGAGGAAAGATTTGAATGGGCATATGTAGCATTTCTTGCTTGCAGAGATATACAAAATGCCTGGAGGGAGATTAGTGGGGAGGGATGAATGTACAAGGGAGTCACAGAGGGAGTGATTCCTATGGGAAGCAGAGAGTGGGGGTGAGGTAAAGATGTGATTAGTGGAAGTATCTCAATGATCTCAATGTACGTAGTATAAGAAATAAGGTGGATGATCTATTACAGATTGCCAGGTATGATGCTGTGGCCATCAGTGAATCGTGGCTGAAGGATGGTTGTAGTTGGGAGCTGAATGTCCAAGGTTACATGTTATATTGGAGGGATAGGAAAGTAGGCAGAGGGGGTGATGTGGCTCCATTGGTAAAGAATGGCATCAAATCAGTAGAAAGATGTGACATAGGATTGGAAGATGTTGAATCCTTGTAGGTTGAGTGAAGAAACCTCAAAGGTAAAAGGACATTGATGACAGTTACGTACAGGCCTCCCAAAAGTGGCTGGGAGGTGGACACACAGATTACAACAGGAAATTGAAAAGACATGTCAAAGGGCACTGTTATGGTAGTTTTGGGAGATTTTAACATGCAGGTTGATTGGGAAAATCAGGTTGTTAATGGAACTCAAGAGTGTGAGTTTGTTGAATGCCGAAGAGAAGGCTTTTTAGAACAATTTGTCATTGAGCCTACTAGGGGATCTGCTATACTGGATTGTGTGTTAAGTAATGAACCGGAGGCAATTAGGGAGCTTAAGGTAAAAGAACCCTTAGGAACCAGTGATCACAATATGATTGAGTTCAACATGAAATTTGGAAGAGAGAAAGTAAAGTCTGATGTAGCAGTATTTCAGTGGAGTAAGGGAAATTACAGTGGTATGAGAGAGGAGTTGGACAAAGTAAATTGGAAGGAGTTGCTGGCAGGGATGCCAGCAGAGCAGCAACAGCGTACATTTCTGGGAAAAATGAGGAAGGTGCAGAATATATGTATTACAAAAATGAAGAAATATTCAAATGGTAAAATAGTACAACCATGGCTGACAAGGGAAGTCAAGGCTATTGTAAAAGCAAAAGAAAGGGCATACAACAACACAAGCATTAGTGGGTAGATAGAGGATTGGGAGGTTTTTAAAAACCTACAGAGAACAACTAAAAAAATCATTAGAAGGGAAAAGATGAAATAAGAAAACAAGCTAGCAAATAATATCAAAGTGGATAGTAAAAGTTTTTTCAAGTATGTTAAAAATAAAAGAGAAATGAGGGTGGATATAGGACCACTAGAAAATGAAGCAGGAGTATAACTGGGGACAAGGAGATGGCTGATGAACTGAATTGCTACTTTATGTCAGTCTTCACTGTGGAAGACACTTGCAGCATGCCTGATGTTGTAGTGTGTGAAAGAAGAGAAGTGGGTACAGTTACTATTACAAGAGGAAGTTCTCAAAAAGCTGAAAGACCTTAAGGTACATAAGTTACCTGGACCAGATGAACTGCACCCTAGGGTTCTGAAAGAGGTAGCATTAGAGACTGTGGTGGCAATAAAAATGATCTTTCAAAATGGACTCTGGCATAGTGCCAGAGGACTGCAAAATTGTAAATGTTACTCCACTCTTTAAGAAAGGAGGAAGGCAGCCGAAAGGAAATTATAGACCAGTTAGCCTGACCTCAGTGGTTGGGAAGATGTTATAGTCAATTGTTAAGGATGAAGTGATGGAGTACTTGGTGACACAGGACAAGATAGTACAAAGTTAGCATGGTTTCCTTCAGGGAAAATCCTACCTGGCAAACCTGTTGGAATTCTTTGACGAGATTACAAGTGGAATAAATAAAGTGGATGTTGTATATCTGGACTTTCAGAAGGCCTTTAACAAGGTGCTACACATAAGGTTGCTTACCAAGTTAGGAGCCCACGGTATTATATGAAAGTTACTAACATGTTTAGAGCATTGGCTGATTGATAGGAGGCAGCGAATAGAAATAACAGGATCCTTTTCTGGTTGGCTGCCAGTGACTAGTGGTGTTCTGCAGAGGTCAGTGTTGGGACCACTTCTTTTTATGCTGTATATAATGATTTAGATGATGGAATAGATGGCTTTGTTGCTAAGTAGGAAATAGAAGGACTTAGACAGATTAGGAGAATGGACAAGAAAGTGGCAAATGAAATACAATGGTCATGCACCCTGGTAGCAGAAATAAATGCACGGGCTATTTTCTAAATGGGGAGAAAATCCAAAAATCTGAGATGCAAAGGGACTTGGGAGTCATTGTGCAGAGCACCCTAAAAGTTAACTTGCAGGTTGAGTGGGAGGTGAGGAAGGCAAATGCCATTTTAGCATTCATTTCAAGAGGTCTAGAATACAAGAGCAAGGATGTGATGCTGAGGCTTCATAAGGCACAGGTGAGGCCTCACTTTGAATATTGTGAACAGTTTTGGACCCTTCATCTTAGAAAAGATGTGCTGGCATTGAAGAGGGTCCAGAAGAGGTTCACAAGGATGATTCCAGGAACTAAAGAGTTATCATATGAGGATCATTTAATGGCTCTGGGTCTGTACTTGCTGGAATTCAGAAGGATGAGGGGGTGGTCTCATTGAAACCTTTTGAATGTTGAAAGGCCTAGACAGAGTAGATATGGAAAGGATGTTTCCCATGATGGGAGAGTCTAGGACAAGAGGGCACAGCCTCCAGATAGAGGGGCGCCCTTTCGAAACAAAGATGCAGAGAAATTTCTTTAGCTAAGGGGTGATGAATTTGTGGAATTTGTTGCCAAACGCAGCTGTGGAGGCCAGGTCGTTGGGTGTATTTAAGGCAGCGATTGATAGGTTCTTGATTGGACATGGCATCAAAGGTTATGGGTCGAAGTCTGGGAACTGAGGTTAAGGCTCAGCCATGATTGAATGGTGGAAAGGACTTGATGGGCCAGTTTGCCTAATTCTGCTCCTATATCTTATGGTCTTACGGTCCAATAGGACAGAGCTTTGTTGAGGCTCATGGGGTGCTAGGTGAGGACAAGAGGAGCTCTATCTCTGTTAAGGTGGCGGGAAGATGGGATGAACTTGGATGTCTGGGAAATAGAGGAGATGCGTGTGAGAGCAGTATCAATGATGGAGGGAGGGCAACCCCTTTTCTTGAAGAAGAAAATTATCTCTAATGACCTGGAAAGGAAAGCCTCATCTTGGGAACAGATGTGCAGAGACAAAAGAAATAGAAAAGGAATTAGCATTTTTATGGGAAACAAGGTGGGAAGCAGCATAGTCAAGATAGCTGTGGGAATCAGAAGATTTTGTAAACGATGTTTAGGCAGTTTGTCTCCAGGAATGAAGACAGAGAATCAAGAAAAGGGAGAGGAATGCAGAAATAGATCAAGTGAAGGGTAGGGTGGAAGTTGGATGCAAATTTGATGAAATTGACAAGCAGAGCATGGGTGCATGAAGCAGCACCAATGCAGTCATCAATGTAGTGCAGAAAAGTTGGGGAGCATTACCAGGGAAGTCTTGGACATGGACTGTTCTATGTAGCCAATGAAATGGCGGACTTAGCTAGGGCCCATGTGGGTACGTATAGCTACCTATTGAATTTGGAGGAAGTGAGAGGAACCAAAGGAGAAAGGGTTGAGGATGCAGACCAATTCCGTCAGATGGAAGAGGAGGGGACAGGTGATGGAGGCAAACTAGCTGGGTATTTTGTTGAGAAAGAAGTGGAGAGCTTTAAGGCCTTCTTGATGGTGGATAGGAGTATAGAGAAGTGGTTAAAATGAAACAGTCAGGGCCAGGGAATTGAAAGTTGTAGAGAATGAGAGCATGCGAATTATCTCAGATGTAGGTGGGAATGGACTGAACCAGTGGGTTCATGGTACAAGGTTCAGTGAGACAAAAGAAGGAAGAGGTAATGAACACATTCAGACAGTCAGGTTTGTGGATCTTGAGTAGGAGGTAGAAACAGGCAGTGGGGGGGAGGGGGTAAGTGAACAATGAGTTCAGTGGCAGTGGATGGGAGTTCTGTAGAGTTGAGGAGGTTTGTGATGGTTTGGGAGACAGTGGTCTGATCGTCCTGAGTGGGGTCTTTTTCAAGGGGTAGGCATGAGGAAGTGTCTGAGAGTTGCTGCCTGGCCTCAGCAAGGTAGAGGTTAATCTACCACACTGCAAGAGTACCCTCTTTTTCTGTAGGTTTGATGGTAAGGTAGAGATTGGTGCAGAGAGAGAGGGGCATGCATTCAGAAGGGGTAAGATCTGAGGAGGAGTGAGGAGTGATGAAGTTGAACTGCTTGACATCTTATCAATTAGAGATGAAAAGATTCAGAGCAGGCACAGAACTAATGAGATGTTCAAGAAGAGGAGGAAAGTTGAAGACAGGAGAAGGGGTCACCAGTGCAGGGAGGGGAATTCTTGCCAAAGAAGTGTGCTCAGAGACAGAGGCAACAGATGAAGAGCTTGGCACCATAGCAGGTATAGAACTAACTAAGGAGTGGATAAAAAGGGATGAAGGTAAGGCCCTTGCTGATGCCAGAATATTCTGCCTCAGAGAGCGCAAAGTCAGTGGAAATACTCTATTCAGCTTAGCTACAAAAGCTGAAGCCACTGCTTCATTGATACAACCCTCTTTTCACATTTTTGTCTGAGTTTTAAGAAAAATTGACACTATACCCTTTGTGTTAGCAGTAGCTCTGTCATGCCCTGTCCATTCTGATGCTTCTGTGAAGCCAAACACTGATCAGTTTCTATTACAGGGAAAAGCTGAATGCTGAAGTCATTTCCAATAATTTTTTCTCAAGTTTGTTTCTTGCTTTCAGGTCAACAGCAGGTCACCCTTGACCGCCCATGTAAACCTCTTATCCACTGTTCTGAAAATCAATGGGACAGCTGACATTCTCACTGTATGTCAAGTACACAAATTCAAAGACTTGTGAGTTGCTTATATTCATATATGGGTGTCAGTCAAAAACGCTTCCAACTAAAGTATGGAAAAGTAATCTGTAATTGGGACGTGGATCAATAGCTCAGACTCTAGATGTTTTAAAATAAGCAAGAGATAAACTCCACTACATAGTGGTTGAAATTCCCCCCAGTATGTAACTAAAGATTTTGTATATTATGTTTCTGATTCAGCTAGATAGGAGTTATTCACACATTACATCCAGAATTTCCTCACGATTTGCTGAACTATCTTTGATATTTAATATTATTGCTGTAGCTCCATTCAAGGTATCACCATTGACTAGAAACTCAAATGGGCAGCACAAAATATAATGTGCTAGTCAGAGTCTGCATATCCTGCTGGGTCAATGATTTACCCTCTGAGTTACTCACAGCAGGATGCTAATGTATGCTGATAGAGAAGGGAATGAGCATTTAGGGTGAAGTATGCTGTGCTGACCAAGCAGTTTACTTTGGCCTGGATGGTGTGAAGTTTCTTGAGTCTTAATGCAAGTAAACAGCATTCCATATTTTCTTGATTTGCGCTTGAAAGATGCTGCAAATGTTTAGAGAGTCAAGGGGCATGTCATTCAGCCAGCAAGAAACCCAACCACTAACAAACAGATGGTATTTTGTGCTGACCCATTTGAATTTATGGTCAATTGTGATATCTTGGATTAATGGATTGAGGCTTAGCAATAGCAATAATGTTAAATGCCGAAGTTAGATCAGGAATGAGCATAGGCAAATCACCAAGTAATTTCAGAGCAACAAGTAACCCTTACCTTACAGAAGCATAATACTATACAATGTTCCCAACAGATACACAATGAACTTCTTTTTCTCAACATGCAATTTAGCAGCTAGTCATATATTGGCAGAAATCTTCATCCACTATATAGTGGAGTTTATCTCTTGCCTATGTATACCATCTAAACTGCTCCAGCAGCACCTCCAAATCAATGATCTCAACCATAAAGAAGGACAAGGGTTTCAGATGTATGGTAACACTTTCACCTCTATGTTCCCATGTAGGTCACATAGTACCCTGATTTAGAAGTACATCACCATTTTGAACAATTGATTAATTTCTTGATTAGCGGTTCAAGAAGGTGGCTCACCACCAATCAACTTAAACTAATAACTGTTAGCCCTCTCAGAGATGCCCAAATCTCAAAAAAATAATAACTATGAAATGTTTACACTTACCTTGATCAGATCCTTGAACAGCATCTTCTATAACAAGGTCAACTTCACCATGGAGAAGATAGAAGCTTAACCATGGAGAAGATAGAGATCTATCTTGGAGATATCTTCCATCCTGCTACTAGGCATGATTAATATCACAGAACCTGCACATATTCAATAAGACCCCCTTATTCTACTCTTCTAGGAGCCAAGGAAATATGACTGGGTCTTCCCTAGCTTTCCGCTTCTCTCAATTTAGAATGCTGGGGGCCATTCTCACATATTTCCACTCTGGCTTCCTGATGCATTGTCTTCTGCTACTGATAACCTAGCAAGCACAAGGTCGGAACACGTTTGATCAAGATCTGAACATAAAAATGTGGTCCATCAACTAAATTTTCATCAGACTAAAAATGTGAGTTTGTCATTCATTATGGCACCTTTTCTCGATGCATGAATCCCAGATAAGATCTATTTTTGTCAATAAGCAGCTCATCCAATTTTACCCCAAAGAGACATAAACTCATTGTTCCCACACATTGAAGTAAATGGAAACAGTAGTTCGGAGTGGGAAATCTGATACTGTCCCATTTATACATTCAGCAAAAGTTAAAATTACCCCCACTATCTCTCCCAGCTTCTGACAATTTCTCACAAACTCATTCAATCTCTCTAGCACTCACAACCAGATCACTGACATTAAATTATTTAAATTAAATCTGTCTCTTTATTTCTGATAGACCTCTTTCATTCTAAATTAATTTTAAGCAGGGTGCAGAAGCAAAGCCTGCCTCTGCAATCTGCAGCTAGCAAACTGTTACCATAGCAACAGAGAAAAGAGCATGATCAAATCGTCAAAAATGAGTGTGGACAGAGAGTGTAAGGAAAAATCAATAATTTCTGTTAGCCTGGCTTGCACTTGCCTGACAATCTTGGTTATGTTGTAGGAACAAACACAATCCATAAATAGATCATAAATGCTACATCAAATTTGCAGAATATTGTCTATTTTTGGTTTTTACATTGAGAAATATTGCAAAATGAGAATGAGTTTTTTCTTAACATGCCTTTTTATAAATGAGCAATAGTATATAAGTATGTGATAAAATAAATGTTAGAGGTGCAATTTCTGAATATTTTTTCTTTTTTATCTTGTGAATAATAGTGTTAATTTCTCTTTTTTCTCCCTAAGAATGGGTTAATGGGCCTTTCTTTTGAAATACTGGAGCCCTTGTGCTGATGCTATTCCCAGGGAAGTGAAAGGTATGGAATCCCAGCAATGTTCTGCAGTACTACCATATGTCCAAGTTAGATCGTTTGCAAGCTGGAGTAAAAGCTTGAAGTGATGATTTTCCCAGGTTTAGCATGTACTGTACCTATTGTGGGCAATTTTCTGAAAGCATAGTCAATGTAAAAGACACGCCTGCATAGCCTTATTTGTTTAAATTGAAGACTCATATCTTGTTGTAATTTTACAAAGCTTTTCTTTTGATTGGCACAGGTGGAGATTTAAACACTTCACTTTTCACATTTTCATATTCTTTTTCCCAATGTCACTGAGCTAGTAATAATTAAGTCTCATAAAGTTAGTGCCACAAGGTGCCCTATTCAGGACTCAGGAAATGATATAGTGCCAAGTGGGATGTGTCTTCATTAAAACGGTGATAAAGCATAGAATGTACTATGCTAGACCCAGAAGTCATCAGGTTAAATAATAATCTATATCTATAAATGTCTCTGAAGACATACATTTCACTTTGGGTCCAGTGATCACAATGCCATTAGTTTCAATATAATTATGGGGAAGGATAGGACAGGCCCCAGGGTTGAGATTTTTGATTGAAGAAAGGCTAACTTTGAGGAGATATGAAAGGATTTAGAAAGAGTGGATTGGGACAATTTGTTTTATGGGAAGGATGTAATAGAGAAATGGAGGTCATTTAAAGGGGAAATTTTGAAGGTACAGAATCTTTATGTTCCTGTTAGGTTGAAAGGAAAGGTTAAAAGTTTGAGAGAGCCATGGTTTTCAAGGGATATTGGAAACATGGTCTGGAAAAAGAGGGAGATTTTCAATAAATGTATGCAGCTTGGAGTAAATGAGGTGCTCGAGGAACATAACGAATATAAAAAGAATCTTAAGAAACAAGTTAGAAAAGCTAAAAGAAGATATGAGGTTGCTTTGGCAAGCAAGGTGAAAATAAATCCAAAGGGCTTCTACAGTTATATTAATAGTAAAAGCATAATGAGGGATAAAATTAGTCCCTTAAAGAATCAGAGTGGATGGCTATTTGTGGAGCCAAAAGAGATGGGGGAAATTTTGAACAATTTCTTTTCTTCAGTATTCACTAAGGAGAAGGATATTGAATTGTGTAAGGTAAGGGAAACCAGTAGAGTAGTTATGGAAACTAGGATGATTAAAGAAGAGGAAGTACTAGTGCTTTTAAGGAATATAAAAGTGGATAAGTCTCCAGGTCCTGACAGGATATTCCCTAGGACCTTGAGGGAAGTTAGTGTGGAAATAGCAGGGGCTGTGACAGAAATATTTCAAATGTCATTGGAAATGGGGATGGTGCCAGAGGATTGGCGTATTGCTCATGTTGTTCCATTGTTAAAAAAGGGTTCTATGAGTAAACCTAGCAATTATCAGCCTGTGAGTTTGACATCAGTGGTGGGTAAATTGATGGAAAGTATTCTTAGAGCTAGTATATATAATTATCTGGAGAGACAGGGTCTGAATAGGAACAATCAACATGGATTTGTGTGTGGAAGGTCATGTTTGACAAATATTATTGAATTTTTTGAAGAGGTTACCAGGAAAGTTGATGAGGGTAAAGCGGTGGATGTTGTCTATATGGACTTCAATAAGGCCTTTGACAAGATTCCTCATGGAAGGTTAGTTAGGAAGGTTCAATCTTTAGGTATTAATATTGAAGTAGTGAAATGGATTCAACAGTGGCTGGATGGGAGATGCCAGAGAGTAGTGGTGGATAACTGTTTGTCAGATTGGAGGCCAGTGTCTAGTGGTGTGCCTCAGGGATCTGTACTGGGTCCAATGTTGTTTGTCATATATATTAATGATCTGGATGATGGGGAGGTAAATTGGATTAGTAAGTATGTAGATGATACTAAGATAGGTGGAGTTGTGGATAATGAAGTAGGTTTTCAAAGATTGCAGTGTCATGGTCCGGATCGGGAACCCTTTAAATTTACCTTGTTTATGTTACGATCCGGTCTGTTGATTCCCTGTTTTCTCGTCTCCCTCGGCTCTGATCATTAGAGGCAATTAACGCTTGGCCGAACCAGTAGTTTATAGTCTCCGGCTTTCAGCCGTTCGGCGTGGGAGCGTCTGCAAAGTCATCAAAGGTACAGTGTACCAATGTCATCTGGCCGGAGCAAGACTTGTCTCTGCCGCAGCGAGTGCCGGTAGTTCGCCTTTCCTCACCGGAGCAACCCTGTCCAGTTACCTCACCAAAGCGAGCCTGCAAAGTTTCCTCACCGAGGTGGGTCCCTCAGTTAACCCGCCGGAGGGAATCAAGAACCGTTGTCTACTGTTCCCGGGCCGAGTCGAGAGCTCGCCACTACCCAGAGGCTCCAAGTCAAGTCCTGGCTCTGGGGGCTTTCAAGTACCAAGTCAAGTCCTGGCCCTGGTAGCTTTCAAGTACCAAGTCAAGTCCTGGCCCTGGCGGCATTCAAGTACCAAGTCAAGTTCTGGCTCAGGGAGAATTCAAGTATCAAGTCAAGTCCTGGCCCTGGCAGCTTTCAAGTACCAAGTCAAGTCCTGGCCCTGGCGGCATTCAAGTATCAAGTCAAGTCCTGGCCCTGGCGGCATTCAAGTACCAAGTCAAGTCCTGGTCCTGGCGGCATTCAAGTACCAAGTCAAGTTCTGGCTCCGGGAGAATTCAAGTATCAAGTCAAGTCCTGGCTCCGGCGGCATTCAAGTAGCAAGTCAAGTCCTGGTCCTGGCGGCTTCCCAGTTCCGAGTCAAGTCCTGCCCCTGGTGGTCTGTGATTCCTGTCCTACCCCCTTGTCTGAATCCCTCCTGTGCCCCTCTCTCCTCTAGCCCTCGTCTGCAGCCCCCGCCTCAACTTCGGTCTAGTTCTATCACCGGAGCTAGATAAGTACTGTCTGGTGTTCATTCGTGTTGGTCTTGTCTTGTCCTCACCTCCGTGGGGGTAAGTCTGGCCGTCTTGCCGTTGTCCCACGGAGAGTCATGTCTTGTCTTTTCTTGTCCTCACCTCCTTGGGGTAAGTCAGGCTGTCTTGCCGTTGCCCCGCGGTGGGGGGGGGGGGGTGTCCCAACTCTGTGTTCTGTGTATGTGTCCATGGTTCCATGTACCTGCTCTCCCGAGACCGAGGCTCTGTTTTCCATGTTCCTCCTCTCCCTAGCCCATGTCATGTCCATACCTGGTTCTGGGGTCCGAGCCCGAGGCAAGACCCAGGTACTGGGTCCTTGCCCAGTCTCGAGCTCGGAGTCCATACCCTAGGCTCTTCATGTCTCCTATAGTTCTGGGAGCCGATTCTGAGTCGAAGCCCAGACACTTGGTCCCAGCCTAGTCATAGTCCTGAGTCCTTGTCCAGTTCGCTATTTCCTGCTCCTGCTTTGCTGTCCTGGTATCGAACAATAAACTAAATCTAAGTAACCTCACAAGATGTGTCTTGCATTTGGGTCCACCCTTGCTCCCAAAGCCCCCGCCACTGTGACAGAACACTCTCACCAAATATGGACCCAGCAGACACAAACTGTTTTTCCAAACTCTTGTCAGCATGAAAGTCAAGGTGTTGTTGTTTTGTTTTGCCTGCCGGCCAAATCCCCCTCCACCCACCCGGGTCATCGATAATACAGGCAAATCTGTTGGTCGCCTGGAGGCTCCTATTGGGAGCCAAGGGTACTGCCATGATCCGGATCGGGGACCCTGTAAATTTACCTTGTTTATGTTACTATCCGGACCGTTGATTCCTTGTTTTCCCGTCTCCCTCAGCTTTGATGATTAGAGGCAATTAACACTCGGCTGAACTGGTAGTTTATAGTCTCTGGCTTTCAGCCGTTTGGCGGGGGAGTGTCTGCAAAGTCATCAAAGGTACAGTGTGCTGATGTCATCTGGCCGGAGCAAGCCCAGTCTCTGCCGAAGCGAGTGCCAGTAATTCACCTTTCCTCACTGGAGCAACTCTGTCCAGTTTCCTCACCGAGGTGGGTCGGTCAGTTAACCCGCCAGAGGGAATCAAGAACCGCTGTCTACTGTTGCCGGGCCGAGTCGAGAGCTCGCCACTACCCGGAGGCACCAAGTCAAGTCCTGGCCCTGGCAGCTTTCAAGTACCAAGTCAAGTCCTGGTCCTAGCGGCATTCAAGTACCAAGTCAATTCCTGGTCCTGGCGGCTTCCCAGTTCCGAGTCAAGTCCTGCCCCTGGCGGTCTGTGATTCCTGTCCTATCCCCTTGTCTGAATCCCTTCTCTGCCTCTATCGCCTCCAGCCCTTGTCTGCAGCCCCTGCCTGAACTTCGGTCTAGTTCTATCGCCGGAGCTAGATAAGTACTGTCAGGTGCTCATTCGTGTTGGTCTTGTCTTGTCCTTGCCTCCGTGGGGGTAAGTCAGGCCGTCTTGCTGTTGCCCCGCGGGGGGGGTCATGTTCTGTCTTGTCTCGTCCTCGCCTCCATGGGAGAAGTCAAGCCATCTTGCCATTGCTCCACGGAGGGCCATGAGTCCCGGCCCTATGTCCTGTACCCAAGGAGGGGTTCCAACTCTGTGTTCTGTGTATGTGTCCATGGTTCCATGTACCTGCTCTCCTGAGACCGAGGCTCTGTTTTCCATGTTCCTCCTCTCCCTAGCCCATGTCATGTCCATACCTGGTTCTGGGGTCTAAGCCCGGGGCAAGACCCAGATACTGGGTCCTTGCCCAGTCTCGGGCTCGGAGTCCATACCCTAGGCTCTTCATGTCTCCTCTAGTTCTGGGAGCCAGTTCCAAGTCCAAGCCCAGACCCTTGGTATCAGCCTAGTCGTAGTCCTGAGTCCTTGTCCAGTTCGCTATTTCCTGCTCCTGCCTTGCTCTCCTGGTATCAAACAATAAACTAAATCTAAGTAACCTCACAAGATGTGTCTTGCATTTGGGTCCACCCTTGCTCCCAAAGCCCCTGCCACTGTGACATGCAGAGAGATTTAGGCCAGTTAGAAGAGTGGGCTGAAAGTTGGCAGATGGAGTTTAATGCTGATAAATGTGAGTTGCTACATTTTGGTAGGACTAATCAAAATAGGACATGGTAAATGGTAGGGCATTGAAGAATGCAGTAGAACAGAGGGATCTAGGAATAATGGTGCATAGTTCCCTGAAGGTGGAATCTCATGTGGATAGGGTGGTGAAGAAAGCTTCTGGTATGCTGGCCTTTATAAATCAGAGCATTGAGTATAGGAGTTGGGATGTAATGTTGAAATTGTACAAGGTATTGGTAAGGCCAAATTTGGAGGATTGTGTACAGTTCTGGTCACCGAATTATAGGAAATATGTCAACAAAATTGAGAGAGTACGGAGAAGATTTACTAGACTGTTACCTGGGTTTCATCTCCTAAATTACAGAGAAAGGTTGAACAAGTTGGGTCTTTATTCTTTGGAGTGTAGAAGGTTGAGGGGGGACTTGAAAGAGGTATTTAAAATTATGAGGGGCATAGACAGAGTTGACGTGGATAGGCTTTTTCCACTGACAGTAGGGGTGATTCAAACAAGAGGACATGAGTTGAGAGTTAAAGGGCAAAAGTTTAGGGGTAACATGAGGGGGAACTTCTTTACTCAGAGAGTGGTAGCTGTGTGGAACAAGCTTCCAGCAGAAGTGGTTGAGGCAAGTTCGATGTTGTCATTTAAAGTTAAATTGGATAGGTATATGGACAGGAAAGGAATGGAGGGTTATGGGTTGAGTGCAGGTCGATGGGACTAGGTGAGAATAAGAGTTCGGCATGGACTAGAAGGGCCGAGATGGCCTGTTTCCATGCTGTAATTGTTATATGGTTATATGTGTGGATTATTTCCTTCAGTGAAGGCCTTCTTTCTACAAGAGGGAGAGAATATTCCTCTGGTAACTTTGAGTTGCCAGTTGTTTGCCTTAAACGTATATACATTGCAAACTGACTAGAACAGAGGAATGTATACAACGATCTTATAACATAGAATGTTAACATAATTTTCATAATGTCATTCCCAAGCTTCCAGGCCTTCCATGATTTCTATGCCTCCTCAGCTGTTCTGTTGTCACCATTTATCTATCATCAAGTCCATCATAAACTCATCAAGATTCTTGATTGTATAAATGAATGAACATCAGGATCTTCTTCCAATCCAACATCTCAACCACTGAGGCCCTAATTGCACCAAGTTAGCTTCATTGGGAAGGCCACCTCACTTTCAGCAGATATCAAAAACAGGCACTTTATTTTCATAATGTCATTCCCTTTATTTCAAGTTCTGTCATGGGAAGAGATTACTAGAAGGTTAGAGGATTGCCTCAAGGTCTCATTGAAATGCTGCAACATGCTCATCAACTCCTGCATATCTCTGGTCCCCATAACTGCTCAGAGTGGAGAGGGAAAATTCAGACTGGCATTGAGAACCCTGATCCCGTGACCCAAAGAACATATTAGAACAATGAAAACAAGAGAAAGGGTGATCAATGAGGAGGATTTGATGGCTCTGAGCCTGCACTTGCTGGAGTTTAGAAGAATAAGAGGAGATGTCATTGAAACCTATTGAATAATGAAAGGCTTTGATGGAGTGACACAGAATGGATGTTTCCCATGGTGTGGGAGTGCCGGACCAGAGGGTACAGCCTCATAATGCAAGGGCATTCCTTTAGAATAGAGGTGAGAAAGAATTTCTTTAGCCAAAAGGGAGGTCAATCTGTGAAATTCATTGTCACAAACTGCTGTGGAGGCCAGGTCATTGGGTCTATTTAAGAGGAGTTTAGTAGGTTTTTGATTAGTTAAAGATGTCAGAGGTTACAGGGAGAAGGCAGGAGAATGGGGTTGAGAAGGATGGTAAACCAGCCATGATGGAATGGCAAAGCAGACCTGCAGGGCTGAATAACCTAATTCTGCTCCTATATAGAATGGTTTTATCAATTATCCGGCCTCATTAAGTCCCACATTGGCTTCAACACTCACTTCAAAACTGATAGCAATGGAGAAGAAAATAATCATCCTGATCCCATCCTGAGGCCCATCTTAAGAAGGAGAAGATCTCTGGCTGCTGAAACTTTATTTACCTCTGATTTCTCTAATTATTCCCTCTCTTTATCTCTTTCCTCTCTTTGTCTTATAAAATAAAATTTCAGTAATGTACTCATTATTGCAAGACAGCTAGAATTTGGGGATGGCACAGAACAGATTGTTTTCCGCACCCCCTCCCACTGTCATTAACACTCATCTGAGATTGGGGTTGGGTGGCTGTTGCATGCTGGGAGGAGAAGTGTATAGGTTACTGCATGCAGTCAAGTAAATCCAAAGTCTCCCAAATGTGCATATTTCTAAGATGCAGCATTTAATTTTCAGGGAGATGAAGTTCATCTTCAGTGTTCTGGATGAAGTAGATTCTCTTAAATCACTTGGCTAATTCATACATAGTCTAAATGGCTCATTAAAGTTATACTTCTAACTTGCATAAGCTGATATGAAATATTGGCACTTAGTGATGTTAAGAAGTGCACAGGAAGTATGAAGCGGTTTTCAGAGGCAAGCTGAAATTCATGTTTATCTCTATGGTTCTTCAAGCCAAGGACAACTTTGAATGAAGTGAAACCAGCAGGCAACTTAGAGGGAAAATAAATGATCCTGTGAGGTAATCCGAGCAGTTGATACCCATGGTGCTTTTACTGTAAGCCGACATGAATGGCATCTCCACGAAGCAATATCAACTCTGATAGATAGGTCACGTCATCTGGATCTCTAACTCACATCCCCCCAAACAGATCCTTTACTCCCAGTTGAAGGAAGATCAGCAAGCCCCTGTTGAGCAAGGGAAATGCTTCAAAGATGACATCAAAATCAGCCTGAGGAGGCTCAACATTACCTCTAAAAGCCGGGAAGACATTTCACTCAATCGATACACCAGGAGAAAATCTGTTCAAGATGGAGCTCTGCGACATGAGAACGACCTCCACTGTGCCACAGAGAACAGGTGGCAGCTGCTAAAGGAGATACTGAACAACCAGAAGACTCAACCACTAACCACAATCACCACTTGTCTATACTGCACCAGAATACATGGATCCCAAATCAGCCACCACAGCTACCCGAGGACCCACCAATTAGCAACTCCTTTGGAGAACATCACGCTCAAATTGAGTGATTGCACTACTACTATAGGAGTATATGTAATTGATGTAGTGTCTATGTTTAAAACATATATGGTCAATAATTGTTTTTCTCCAAACTAACAGGTGCCATGCTGCTCCAGAGGTTTTATGTTATATAATTGTTACATTCTTCGAAAGACACCATTTTTATTGAGCTAGTTGGATGAATATTGGAAGAAAATGAATAAACTTCCTAGTGGATGAAACTCCACCTATTTTTATGTTGCAATAAAACATGGACCCATGAACCTCACCTTGTTATTCTTTTTTTTTGCATTATTTATATGTTTTGTAATTTATAATAAATTTATGTATTTGCACTTGTAGTGCTGCTGAAAATTAACAAAATTCATATCATATAAGTCAGTGATAGTAAACCTGATTCTGATTCTAACATATTGGCAATAAGGGAAACTGTTTCCCAAGTCACATAGAAACTTATAGAAACTATTTTCCGGAAACACAGGAAGGAAGGGAAGTCTGACAATTGTTGGCTTTCTTAAAATATAAATAATAAAGGAAGTAAAATTAGAATTAGAATTTATTTAAATCTTACATCCAACATGAGGGAATAAAAATCTTTGTGTTTTGACTCCATTACAATGAACAGACATGTGAATTTAGAAGGATAATGGCTTGCAGAAAGTAGCTGCCCCGTAGACTGTTGGTTCTGGCTTTAATACTGCGGTAGTGTTTGCCAGACGGAAGCAGCTGAAACAGTTTATGTTTGGGGTGGCTGGTGTGCCCAATGATCTTCCATGCTTTCTTTCTGCACCTGCTGCTGTATGTGTCCTCAATAGTGAGAAGTTCACATCCACAGATGTGCTGGGCTGTCCGTACCAGCGATCAAGATTGGTGCAGTTCCCGTCCCAGGCAGTGATATAGTTAGTCTGTATGCTCTCAATGGTGACCCTGTAGAAGGTCTTGAGGATTTAGGGGCCCATGCTGAACTTCTTCAGTCGTCTGAGCTGGAAAAGACTCTGCTGAGCTTTTTTCTGCCACGAAGCTGGTGTGTACAGTCCAGGTGAGATCATCAGTGATGTGTATATTAAGGAACTTGAAACTACTCAACTTCTCAACTGCAAACCCATTGATGTTGATCAGTCTCTGTTCTTCTTGTAACCTACAATCAGCACTTTTGTTTTTTGGACATTGAGGGAGAGGTTGTTACCCTGGCACCGCTGTGTCAGGGTGTCAACCTCTCCTCTGTAGGCTGTCTCATTACCACTAGAAATAAGGCCAATCAAAGTCGCGTCATCTGTGAATTTGATCAGCAGATTGGAGCTGTGTATGGCGGTACGGTCATGGCAAGAATGACCACGACAATAGGCCTGATTGAGTATTTGAATCAAAGACAGACATGGGAACAATATTGTGATAAACATTGCATTTGCTTGTGACAACTGGATCAATAATGAGTATAACGGAGGTATATTTTAATTGACATGATGGGAACCTGAAACACTATTGAATTAGCAATCTGCAGAGCTGACAGGCACCCGGTGATAAAAATGCTAAGGAATTCGTAGACATTCTAGAAACACTTAACACAAAGCCAGCCAGCTCCTACAAAGGTTATGTCTGATTCACATCAAAAACATCACACGAATATGATGGCTAAGTTTATAGCTAAACTGAGGAAGTTATCAAAATATCTGTAATTATGGCAAGACGTTCTCTGATATCCCAAGGGACAGTTTAGTGCGTGGAATCTATAATATTCAGAGTTAGAGGCACTTGTTATCAAAGATGAATCTGACTTTTGAGGATGCACTGAAAGTTGCTCAAGTACTGGAAATGGCAAGCAAAAAAAAATGTGGAATTCACAAGTGAGACCAGCTGTTTTTATGTAATAGCATGCATGTACATAAGTAGCAAAAGATATAAAGCAAATTGAACATCATTTCAAAATATTAATCAAAGTTTGTTATCATTATGGAAAGAAGCATATGCTGTCTGAATGCCAGATCAGGTGAGGAAAGTCTGCTATATATGTAACCGGGTGACTGTCGGATCTTATTCGGTATGGTTAAAAGTGTACTTAGGCATCCGTCCGGGTAATGCCAGAATAGTTGTCTGTGCCTTTAAGGAAGATGGTGATGTCATTACGCACACACAGGATAGGGGGGAGACCATTTTGCTTTCTGCTGAAGACGTCGTAGGGCGTTGGAATTGGGTTCCTCCCAGAGTGTGCTGGGCATGGTGAGGAAAGATTTCCACAAGTGAAGGAATCAACGCTGGGTAGGGTGGCTTATACAAAGTTCCTCACCATCCAAGTAGGATTGCCACTACCATATTTGTACCGTATTAGTATCATATTAGTTCTGGTGTTTTTTTTGTACTGCATATGCAATTCTGTTTGTACACAAGGATGTGGATCGAAAATTAAACTGAGATTGTAACGGCAAGAACTGGTTGTAAATTTGATCGTCTTGTTTCGCGACCCTCTTCTGGCACTTAAACATCTAAAACAGATAAAAGAATTAAAACCTGAAAAAGTCTTTGTTGTCCTGAGTGTGTACTTTTCCCCAGGCTACATATAGTTTAAAAAGCCCCAGTCAGTGGGAATAAGCAAATACAATGAAAGTACAAAATTGCAGAAAGGTGCTCAAAATTTCCACAGTTTCCTCCACTCCTGAAATCTAATGGAAACAAATGAGAGTGCAACCCAGAGGAAGAACTCACAATACTTAATGAAAATGGCCTGACTTAACAAATGCTAAAACATTTATGCTCATCATGAAAGCTAGAAGTGTCTTCAGAACAATGAGCAAAGTATGGAGACCAGCTAAGTACAATATCCACACCAAGGTAAAGCTGTACCAGAGTTGTGTTCTGTCCACGTTCTTGTACAGATCAGAATGCTGGCACATGATAGACAGCGACCTTGCCAAGCTGTTGGTATTTCACATCAGGAGCCTCTGAAAAATCCTCCATATCTTCTGACCAAGGAAGATCTCCAATTAGACCCTGCTCCTTCAGTGTCATCAAGAGGATATGGTCACAATCTTCATGAGGAAGCATTGGAAATGGATTGGGCACGTGATCAGAAGACATGTCAACTTCATCAGGAGAGTAATTCTCTGGACCCTTAAAGGGCGGAGAAAACATGGGAGACCAAAGACGACTCGGCACCATAATATAGAGGCAGAAATGAGGACCCTGAATCACACCTAGGGCACAATTGAGAAGATAGTCAAGAATAGACAGAGATGGAGGACCTTCTTTGCTGCCCTAAATGCCAGTAGCATAATGGCCAATAAGTAAGTAAGTCCTCATGAAAGAAACTGACAGAGCTGTTATATTTGATCTTGATATTGGGTAGTTTAACCGGCTAGTGCTAGACTAATGAAACAGACTCAATATGCAGCTAGGTGACAAGAAAATACTGCATCTGAATTTACAAAGGCACAGCTAAATCTGAAAACCTATACAAGTGACAGTATTGAAGTAGTTAGGGCTGCTTACATGATAGTGCAATACTAAAGATTAAGCTCCAGATCAAACTTGTTGGAAGGAGGCTGGTTAACAAAAATTCCCTAGGAAAGGAGGAATAGTGATCATGTTAAATTTGTGAGGCTGGTACATTGTAGAAAGTGCTAGGGAGGTTTGAAGTAGTTTTCAGAAGTCTGGGCAAACTATGTACATCTCAATGCTCTGCCTTGCTTCTTCAAGTCAAGGACAGCATTGGCTGGCTGCTCAGAGGGAAAATAATTAATTCTTTGAGTGATCTAAAAGAACAGTATCCACTATGTAAGTCATAACACCTACTGGATTTGTCAGAATTTACAAAGATACAAATAGACTCTAAATTGAGTTTTGTCCTTGGAACAGGAGACATTTGCAATTTTGTCTGGAGGGCATCTGTTTGGATATGAGTTATACATATCAATGGATTGTGTTAGAGGATCAGAAGATTTTCTCTCTTAAAGTACACAAGGCTTTATTCACATATAACTGACCACCATTTGGAGTTTGGTCTGCATCTGCTATCTTCCAGATGGAGTGCATGCTGCAGGGAATTTCCAAGGTCACTGTTTACAAATGAAATTTTGCTTATCGGATTCTCAGGAGACGAGCACTTGCGGAGTTTGGAAGTATTGAGGAGACTGGTTAAGACTGGCCTATGACTAAAGAGAAGTCAGTGAACTTTATTAGCAAATGAAGTACAATACGCGGGAAGCTAAATGGCTGCTAATATAATCTGTATGTCCAGTTCAAGAGAAGGTAAAAGCTCTTACCAATGCTTGTAGTGTAACTGTTGTAACTAAGCTGAGAAATATCAAGGATTAATGAGCTTTTATAATGAATTCTTGTCAAATGTAGCAATGTTCTTCACTTCATTGCCCCAAAGGTGTGAAAGAATGCGAAGTGGACAGGGACTGGAACTCGAGAAGGCGTTCATGCATTGCAAAGAATTGCTGCCAAATGCTAATGTGTGTTAGCCCATCATTCAGTAGAGAGGGGGTTGCTTTTGTCTTGACGCTTATTATCATATGGCATTGACGCTGTGTTCCTCCATCAAATTGAAGATGGTTTTTAAAGCTGAAGGTTGATGTCCAGACTGCTG
Organism: Mobula birostris; assembly: GCF_030028105.1. Lineage (NCBI taxonomy): Eukaryota > Metazoa > Chordata > Chondrichthyes > Myliobatiformes > Myliobatidae > Mobula > Mobula birostris. The sequence goes on along the minus strand of NC_092379.1, from coordinate 104,893,231 downwards.
GCAGCAGCAGGGAAGTATACTTCCAGCACGATAAGAGTGTTCAGTCGTCATGTTTGGAGTGCGGTGGTTCAATAGCCACATCACTTTACTATTTACATGGGTCACAAATCCCTGATTTCCTTGCTGTATGAAATGAAGCCAAGGCCGCAAATCATTTCCTCATGAGTTCAAAGAAGGACTTTGACCATGAAAACATGAATATACTATTGTTTATAAAATTGGGAAATACCATGAAAACAACAATGCTCTCAATCGAGGTCTGGCATTAGAGATGACAGCTGATGAAGGAATTCAGGGCTAAGTGCTGGTGATGAATCACCTAGACACTCTCCTAAGACTACTCTGAAAATCAGACTGGGCCACAAAAGACCATCTACTGCCTCAAGTACCACAGAGGGGAGATCTCGGGAGTATTTCAACAGTTTTGTTAAATAATTCTGAACCAGCCTGTGGGAGGTAGTGAGTGGGAATGAGAGAGATGTAGTAATAATATAATTTATACACTGATATGTGGCCAATAGTTGTTCTCCTCCTTGTCTATCCTGTCTATTATTTCCTAAAAAAATTTCAACAGATTTGTCAGGCAAGATTCCCTTTAAAGAAACTATGCTGACTTTGGCCTATCTTCTCATGTGCTTACAAGTACCCCAAAACAGTATGACAGGCGGGAGGAGGAGATAGCAGCGCGCCACGTGTGCGCAGCCCTCCGGTGAAAATGATATCGTATCCGTTAAATAGGGGCCGTGGACAATTCTGATTTGATAGAGACAGACGTGAAAGCACAGAGGAACATCCGGAGAAATTTCTGAAATGCAGGTTCGCTGCCGCTGTTACTGGGCGATCGAGAATCTTCCGAGGGAAGGACCCAAAATCCCTGTCTTTGCCTGCTGCTGGCGACCGAGATTGAGGTCGAATCGTTCGGATAGAGATGGTGCTCGGTACTCGGTGTCGGAGAGCTGATCGGAGGCTCGAAGTTTTCAGACGACTCAGAGTGGGACTGTGGTCAGGCATGGCAGGGAGAGTTTTCTTCCTTCTCTCATCTGCGTGAGATTTGGGACATTTGAGAGACTTTGAACTTTTTACTGTGCCATGGACTATTCTTCATCAAGTTATGGTATCGTTGCACTGTTGTAACTATATGTTTATAATTATGTGCTTTTGTTAGTTTTTTCAGTCTTGGTCTGTCTTGTGTTTTGTGATATCACACCGAAGGAAACATTGTATCATTTCTTAAAGCATGCATTACTAAATGACAATAAAAAAGGACTGCGTGTCTTCATAATCTAAAAAAAACCTCATCCTTAATATTGGACTTCAATATCTTCCCAACCATTGCATTCAAGCTTATAATTTCATGTTTTTTGCCTCCCTTCCTTTTTAAAGATTGGAATGTCATTTCCAACTTTCCAGTCCTCTGGAACTATTCAGAATTTATTGATACTTGAAAGATCACTACAAAAGACCATAAGACATAGGAGCAGAATTAGGCCAGTCGGCCCATTGAGTCTCTTCCACCATTCTGCTATGACTCATTTATTATCCTCCTCAACCCCAATTTCCTTCCTTCTCCGCATAATCACTGACAGCCTTACAAATTAAGACCCTTTCAATCTCTGTTTTAGAGATTATTAATTCATTTATTTAGCAATACAGCATGGAGAAGGCCCTTCCAGCCGTTCGAGCCACTCCCCAGCAAACCCAATTAACCCTCACCTAATCATGGGACAATTTACAATTACGGTACCTGGTATGTTTTTGGAGTTTTGGAGGAAATCACAGGACACAGAGAAAACCACACATCCCACAAGGCGATGTACAGAGACTCCTTACAGAATGGCACTGGAATTGAATTCTGAACTTCATAACATATTGAGTTGTACTAGTGTCGTGCTAACCACTACACTACTGTGGCACCCAAATATACCTAATGACTTGGTCTCCACAGCTGTCAGTAGCAATGAATTCCACAGATTCACTACCCTCTGGCTAAAGAAATTCCTCATCTCTGTTGAAAAAAGATGTTCTTCTTTTCTGAAGCTAAGCTGTCTGTTTATAGACTCTTTCACTGTAGGAAACATCCGCTCATGTCCACTCTTTGTAGGCCTTTCAGTATTTGATCACTTTCAATGAGATCCCCTGATTCTTCTATGCTCCAGTGAGTACAGACCCAGAGCAATCAAAAGCTCCTGATACATTAATACGTTCATATCCATGGTCAATCACTTGTACAAATTCTACTTTGTATGTTCAAATATAACTACTATATCTTGCTTTGTTGTATAAGTTATAGTGGACAATTTAGTGTTAAGTATATATTGGAGATTAATATGACTCCTACCTGATGTATATTTGACAGAAAATTAATAAAGTTTTGCATACATGTTGCCAAATAAGCCTATACAGCACAGTAGTTTGGTAAAGCAAATTCATTCCCATTTTATTTCATTTTAGAACATAATCATAAACATTTTAATCATTGTGCATGGCATGAATTAAACTCAAATTTCATTAATGTGAATGGTACTCTACAACTGGCTCTAACATCTTGAGATCAGAAAGTAGACCAGTTGGTACTTTTTGGAGCCGCTAGGCTTGGAATTTTTCCAGTGTAACTTATAAACAAACACTACTTTAAATCATTGCATCTGATGGATGCCAGTAGAGGGAGTCAAACGAACACTTCCTGTGTGTTCCAATTTGCATATCCATTGTTGTAAAATGGAGGTAATAGCTGAACATGTAGTAAACTAACTGGTAACAGTGTTTTGTTTTGGAAGCAAACTGATATACACATAGGCAAAATTGGAACAATTGTTTATGTTTTCACTTCATTCAATTGTTTTTATCTCCAGGTATTCATGTATCCCTATTATGGTTTTGATCGCATTTGATTATTGTTTATGTGCAGCTCAACAAAGGACTGGATATTTAAACCACTCTGCCTGCCTTAAAATGTACTTCTTTGAATAAATGTTTGATTAACCTCTTTGTTTCTCTTCTCTATTTTTGTCTCATTGCGCTTCTCTGCAGTTCTGTGAGGTTTTGCATAAAAGTTGCTTTATAAATTAATGTTCTTGTTATCAAGAGCAGAAAGAAGTAAGTGTCAGATGGTACTGAAGATGTTTCGACAATGCTGTCATTTATTATCCAGCCCTGAGACCAGTTTATTAATGTTCTCTGCTATCTTCACTCTCTTGCATTGATTTTATTTCAGCATGGTACTTCTAAATTTAATTGTCCTTACTGTCCTTTCCATTTCCATTTTTTCCAGAATATATGTATTCTGGTAATTTCACATAACAGACCTATGTAAACTGAGTTTTATCATCCCCAGCCTATTTTTACACTTATTTTCTGATCTCACCACCTCAAGGGGCATTATTTTATTTTATTTACAGTATTAACAAATGTATAGAAAAGCCCATCTCTGGTCACCTCTTTCTGAATTGCTCAGAAGTTTTGACCCTGGAGCAACAAAGAAAGACAGTGTCTATCCAAGTCACAATTGTGACTAATTAGGAAGGATACTTACATGTGCTGTTGATCCTTAGTGATTCCTCCTGTTATCCTTAGAGATGAAGAGGGTCGCAGATTTGGGCAAGAAGTTGTAGTGAATTATCACAGACATTGTGCCTGTAATTCCCTTGTACTTTAGAAGTCTGGTAGTTAAAAGTCTGAAAGTCATTACTTTAGTGGCACGGTTTGAGTAGGGAAATGTCAGCAAAGTTACTAAACTGTCAGCAACATTGAGTTTTCAGAGAACACACACATGGAACAGTTATAGTTACTATTCATTATTAGCCGTTGTTTTCCTGCCTGCTCTCCATCACTGGAGGATCTTCTATGGTCTTAGCAGCTTTGTGTTTGGAGACTCTTCAACTCATGGCTGGGAATTTGCATAAGACTACCACGTCAGTTTGGATCTGATGCAAAGTGTCCATTCTCATTGATTATAGTTGAAGGACATAGTTCTGAGGGACTTCTGTGAGAGTTATTTAGATCTTTAAAGCATGTTTTAGGTTTTATTGACTTGTTTTTGCACTTTAGGAATGCTGGAGCTTTTAATAACAACAAACGTATAATGCTTCCTGATTCAAAATGCAGAGTTTGGTTCAATGTGGTAGTTTCTGACTGACGCGAAATTACAAAGGGAAAAACCAAGAAGTTCTTCATCTACTAAGGTGTTCAGGAAGCAAGACAAAGTCAGCGTGAATTGTGTCAATTCCAGACATATCTTCAACAATTTCTTTCATTGAAGTTGAAGGGGATGAATGTGAGGGAGGAACTTTGTGGGACAAATTTCCAGCAAGCTACGCTTTTTGCCTCTGAACCCTCCAAGATCATTTTCTGTTGCAGAACCTGCTCCATGGCCAGCAAGAGACATGCTCATGCTCCTTCACAGCCTTGAGGAAGAGGACAGCACAGTAACACCCATCACAGACAGACATACTGCCAATCCTTCTGTTCTGGTTGCTTTGCCAGTAGGACCAGAACAGCATGGCTTCCTAGAACTTCCTGTCCTCTTATCACGAAGGTGTTAGATGACAGCAAAAGGGTAAGTCTAGACCAACCACTGACACTGGAGGAGCTGAATGCTTCCATCTATTCCTTTGATTTGAATGAAGCTCCCAGAGAGCTCACTGGCTAAATTGAACTCGGCTCTGTGGAACTCCATGGGCCCAGAACTCCTGGAAGTGTACAATGCTATGCTTCAGTCTGGCAGCATGTCAGAGTAATGAGGAAGAGCATAATTACCCTTAACTACAAGCAGAAATGGGATAGAGATACCATCAAGAATTGGAAACTCATATCACCGTTGAATGTAAATAATAAGAACTTGTCTAAGTCCATTACGAACATGTCAAGTCTTCTCAGGGACAGGAAATCCATCCAGACAAAACTTGTGTTATACATGACAAGAAGATCAAGGACAGCCTTGTTGCTGAGGGATAACATTGCCTATGTGTAGGAGAAGGGTGGATGCTCAGCTTAGACCAGGAGATGGCTTCTGACGGGGTATTCTAAGTGTACATAATAGACCCGCTCCTCAAAATGGATTTTAGGGAGGGAATCAAGATCCAACTGCTCTACACAGATATCCATAGTACAGTCCAAATGGTGGGAAACAGCATCTCTATCAAGTCTAGAATCAGGCAGGTCTGACTACCTGAAGGTGCTGGAGATCTGGTTTAGAAGGAGTGGGCATGGAAGAATTGGTAGGAGCAAATTGAGAAGGTTAAATGAAACTTGAGACTGCAGGAAAATGGCATTCCCTCTTCATAACTGGGAAAAGTTTGGTCAACAGGTCTAAAGTGCTCTCATTGCCTCTGTACTTGACACAAGTATGGTTCATCGCAACCCCACTCCCCACCACCCCAGCTCCTCTGGCTTGGAAATCTCCTGTTCCGCTTTCCAATCCATCTGAATGTATTGAAACTCCGCTGGTTTCCTTGGCTGCATAAGTCTAGGGAAGATACACTGGTCCCACCAAACCTGTGAAATTGAGAAGGCTCTTATACATCAAGTCCATTTTGTGAGCCTTCTATGTAATTTGCTACCCTGTTACAAGTCACTGCCAAGAAATAACAGACAGCACACTGCGTACAACTAAAGGAATTATATTTGTGAATCTTACTTAACTGAAGGGTTAGTAAAGAAAAGAAAGATAAACAAAAAGGGTCCATTATAATTAAACAGTTAAATATGCACAAGTTGGAGCTCATCTTGAACTTCTCTGTCACTCACACACTGGGCCCTCAGTCAACGTGAAAGCACACACTACCTTCCGAACGTCGCTTGCAGTCCATCTTGAGCAAACGGGTGTATCCTACAACCGGTTCTCCCCAGTGTCTTCTCTCTTTATCTTCCGACAAACAAAAAAAACCCAAGACCAACCTTACTGTACCTCACCAAAAAAACCTCCCCCCAGTTCCATCATCCTAATTGGATGGCACACATTCCTCATCATCCCTTATCTTCAACGATAACCCAAACAGGCTGAAAGCAGGACAGACTGCTCTTACGGAGCTGCTAAATTAAATATCTACAGCATAACAGTAAAACTGTGAACCAGGGCATTACCATGAATGTGTAAGTTGTTTGCACTGTTTCCTTCTTTGTACTTTTAATATTATAAATAAACTAATGTTGAAATAATCAAAAATAATTACTAACAAAATATGAAGACAACAACAAGATTCATAGTTAACAACACTCAAGCATTGAACATGGAAATAATTAGTAGTCAGGCTTAATTGGTTAGATGAATGACAATTCACAAATACATGTGATTCAAAAGTAACTGTTGATTACAAATTTGCTGTTGATTATGAATTTACACTCACAGTCAACATCTGCGATTGATCAAAGTTTATACTGCGTAGATGATGTTTATAGCTCTTGATAATGACTAGATTAAAAGGGGAAGAATGAGCCCAGTTCAAAAGCAGATGAAGTTGTTGCTCCTTGAGGCCGTACAAAGGTAAAAATAAAACTAATCTGCTGGCCTTCTCTTCATTTAGGCCACCAACTGACATTGTTTGAAAATGGCAATGAGTGTGCTGTGATACAAAGCCAATTTACACTTCAAAGGTGAAAGCTCTTGAACTTAGATGAACACGCCGTTCCCTGTGAAGTTCATAAAACCATACGAGAGCTGGAGTAGGCCATTCAGCCCCTTCAATTATTCTGCTGTTCCATAACATGGCAAACTTTTTACAATTCAGAAGGGACTGCAGATATTGGAATCTGGAGCAACATACAGGTCTGCTGGAGGAACTGTGGTTAAGCTGCATTTGTGGGAGAAAAGTAATTGTCACTGATTCAGGCCTTATGCAGGGTTTTAAGCCCAAATGCCAACAATTCCTTTCCTCCCACAGATGCTGCTAAACGTTTTGTTCCTCAACAGATTCATTATTGCTTTTACAATTTCAACTTCTTTTTAACGATGTCCGACTCCCTAAATTTGTTTTGAAATTCGTAGAATTTTTACCTGAAAACAGTCCATTCAGTCATCCAGTCTGAGCCTGTAATTAAACCCCATGCTTCTGCCTTCACTCTGCTTTGAGAAATTGAAAATATCAACCATGGGAAGTGGTTAAAGCAAATAATATGGTACATTTTAGAGGAAGACAGACAAGCGTAAGAGACCAAAGGGAGGGAATAGAGGATTGTACCAGTAGGTTTAGATGAGGAAAGAAGGGAAATTGCTTCAATCTATGTATTTGAGATAAATTTTGGGAGTCAGACATGGATTAAAAAAAAAGGTGGAATTTTAAAAGCAACAAATAATCTGCTGGAGGAACTCAACAGGTCAAAGACAGAAGATCGTATTTCAACACTATATCCATCTATCATTTCTTTATTTCTTTGTATTCTCTCCACAACTTACTTTTAAAACGTAATCCCTGATTTCTGTTCATTAACCAACCAACTGTCCATGACAGGGCTAGACACAAGAGCTCTGACCATATACGGATAGTTATATTGTCAGCAAGAACACAGTAGAAAGTACTTCTTCACTAATTCTGAGCCATTTTCTGCAAGAAATGAGGCCTAAAGTTCTCCTGTTTCACATGTTTCATGGCTAGCTACGTTTCCAGAACTTACACGATTTTGTCCTCCAAGCCTGTTGCTAAAGATTTCAGAAAGGATGCCACCACAGCTATTGAAAGTAGAGAAGAAGCTTTCAGGTAAACATTGAGACTCTAGAGTACAAGGTTTGGAAGTGCACAGAAGCCGGCATATAGAGTGGGAGCAGCAAACCACCTCAAATTACATTTCTGTCCTAACAATATTCTTCCTACAATACACCTCCAGTCCCATCTGCAGAGGAACCTGCAGTTCCTACATTGGCCTTACGTCTTACCTTAGAACCCACAAGAAAAGAGTCATAGAGCACTACAGTACAGCTCCTTTGGTCCATCTAGTCCATGCTGAACTGTTATTTTGTCCCATCGACCCCCACCTGGACCAAGCCCTTCATACACCTCCTATCCGTAACTTATCCAAACTCCTCTTAAATGTTGCAATGAAACCTACATCCACCACCTCCACTGGCAGCTCGCTCCTCACTCGTGCCACCTTCTGAGTGAAGACACTCAGATTCCACTTAAGTATTTCACTTTTCACCTTTAACTTATGGTGTCTCGTTCTAATCTCACGCAACCTCAGTGAAAAAAGCCTGCTTGCATTTAACCTATCAATACAGCTAATTTTGTACACTCCACGACTACTTTATTAGGTATGTCCTGTACTTCATAAAGTGACCACTGAGTGTATGTTTATGGTCTTCTGCTACTGTTGCTCAACCACTTCAAAGTTCAAGATCCCGAGATTCTCTTCATTTTTGTGCATTCAGAAATGCTCTTCTGCACATCACTGTTGTAACACGTGGTTATTTGAGTTACTGTAGCCTTTCTATCAGCTTGAACCAGTCCGGCCATTCTCCTCTGACTTCTCTCATTAATAAGGCATTTTCACCCACAGAGCTGCTGCTCATAGGATCTAACTCAGGTTCTCAAATCTCTGCCATATCCTTGTAAATTTTCTCTGTACTCTTTCAATCTTATTGTGATCTTTCCAGTAGCTGGATGACTCCAGTCCTGCAGAAGCGTCTCGGCCCAGATCATCGACTGTACTCTTTTCCATAGATGCTGCCTGACCTGCTGAGTTCCTCCAGTGTTTTGTGTGTGCTGCTTGGATTTCCAGCGTCCGCAGATTTTCTCTCATTTACTCACCATTTTCTTTTACAACTTCAACATATCATCTCTGTTCCTGTAAACAATACTCTGACTTAAGGAGGCCAATGTGCCAGAAGCTCTCCTTACTACTTATGATGCCACTTTGTGGAATTATAGATCTGTATTTCCAAACCTTTCTGTTCCACCACACTTCGCAGTGCTCTACATTTCATTGTGTAAGTCCTATCTTGGTTTGTCCTCCCAAAGGTCCACACTTCAAACTTGTCTGCATTAAATTCCATCTGTCATTTTTCAACTCATTTTTCAGCTGGGCTAGTTCCTATTGCAAACTCCGATAGTTTGCCTGCTGTCCAAGAACCCCTAATCTTGGTGTCATCTGCAAATTTACTGATCCAGTTTAACACATTATCATCCAAATCATTAATGTAGATAACAAACAACAGACCCAGCACTGATCCCTGCAGCACACAGGCCTCCAGTCAGAGAGGTCTACTACCACTGTAAAACAATTGAACCTCAATCCCAAGGGACTGCCAAAGAAGCAGGAAATTGCCATCCTTCCTGACTATGTAAATTCAACTTTTATATTGGTGGCTGTAATTGGACTACCTAGGGTATGTCCCATGTCCCTTTATGATAGGGAATCTTCTACGTTTCTCTGGCATCAGATTTCTGAATGTTTCATGAACCCATGAACACTACCTCACCCTTTTGCTCTCTTGCTTCACCATATATTAATATTTTTATTTATTTCTTATTGTAACTTCTAGTATTTTTATTTATTGCACTGATGCAAAACAATAAATTTCATGACCTAAGTTAGTGATAACAAACCTAATTCTGATTCTGAATTTCAATAATGTGAGCATACAGAAATTGAGACGTGGTTTACTGATAAAAACATTGTCAAAGCTATCAACACAATGTTATACATCACCTTAAGTGGCAAATTCAAGTAGATTGGCGCTCTTCTGGTGTCAATCTGGTCACATAATTTTGATGATATCCTTGGTGACCACCAGATAAATCGAATACTAGCATCTGGTGCCAGCTTCCTCATTTCCTAGATGTCTTGTTAAATCCTTAGAGAAGGCGGTCCTGAACAGATCAGAAAAAGGAAAAAAAATCTTTATGTCCCCCTTAATGAGCTCTTTCTGGGCAATTGCTTCTTTTTCGTGACCATTTTCAATCCATGACAGGGAATCCAGTAACATTTCAGACCCAAGTAAGAATGAACCACAGCACATAAGGAACCAGGTTTCTAAACATCAGGGGATACAGAGCTCTCCTGTGAGGATGGAACTGAGTCATGCTGTTGGAAGGCTGAACTGTTGAAGACAAAGCATCTACCTGCATCTCATCTGTCTGAAAATAGAAAAATGAAACATGTTTCATTTCAAAGAATTAATGAACTTCACCTAAAATTCATAAATAGGTAACTGGAAGTTTCAAATGTGTAGCAAGGATATTTTTGGGATGGAAGAATATTTTAAATCTTTGCCCTACTATGCATTGTTACTGATAATGAATTAAGTATTGAGAAGCAAGTCTGAAGAGGTGCAGAAACTATTGCTTTCATATTTTTATAAGGAGTCTCAATTAATATTATAGGAAGCCTCTTTGTGAGTAAGAACCAAGCACCATTTTCTTGCTATTTTATGTACAGCAGCCTTTATATCAAAACTACTGGAGTAAACATTTGAATGTAGCTGGAATACTGTTACTTACAGATCAACAATACACTATAGAAACACACACAAAATGCTGATGAACTCTGCAGGTCAGGCAGTATCTATGGAGGGGAGTAAACAGTTTATGTTGCCAAGGGACTCAGCCCAAAATGTCATCTGCTTATTTCCTTCTAGTGATGCTGTCAGACTTGCAACGTTCCTCCAGCACCTGGTGTGTGTTGCTCAAGATTTCCGGCATCTGCAGAATCTCTTGTGTTTATGAGTTCAGTCTAGAATCTGCCTGGTTTTCTATTCTATGAATTCAGACTGAAAATTCTCCACATTATTTTTTACATATCTACAGAACTCAACTACATGCCAGGCTTTTTTACCACTCACAAAAAAATAGTAGTTCTATACATATATATATAAATTTAACAATCTGGTCAGCATGTTATATAAGTAACAGAATGGACCGCAATTTTCTGCAGAAGCATTAATCATAGGCACAGCATAAGTGATGTTTAGTTGAGAAAGTAATAACTGTCTGGGATTTCTTTTTGCAAGTATCAATAGTCGCACATACACAGCAATAATGTGTTCTTGTGTGATATGATTGCTAGTAATGAATACCAGCTTAAAGTATAATTTTTTGCCATGTTAGCATCATTTTTACAAGACCTAAATTAATATTTCACGACAAAGACCTTTCACTGGATTGAAATATTAAATCTTGTTAATTTTTTTGACAAATTTAGCTGAGTATTCTCAATTTTGAATGTTATTTTAATTTCAGATTTTAAGATTTTATTTCAGATTTCTAGCACGTTTAATATTCTGTTTCTGTTTTAATATTTACAGGACACATTGAAGAAAAGTCCTCACGCATCTATGTTCCTTTTAAGGGTATAAAGAGCAACATTGTTTATTTTGTTAACCAGTTTATGTCCCCAACATACACTTGCATCATTCAATTCATATTCTTCTTGTAAGTGAAATACTATCTATTCTTGACCACAGTTGGTCAAGATTACAGTGGCTGATTCCTAAGTACCAAAATTAACTTAAGTTGCAAACACTACATGGAATTTCAAATAAAGAAATTAGATTAGAAAATTGTATTTTTATTCATTAATGAAATATGGATGTCACCATTTAAACTGGTAAATAATTATTTTACTTATCTGGGTGTTAAAATTACTAAGAAACATAAGGATTTACTCAAGCATATTGTTTTTTTACCTTTAATTGATCAAATTAATCATATTTTTATTAAATGGTTCCCATTGTTTCTATCAATGCTTAGTTGAATTAACTCTATTAAGATGATTCTCCTACCAAAATTTCTATACTTGTTTGAAGCATAACCAATTTTTATTTCTAAATCATTTTTTGATTCTTTAGATTCTAAAATCTCTTCATATATATGGCAGAACAAAAATCCTAGATTAAGTAAAAATATTTACAGAAGTCTAAAAAGGATGGGGGTTTGGCTTTACCAAATTTTAGATTTTATTATTGGGCAATTAATATCCAATATTTAATATTTTGGACACAAGATTTGGATATAACTTTACGTCCACAATAGGTAAACCTGGAATGTAAATCTATACAAGGATTTTCTTTGACTTCCGTTTTTACCATTCTTTACCATTTGTTATTTCTAAATTAAATAAACAAATGGTTAATCCAATAATTAAACATACAATACGAATATGGTTTCAATTTCGTAAATTCTTTGGCTTGACCCAATTTATTTTATTAAGCCCTATTACGTCTAATTTTTTCTTTCAACCTTCTATTATAGATCAAGCTTTTTTGGTATGGAAAATGAAGCTTTCGTGATTTATTTTTGGATAACTGTTTCATGTCTTTTGAACAGTTATCTAATAAATATAATATGCCTAGATCTCACTTTTTCAGATATTTACAAATTGGAAACTTTTTAAATATTAATTTACCCACATTTCGAACTTCACATCCAATTGATATTACGGAAAAAATTCTAAGTTTAAATCCTTTACAGAAGGGTTTAATAGCATTCATTTATGATTTGATTATGAAAATAAATTCAGGTATATCTGATCAAATTAAGGTTGAATGGGAAAGAGAACTCCAACTTCATTTACCTATAGATAGTAAGGGAGTCAGATAGGCGATTCTGTGGCGCAGTCCAGAGACCCGGATGGTAGTTTGCCTCCCTGGTGCCAGGGTCCGGGATATTTCTGATCGTGTCCAAGATATCCTGAAGTGGGAGGGTGAGGAGCCAGAGGTCGTGGTACATATAGGTACCAATGACATAGGTAGGGTGAGGTCTTGAAAGGAGAATATAGGGAGCTAGGAAGGGAGTTGAGAAAAAGGACCGCAAAGGTAGTAATCTCGGGATTACTGCCTGTGCCACGCGACAGTGAGAGTAGGAATGAGATGAGGTGGAGGATAAATGCGTCGCTGAGGGATTGGAGCAGGGGGCAGGGATTCAAGTTTTTGGATCATTGGGACCTCTTTTGGCACAGGCGTGACCTGTACAAAAAGGACGGGTTGCACTTGAATCCTAGGGGGACCAATATCCTAGCAGGGAGATTAGCGGGGGCTACTGAGGTGACTTTAAACTAGAATGGTTGGGGGGTGGGAATCAAATTAAAGAGGCTAGCCGTGAGGAGGTTAGTTCACTACAGGGGGATGGGAACCAGTGCAGAGAGGCAGAGGGGTGTAAAGTGAGGGTAGAAACTAAAAGTACTATGGAGAAAACTAAAAGTGGCAGGCCGACAAATCCAGGGCAAGCATTAAAAAGGGCCACTTTTCAGCATAATTGTATAAGGGCTAAGAGAGTTGTAAAAGAGCGCCTGAAGGCTTTGTGTGTCAATACAAGGAGCATTTGTAATAAGGTGGATGAATTGAAAGTGCAGATTGTTATTAATGATTATGATATAGTTGGGATCACAGAGACATGGCTCCAGGGTGACCAGGGATGGGAGCTCAACGTTCAGGGATATTCAATATTCAGGAGGGATAGACATGAAGGAAGGGGAGGTGGGGTGGCATTGCTGGTTAAAGAAGAGATTAACGCAATAGAAAGGAAGGACATAAGCCGGGAAGATGTGGAATCGATATGGGTAGAGCTGCGTAACACTAAGGGGCAGAAGACGCTGGTGGGAGTTGTGTACAGGCCACCTAACAGTAGTAGTGAGGTCGGAGATGGTATTAAACAGGAAATTAGAAATGTGTGCAATAAAGGAACAGCAGTTATAATGGGTGACTTCAATCTACATGTAGATTGGGTGAACCAAATTGGTAAAGGTGCTGAGGAAGAGGATTTCTTGGAATGTATGCGGGATGGTTTTTTGAACCAACATGTCGAGGAACCGACTAGAGAGCAGGCTATTCTAGACTGGGTTTTGAGCAATGAGGAAGAGTTAATTAGCAATCTTGTCGTGAGTGGCCCTTTGGGTAAGAGTGACCATAATATGGTGGAATTCTTCATTAAGATGGAGAGTGACATAGTTATTTCAGAAACAAAGGTTCTGAACTTAAAGAGGGGTAACTTTGAAGGTATGAGACGTGAATTAGCTAAGATAGACTGGCAAATGACACTTAAAGGATTGACGGTGGATATGCAATGGCAAGCATTTAAAGGTTGCATGGATGAACTACAACAATTGTTCATCCCAGTTTGGCAAAAGAATAAATCAAGGAAGGTAGTGCACCCGTGGCTGACAAGAGAAATTACGGATAGTATCAATTCCAAAGAAGAAGCATACAAATTAGCCAGAGAAAGTGGATCACCTGAGGACTGGGAGAAATTCAGAGTTCAGCAGAGGAAGACAAAGGGCTTAATTAGGAAGGGGAAAAAAGATTATGAGAGAAAGCTGGCAGGAAACATAAAAACGGACTGTAAAAGCTTTTATAGATATGTAAAAAGGAAAAGACTGGTAAAGACAAATGTAGGTCCCCTGCAGACAGAAACAGGTGAATTGATTATGGGGAGCAAGGACATGGCAGACCAATTGAATAATTACTTTGGTTCTGTCTTCACTAAGGAGGACATAAATAATCTTCCAGAAATAGTAGGGGACAGAGAGTCCAGTGAGATGGAGGAACTGAGCGAAATACATGTTAGTAGGGAAGTGGTGTTAGGTAAATTGAAGGGATTGACGGCAGATAAATCCCCAGGGCCAGATGGTCTGCATCCCAGGGTGCTTAAGGAAGTAGCCCAAGAAATAGTGGATGCATTAGTGATAATTTTTCAAAACTCGTTAGATTCTGGACTAGTTCCTGAGGATTGGAGGGTGGCTAATGTAACTCCACTTTTTAAAAAAGGAGGGAGAGAGAAACCGGGGAATTATAGACCGGTTAGCCTAACGTCGGTGGTGGGGAAACTGCTGGAGTCAGTTATCAAGGATGTGATAACAGCACATTTGGAAAGCGGTGAAATGATCGGACAAAGTCAGCATGGATTTGTGAAAGGAAAATCATGTCTGACGAATCTCATAGAATTTTTTGAGGATGTAACTAGTAGAGTGGATAGGGGAGAACCAGTGGATGTGGTATATTTGGATTTTCAGAAGGCTTTTGACAAGGTCCCACACAGGAGATTAGTGTGCAAACAAAGCACACGGTATTGTGGGTAAGGTATTGGTGTGGGTGGAGAGTTGGTTAGCAGACAGGAAGCAAAGAGTGGGAATAAACGGGACCTTTTCAGAATGGCAGGCGGTGACTAGTGGGGTACCGCAAGGCTCAGTGCTGGGACCCCAGTTGTTTACAATATATATTAATGACTTGGATGAGGGAATTAAATGCAGCATTTCCAAGTTTGCGGTTGACACGAAGCTGGGTGGCAGTGTTAGCTGTGAGGAGGATGCTAAGAGGATGCAGGGTGACTTGGATAGGCTGGGTGAGTGGGCAAATTCATGGCAGATGCAATTTAATGTGGATAAATGTGAAGTTATCCACTTTGGTGGCAAAAATAGGAAAACAGATTATTATCTGAATGGTGGCCGATTAGGAAAAGGGGAGGTGCAACGAGACCTGGGTGTCATTATACACCAGTCATTGAAAGTGGGCATGCAGGTACAGCAGGCGGTGAAAAAGGCGAATGGTATGCTGGCATTTATAGCGAGGGGATTCGAGTACAGGAGCAAGGAGGTACTACTGCAGTTGTACAAGGCCTTGGTGAGACCACACCTGGAGTATTGTGTGCAGTTTTGATCCCCTAATCCTTGCTCCAAAGACATCCTTGCCATAGAGGGAGTACAAAGAAGGTTCACCAGATTGATTCCTGGGATGGCAGGACTTTCATATGAAGAAAGAATGGATGAACTGGGCTTATACTCGTTGGAATTTAGAAGATTGAGGGGGGATCTGATTGAAACGTATAAGATCCTAAAGGGATTGGACAGGCTAGATGCAGGAAGATTGTTCCCGATGTTGGGGAAGTCCAGAATGAGGGGCCACAGCTTGAGGATAGAGGGGAAGCCTTTTAGGACCGAGATTAGGAAAAACTTCTTCACACAGAGAGTGGTGAATCTGTGGAATTCTCTGCCACAGGAAACAGTTGAGGCCAGTTCATTGGCTATATTTAAGAGGGAGTTAGATATGGCCCTTGTGGCTACGGGGGTCAGGGGGTATGGAGGGAAGGCTGGGGCGGGGTTCTGAGTTGGATGATCAGCCATGATCATAATAAATGGTGGTGCAGGCTCGAAGGGCCGAATGGCCTACTCCTGCACCTATTTTCTATGTATGTTTCTATAGAAAAATGGGAAAAAATTTCAATTAGTTAACATGTCCTCTTTATGTGCTAAACATACATTGATACAACTTATGGTGGTGCATAGGGCACATATGTCTAAAGACAAATTAGCTCATTTCTATTCATATATAAGCTCAATTTGTGATAGATGCCACTCTGAAGTAGCTTCCTTGACTCATATAAATATTGGAAAGATATCTTTGATATTATTTCTACTGTTTTACATATTAATTTACAATCACACCCAGTTACTGCAGTTTTTGGGTTACCAATGATGGAAGATAGTTATTTATCCCCTTCAGCCTGTCGGATGATTGCTTTTTTAACATTAATGGCTAGAATATTTATCTTATTGAATTGGAAAGAGGTCAATCCCCTACTACATTTCAATGGTTTTCTCAAACTATATCTTGTTTAAATTGAGAGAAAATTAGAAGTGACACCTCCGAACCTTTGATTAAATTTGAAGAAACTTGGAGAACATTTATTCAACATTTCCATATGATGTAGTTTGACCTTTTCGAATCCTTTTTTTTAAACTTAAATGCACGGACAGAGGAGTGGAGTTAACGACATTAATGATTCTATCCAATGTAATATGTTAGCCTGTCTTTTTTTTCTATAGTTCTGTTTGTTTTTTAGTTTTATTTAGTTTAGGTTAATTTTTTTTCTTTTCTAATTTGGGTTTTTTTAAGATTTTTTCTCATTTATCCCTCTATCATGTTAATTATATTTAGAGTTTGGGAAACTTTATACATCTGTATTATTACCAATGTTATAGTTGTAATGTCAATTATTAATAATGTAATCCCAATCTCTGTTTGTTAATATTGTTCTTATGTTTATAACTTTGAAAATTAATAAAAGGATTGGAAAAGAAAGAAAGCGATATGGAGGTAATTAGCAAGAGCAGCATCTATCTTTCAGCCCAATTTGTCCTTGAAAAGTTGGTAATAAGACATCTTTCAGAAGGGATGGTACCCTCACCATGCTGTGGGTGTTCTAGTTCATACGTTCAGCAGTGATAAGTCAAAAGCAGCAATGTACTTCCAGGTCAGGAAAGCATGTTACTGGAGGGCAATTTTCAGGTGGTGACATTTCATTATATTTTCTACCTTTGCTTGTCTGTGCAGTAAAAAAAAACGTATCTTTGGGAGATACTTTTAATGCATCTTTAAGGAGTTTTGCAGACGGTACAGACAGCAATCTTGGTGAACTAGCATTGGGAAGAAGTGTGATAATTTGAGTGTTATTTGTGAACTGTTTCATCTTAAATGGTGTAGAGTGAATTTCTGAAATTAGTATTTGAATTTGAATTTGAATTTTTTTAAATCTTACATCCATCCCACAACATGAGGGAGTAAAATCTTTGTATTAGGACTCTGTTTCAATGTACAGACATGTGAATTTATAAGTCTACTGGCTTGTAGAAAGAAGCTGTCCCATAGCCTGTTGGTTCTGACTTTAATGCTGCAGTACTGTTTGCCAGACGGAAACAGTTGGAACATTTAATGGCTGGGGTGACTGGTGTCCCCAATGATTTTCCAGATCTTCTTTACACACCTGCTGCCGTAAGTGTCCTCAATGGAGAGAAGCTCACATCCACAGCTGCGCTGGGCTGTTCGTACCACTCTTTGCAGTGTCCAGCGATCCATGTTGGTGTAGTTCCTGTACCAAGTGGGGATACAGCCAGTCAACATGCTTTGCATTGTAGATCTGAAAATGTTTTGATGTGTCAGGAGGCGAGTCCATGTAACAGAATACCCAGTTTCTGCATTTGTAGCCATAACATTTAAGGGGCTTTCTCTATAATATTTCTGGTTAATGTTGACCAATCAGAATATTAATAGTGGGGGATATGATTATGGTAAGGGAAGGATGGCACACTGATGCAGCAAGTATAGTTCCAGTGAGCTAGGTTCAATCCTGATATCCAGTCCTGTCTATGTGCATTTCGTATGCTTTTCCTGTGACTATGATTTTCACAAATGCTCAGGGTTCAGTCCTGTGCCAATGATAATTGGTTTAGTAGGCTTTTGTCAATTAGCCTCTGTATAGTTGGGTGATAGGAGATTAAGGGGTGAGTTGAAAACCGTGTGAAAGAGAATGATGATAGAAAAATGAGTGGGGAATGGGGATTGATGGGATTGCTCTTTCTATGCTGTAAGAAAATATGAATAAATATGAAAGGTAATTGCACCCTCTTCTGTTAAAGATGGTCATTACCTCCCATTCATGCTAATCTACCTTGTCACTCCTCAGCCAATCTCAAATTGCTGTCAAAGTCTTGCTGTCCGCAGGCACAAATTATTTCATTATCTAAGGAATTGAAAATGGAATGAAACATTGTGCAATCAGCAGAGATCATCCTCGTACTGTAATATAGTGAAGGTTGATGAAGAAGCTGAAGGTGATTGGCTTTACGACATTGCTCTTAGAAAATCCTGAGAGATATCCCGGGGTTAAAGTGATCAAAGCTCCAACAGGCATAATTGTGCTTGAGCACAGTATAACTCTAGTGCAGTTTTTTCCATTGATTCCCATTTATTTCCATTTTTCTAAGGCTCCTTAATGTCAAGGATCGTCATTTTCATTTTGTCTGGAACTTGAGTTCATTTGTCCATGTGGGACAGTCATTAAATGGACAGGGTTTGTTATTATCAGAATATATCAGCAATTTTCCACATTGTCTGGATAGAATCTAACTTTGTATTTGCACTCAAACATCTTGGCTGGAGACATATCTACAAGATGTGTTTCTTTAGCACTCTAGCTAAGATATTGTAAGGTCCCACAGGCATTATTTTTTCCAGTGTTCAGCCATTTCCTGATATTAATAGAACAGTACAGCACTGTATAGGATCTTTCAACCTATTCCAAGATCAATCTAACCCTTTCCGCAAATACAACCCTTCCACATGCCGTATTTCTATCAACCATGTGTCCTTTAAATGCCCCTAATGTATCTGCCATAAATCATAAAGTCATAAATCATGATCTTTAAAGTTATAAAGATATCATGTCTTGGCTGAACACTGAAAATAAAATCTAAACTCCAGATGCTGGAAATCTGCTGGTTAGTCAACACCTGTGGAAAGAGAAACAAAACTAACACAAGGGCCCTTTGTCCAAACTGGGAAGGAGAAAAAAGAATCAGTATTAATTTGGAGGATAGAGCAAAAGAAATCGGCACAGGTCAGCAGTCAAGGGGTAGCTAAATGTGATAGCAAATGCCTTACCACTTGTATTTTGACTCCAACTGGGTGGCACAAATTTTACGTAGATATTTGCTATGTTGCAAAGTTCAAAGTAAATTTATGATTAAAGTGCATTATGTGTCACCATATACGACACTGAAATATGTTTTCTTCAGGCTTACACAGTAAATCTAAGAAGCACAAGAGAACCAATGAAAGGAAGCACCGAACAGTGTGGATAACGTGCAAAAGACAACAAACTATGCAAATGCAAAAAGAATGGAAAAATAAATAATAATAATAATAATAAAATCAACAGTACATATTGAGAATATGAGAGGAAGAGTCCTTGAAAGTGAGTCCATAGGTATAGGAGTAGTTCAGTGATGAGGCGAGTGAAGCTGAGTGAAGTTATCTCCTCTGGTTCAACTGTCTGATTGCTGAGGGGTAATAACTGTTCCTGAACTGGTGGTGTGGGTCCTGAGGCTCCTGTGCCTTCTACCTGATGGCAGCAGTGAGAAGAGAATACGGCCTGGGTGGAGCAGGTCTTTGATGATGGATGCTGCTTCCCTATGACGTAGATGTGCTCATTTGTTGGGAGAGTTTTACTCGTGTAACCAGTTGAAATAATCTGCACCACTCACCTATAGAAGTGTGTCAAAATTTTTGATGTCATGCTCAATCTTTGCAATCTGCTAAGGAATTAAAGGCTCTGCTATGCTTTCTTTGCATTGGCACTTAATGCTGGGCCCATGACAGATTCTCTGAAATAACAATGAGGAACTTAGAGGTGCAGACCCTCTCAACCTCTGATCCCCCAGTGAGGGCTGGCTCATGGATCTCCGGTTTCCTCCTTCTAAGATCAATAATCAGTTCCTTGGTCTTGGTGACATTGAGTGAGAGGTTGTTGTTATGTCACCACTCAGACATATTTTTAATCTCCCTCCTATGTGCAGATTTGTCACCGCCATTGATTTGGCCAACAACAGTGGTGTTCTTAGCGAACTTAAATCTGGCACTGGAGCTGTGCTTAGCCTCAGAACCATAAGTATAAAGCAAGTAAAGCAGGGAGTTAAGCACAAAGACTTGCAGTGCACCTGTGCTAAGGGAAATTACGGAGGAGATGTTGTTGCCAATCTGAACTGACTGAGGCCTGCAAGTAAGGAAATTGAGGATCCAGTTGCACAAGGATGTATTGAGGCCAAGGTCCTGAAGCTTATGGATTAGTTTTGAGGGGTAGATGCTTTTGAATGCTGAGCTGTAGTTGATAAAGAGCATCCTGATGATTACATCTTTGCTGTCCAGATGTTCCAGGATTAAATGAAGAGCCAATGAAATGGCATCTATTGTTGACCTCCTATGACAGTAGGCAAGTTGGAGTGAATCCAAGCTGCTTCTCAAGGAGGAGCTGATTTGTTTCATCACTGACTTCTCAAAGCACTTCATCACAGTGGATGTAAGTGCTACTGGATGATACTCATTAAGGAAGGTTACCAATTTCTTCTTAGGCACCTATATAAGTGAACCCTGCTTGAAGCAGGTAGGTATCTCAGACTGCCAAAGCAAAATTTAAAGATCTCAGTGAACAATCCAGCAAATTGATTGGTTCAGGTCTTTAGTATTTGGCCAGGTTCCCCGTCTGGCCTGGATGCTTTTTCTAGGTTAACCTTCCTGAAGGATGCTCTCACACCAATCTCAGAGTCTGATATCACAAGGTGTTTGGGGGCTGTAGGAGTTTGTGTAGGTTCCTCCATGTTTTGGTGGTCTAAATGAGCATAGAAGACATTGATCTCATCTAGGAGTGAAGCCTTGTGTCACCCATATAAGAGGTGATAGCATTCATGCCCTGCCACAACTGTCAAGCATCATTCAGTGATTCAAGTTTGGTCCTGAATTGCCACTTTGCCTGTAAGATGGTTTTGTGGAGAATGTACCTGAACCTCTTGTATCTTATTTGGTCACCGGAACTGAATGCCACTGATCTGGCCTTCAGCATACTGCAGATCTCATAGTTCATGCAGGGCTTCTGGTTGGAGAAGGCAAAATGATTTTGTCCACTACTGTTTTTATAAAGTCAACATTCATTCAGATCCTCTGATAAGTCCTTGAACACGGCCCAGTACACTGACCCAAAGCAATTCCATAGCCACTCCTCTGCCTCCTGTGGGCACCTCTCTGTTGTCCTTATCTCTGGAGCATTGCTCTTTAGCCTGTGCTGCATGCAGGTAGGAGGACAGCCAAAGGATCAGATTTTCTGAAATCAGTCTAGGCATGAAACGATAGGCATTCCTAGTCATAATATAGCAGTAGCCAAGTGTGCTGGGACCTCTGATGCTGCAGGTTAGATGCTGATGATAATTGTTTGAGGTAAGACTGAAGAACTTTGATCAAATCCATTAGAGTCATAGTCATGGAGTAATACAGCAGGTACAGACCCTTCTGCCCAATGAACCCTCTCAGCTAGTCTAAGTTACCTGCATTTGGTGCATATCCCTCTAAGCCACACCTTTCCATGTGCCTACCCAAGTGCATCTTAGGTGATACAATCGTACCTGCCTCAATAACCTCTTCTGGCAACTTGTTCCATATTCTCAACACACTCTACATGAAAAAATTGCCCCTCAGGTCCCTTTTAAAACTCTCCCCTCTCATTCCAAATCTATGTCTCCAAGTTTTGGACACCCTTACCAACACTCCCTCTAATTTTTTTACAGCTGTGCAGACCAACCATTGTTCTGAGCATAAAATTTTTACACGGCCCGAAAACTACGTAAAACATAGAACATAGAAATCTACAGCACATTACAGGCCCTATGGCCCACGATACTTTGCCGACCATGTAACCTACTCTAGAAACTAGCTGGAATTTCCCTACTGCATAGCCTTCTATTTTTCTAAGCTCCAGGTACCTATCTAAGAGTCTCATAAAAGAGCCTGTTGTATCTGCCTCTACCACCTTCACTGACAGTGCATTCCATGCAATCATCACTCTCTGTGTGAAAGACTTACCTCTGACATCCCTCCTCTACCTACTTCCAAGCACCTTAAAACTATGCCCCTTGTGTTAGCTATCTCAGCCCTGGGAAAAACCTCTGAATATCCACACAATTAGTATCTCTCAACACCTTATACACCTCTATCAGTCATGCCTCATCCTCCATCGCTCCAAGGAGAAAAGGCTAAGTTCACTCAACTTATAAAACATACTCCCCAATCCAGGCAACATCCTTGTAAATCTCCTCTGCACTCTCTCTGCAGTATCTACATCCTTCCTGTAGTGAGGTGATCAGAACTGAACACAATATCCCAAGTGGAGCCTAACGTCTTATATAGCTGTAACATTAGTTCACAGCTCTTGAACTCAATCCCACGGTTGATGAAGGCCAACATACCACGCACCTTCTTAACAACATTGTCAACCTGCGCAGCAGCTTTGAGTGTCCTATGGACACGGACCCCAATATCTCTCTGATCCTCCACACTGCCAAGAGTCTTACTGTTAATATTATATTCTGTCTTCAAATTTGACCTACCAAATTGAACCACTTCATGCTTATTTGGGTTGAACTCCATCTGCCACTTCTCACCACAGTTCCGCATCCTATCGTTATCTTGCTGTAACCTCTGACAAACCTCCAGACTATCCACAAACCCCCAACCTTTGTGTCATCAGCAAACTTGCTAGCCCACCCTTTTATTTCCTCATCCAGGTCATTTATAAAAATCACAAAGAGGAGGGGATCCCAGAACAGATCTCTGTGGAACACCACTGGTCACCGAACTACAGGCTGAATATGAACCACCTACAACCACCCTTTGCCTTCTGTGGGCCAGCCAACTCTGGATCCACAAAGCAAGGTCTTTTTGGATCCTATGCCTCCCGAATTTCTGAATAAGCCTTGCACAGGGAACCTTACCAAATGCCTTACTGAAATCCATATACACTACATCCACTGCTCTAACTTCATCAATGTGTTTTGTTATATCCTTGAAGAATTCAGTCAGGCTTGTAAGACACAAACTGCCATTGAAAAAGCCATGCTAACTATCCCTAATCAGATTATGTCTCTCCAAATGGTCATAAACCCTGCCTCTCAGGTCTTCTCCAACAACTTGCCCACTACTGAAGTAAGACTCAATAGTCTATAATTTCCTGGGTTATCTCTACACCCTTTCTTGAACAAGGGAACAACATTTGCAACCCTCCAATCTTCGGTACCTCTCCCATCCCTATTGATGATGCAAAGATGATTACCAGAGGCTGAGCAATCTCCTCCCTTGCTTGCCACAGTAGCCTGGGGTACATCTTATCTGGAACTGGCGACTTAATCTAACTTAATGCTTGACAAAAGCTCCAGCACATTCTCTTTCTTTTTTTTTGTAATTTATTTTTTATTGAATTTCATCATCAAACAAACATTTCCGTAAGACGTATTTCAGATACTGTACATATATATTTTTCACAAATGTCCACATAATATTTATCTGAGGTATACACTTAGGGAAAGGAGAAAATTATGTACAGAGTAGGGTGTGATCTTTTTTAACAACATATTCATTGACTTGTGAGAATAAAATCAGGCCTATGAGGTATTATGTAGTTAAACCATCTTTCCAGTATGAATAAAATTGTTCCAACTTATGATTAACAGATGCAGTTATCTTCTCCATTTTGTAAATGTCCATTGTAATTTCCATCCATATGTTTAAAGTTGGGTTCTCCTGTGATAACCATTTCCTGGTAAGGGTCTTTTTACCAACCATCAGCAGTACATTCATTAAATATTTATCTCTTTTTTAACTATTCTTGAGGTATATGCCCAAAATATATGGTCTTACTCTCTAAGGGTATTTCAGAAGCATCCTGGAAGCATTGGACCACAGTCCAACTCCGAGTCCCGTCCGAAAACTCCGAGCCTCCGACCAGCTCTCCGACACCGAGCACCGAGCACCATCTCTGCCGAGCGCTTCGACCCCGGCCCCAGCAACAGGCAATAAGCAAAGCCAAGGATTTGGGGCCTTCCCCTCCGGAGATTCTCGATCGCACAGTAGCAGCGGCAGTGAAGCGGGCATTTCAGAAGTGTCTCCAGGTGTTCCTCTGTGCTTCTCACGGCTGTCTCCATCACATCAGGATTGTACACGGCCCCCTAGTTAACACATACGATATCATTCAGAAGGGCCACGCGCGCTGCGTCGCGCCACCTTCTTTTCCTCCCTCCTATTTATGTAACTTTGTAGGTTTTTATCAGCTAAGGTTGCCTGTATGGGGATGGAAAGTATCCTCTCCTCAATGTTTTTCCATTGAGCATCATATGATGCGTTGCACCAGCATATCACGGCTCTCAACTGTGCTGCAAAATAATAATCTCTAAGAGAATGTAGGCCCCATCTCCCCTTTTCCTTGGCTAATTGCAAAATTTTGAGATGAACCCTAGGCCTTTTACCTTGCCATATATACCTTGATAGCATCTTGTTCCATTCATTGAATTGATTTTGGTTAATCTCTATTGGTAGGGTCTGAAAGAGATATAGTAGTCTGGGCAGTATATTTATTTTATTAGATTCAATCCTGGAACTGAGACCAAGAAAAGGAATTAGGTTCCATCTTGTTATATCTTCCTTAATTTTTTTTATATAGGCTGATAATTGCATTCTGATAATTTTGCCAAATCTTTTGGCATAATGATGCCCAAAGATTTGACAGACTCTGTTTGCCATGCCCAAGGATATCTACTTTCAATTTCTCTTGGTGGGCTATAGTTATATGAAAGTAGTTGGATTTTATCTATGTTGATCTTGTATCCTGATAATTGGCCATATTGTTCAAAGGATTGCATCAATTTAGGTAAAGAGTATGTTGGTTGCCCTAGACAGATCAAAATGTCATCTGCATAACAGGCCAATTTATGCTCTGTCCCTTTAATAGTAATTCCCCTGATATCTTCATTTTGTCTCATGTATTGAGCTAATGGTTCCAGATATAACGTGAAGAGTAGTGGTGACCATGCACAACCCTGTCTCGTGCCCCTTTCTAGAGTAAAACTATTAGATAAATATCCATTGATTTTAATCCTGGCAGTATGATTGTCATATAGGGCCTGCATAGTTTTAATAATTGTGTCATGTAGACCAAATCTATGTAAAACTCTGTAAAGAAAATTCCAATTAACTGAATCAAATGCCTTTTCAGTGTCCACGCTTATCACTATTGCTTCAATTTCATTTTTTTTCATATGATCCATAATGTGAAGTATCTTTCATATATTGTCTTGTGTTTGGCGTTGTTGTATGAAACCTGCTGATCATTATGTATCAATGTGGGTAGAAACTCTTCTAATCGTTTGGCCATGATGGAGGTAAATATTCTACAATCCACATTAAGAAAAGATAGTGGTCTAAGTGACCCACATTCCATTTTATCCTTAAAAATTGCTGGTGAACGCAGCAGGCCAGGCAGCATCTATAGGAAGAGGTACAGTTGACATTTCGGGCTGAGACCCTTCATCAGGACTAACTGAAACAAGAGATAGTTAGAGATTTGAAAGTGGGAGGGGGAGGGGGAGATCCAAAATGATAGGAGAAGACAGAAGGGGGAAAGGATGGAGCTAAGAGCTGGAAAGTTGATTGGCAAAAGGAATATGAGAGGATCTTGAGACGGATGGGAGGCCTAGGGAGAAAGAAAGGGGGATGGGGGAAGCCCAGAGGATGGGCAAGGAGTATAGTGAGAGGGACAGAGGGAGAAAAAGGAGAGAGAGAAAAATATATATATAATAATAGACAATAGACAATAGGTGCAGGAGTAGGCCATTCAGCCCTTTGAGCCAGCACCACCATGCACTGTGATCAGGGCTGATCATCCACAATCAGTACCCCTTTCCTGCCTTCTCCCCATATCCCTTCACTCCGCTATCTTTAAGAGCTCTATCTAACTCTTTCTTGAAAGAATCCAGAGAATTGGCCTCCACTGCCTTCTGAGGCAGAGCATTCCACAGAACCACAACCCTCTGTGTGGAAGAAGTTTTTCCTCAACTCTGTTCTAAGTTGTCTACCCCTTATTCTTAAACTGTGGCCTCCCCCAGCATCGGGAACATGTTTCCTAACACTAGCGTGTCCAATCCCTTAATAATCTTAATAATCTTATATATTGCAATCAGATCCCCTCTCATCCTTCTAAATTTCAGTGTATACAACCCCAGTTACTCCAATCTTTCAATATATGACAGTCCGGCCATCCCGGGAATTAACCTTGTGAACTTACGCTGCATTCCTTCAATAGCTAGAATGTCCTTCCTCAAATTTGGAGACCAAAACTGTATACAATACTCCAGGTGTGGTCTCATCAGGGCCCTGTACAACTGCAGAAGGACCTCTTTGCTCCTATACTCAACTCCCCTTGTTATGAAGGCCAACATGCCATTAGCTTTCTTCACTGCCTGCTGTACCTGCACGCTTACTTTCAGTGACTGATGAACAAGGACACCTAGATCTCGTTGTACTTCCCCTTTTCCCAACTTGACACCATTCAGATGGTAATCTGCCTTCCTGTTCTTGCCACCAAAGTGGATAACCTCACATTTATCTACGAACGTACATTAAGCTGCATCTGCCCAGTCACCCAACCTGTCAAAGTCACCCTGCATTCTCATAACATCCTCTTCACACTTCACACTGCCAGCCAGCTTTGTGTCATCTGCAAATTTGCTAATGTTACTTTTAATCCCTTCATCTAAATCATTAATGTATATTGTAAATAGCTGCAGTCCCAGCACCGAGCCTTGCGGTACCCCACTAGTCACTGCCTGCCATTCTGAAAAGGATCCATTAATCCCTACTCTTTGTTTCCCATCTGCCAACCAATTTTCTATCCTTGTCAGTACCCTACCCCCAATACCATTTGCTCTAATTTTGCACACTAACCTCCTATGTGGGACCTTATCAAAGGCTTTCTGAAAGTCCAGGTACACTACATCCACTGGCTTTCCCATGTCCATTTTCATAGTTACATTCTCAAAAAATTCCAGAAAATTAGTCAAGCATGATTTCCCCTTCGTAAAACCATGCTGACTCTGACCTATCCTGATAAAAGATAAAAGATAAAAGATAAATAAATAACGGATAGGGTACGAAGGGGAGGTGGGGCATTAACGGAAGTTAGAGAAGTCAATGTTCATGCCATCAGGTTGGAGACTAACCAGATGGAATATAAGTTGTTGTTCCTCACAATTCAGGAAGGTGTCAATTTGGGTTATGCTTCCCCCTGGAACTTTGGAAGATAGAGTTTTGTAAAACATTTTAAAAGCTTCTTGAATTTCACTTAGCTTATTTTTTAATCACTTTTGTTCTTGGATCCCTAATTCTATGAATTGTATTTTCTGCTATCTTTTTTTTCAGATTCCACGCCAGTATTTTCATAGATTTAGATCCACTTTCATAGTGTCTCTGTTTCAGAAACATTAACTTTTTTTCTAATTTCTTGTGTAGCCAAACTATTAATTTCATTCCTAGTTTTTAAAATTTCCTCTTGTGTATCCTGTGCCAAACTGAATTTGTGTTTTTTTCTAGTTCCTTCAGCTTATTTTGTAATTCCTCTAATGTTTTATTCCTTACTTTTTTATAGGAATCATTAAGTAGACTTGAATTTAGTTTCCAAATAGTATTCTTTGGTTATAGGTCAAAATCAACAGATAAATATATAGGTGCATGGTCACTTACATCTATTGTCCCAATTCCACAGGTAATTATTTTGTCTCTATCTTTTCCAAATGTTATGAAATAGTCTATTCTTGAATATACAGAATGAGGGGCAGAATAATGAGTGTAATCCCTTCTGTTGGGGAAAAGGTCCCTCCATATATCAATTAGACCAACATCCTCAAAAAGAGTGTTAACTTTCTTATGTAAGGACTTTGGTTCATAAGTTTTTCTATTGGAAGAGTCTAACTTTGGTTGTAATTGTAAATTTAAGTCTCCCCCACATATCAAGAGACAATCTGTTTCTGTTACCATAATATTAGTAAGTTTCTGGAAGAAACTAGTATCACTTCCTGGGTGTGCGTATATATTCAACAAAGTAACTGGATTTCCATCTATATTCCCCCTTACCACAATATATCTGCCCTCCTTATCTCCCATTTCGAATACTTTTTCAAAATTTAGCTTGCTTGAAATGAGAATAGCAAATCCTCTTTTATGTCCTGATTTATATGAGAAGAAAAACAAATTAGTGAAGCCCTTTCTCTTTAATTTTCCATGCTTATTATCACTTGTGAGTTTTCTGTAAATATACTACATGGGCTTGTTCTTCTTTCATTTTTGATAGAATTTTACTGCGCTTGACTGGATTCAACAGCCCATTAACATTAAAAGAAATAAATTTTACTTTGTCCTTAGCCATGTGTATTTATCGGTTAGTTTATCATTGAAATTTGCAGAATATAACTTAATCAATCTACTCCTTGAACAAATAAGAGCCAAGAAACACGAATAATATAAAAAAAGGTAACAAAGGTGTGATTCCAAGGCTGGGGTCTCTAGATGACCCTGGGTTGAGCTGGAAGAAACATCTAGCTGTGGGGGATAGCCCCTCCTACCTGTCAGTTGAGGGCCCCCGCTGCAGTATCTATAAAAGTAAGTAAAAAAATCTATGTCCATTACACAGAAATGATTTCCCTGTGTATTCCTCCCATGTATATATTCTCATTTAGGTGGGGGAAAAGGAATGAATGAATGAATTTTTAAAAATTGAGTAATATAAAATCCACGTTATAATATGTATTTCTCGAGATGGGTTTATCACTATCTATTTTTGCTTCCATTTAGTTTATCAGCACTTTTAAAGTTAGCCTAACCTAATGGCTTTTCTGGAGGAGGTGAGGGCTGTCCTCGGAGAACTCACAGTCTCTTCCTAATATCCTTCTCTCGTCCTGCTCCCGTACCCTGCTTTCTCGGTTCTCTTACTATTTCCCAAGCAGATTGGGATAACTTTCCCTTGGTTTGACCACACTAACGGGAAACCCTCTGTTGTTCATGTCTGTAGTCGCCTCTTCCACCGTCTGATATAGTCGTATCCCTTCTTGGTAAAATACCCTCAGTTTAGCAGGGTACAGGGTTGGAATTTAATCTTTTCTTGCTTTAATATTCATTTCGCTTTGGAATATTCCTTCCGTTTCTGTAGGACCGCTGGGGATAATCATGATCGCAGTATATTAACTTCCCGTTCCAAAAAACCCTCTTCTTACCCCAGGCCCTTCGTAGAATCTCTGCCTTGCCCTTGATTCGAAGGAATCTAAGTACTATTGAGCCTAGTTTCACACATTAAAGTTGCTGCGTTCACCAGCAACTTTGATGTGTGTTGCTTGAATTTCCAGCATCTGCAGAATTCCTGTTGTTTGAGCCTAACTTACTTTTTCTATCTCCGGGAGGCCGCGGGACAAGCGAACGATGCGCCCTCTCAATTTCAATCTCCATAGTCGGGGGAATCCAGTGTTTCCCGCAGCAGCTTTTCTACAAAGTCTATCATTGACAATCCCTCCGCTCCTTCGGGAACATTATAAATCCTGATATTTTTCCATCGCGATCTTCCGTCTTGGTCAAGCAATTTACTTTCCTGTTGATTTAATATTTTTATCATCTTACTTAGTATCTGTTCCACGTTTTGCACGCGATCTTCCACCTTCTCAATTCGACTCTCTACCACCGGTATTTTCTGATTGATGATGGCGAGCTCTGACTTGATATTATTGAGTTGCTGTTTTATATCTTTTTGGACTTCCCTTATGTCCTCCAGAATCCTTATTGTATTTGCTGCTTCACCTGAATGAGGCCCAGCATCAGCTTTGTCGTCACGCGCACATGTAGGAGAACTGCTCGTTGTACCTCTCTCTTTCATAGGCTCCACAGTGATGATTTTTTTATCTCCATTCTTTTTCCCCATTCTTGCCCCCCTAATCAATTCAGGTATTTTGAAAGATCTTATAGTTGATGGATTATCGGGGAAAAATATGTGTTTTTCCAGAGGAGCTATTGATTTAAGCTGCCATTCTGAATGATGATGTCACCAGAACCTCAGCACATCCTTTTTCTTAATGCCTATATGTTCAAGCTTTTCAGTCTGCTGAAAGTAATCTCCACAATTGCCAAGGTCCTTTTCCCTAGTGAATACTGAAGCAGAGTATTCATTAAGTACCACCACTACCTCCTCTGACTCCATGCACATGTTTACACTCACATGGAAATGTTTTTGTAATATGTATAATATGAATATTTTGAAGGACAATTGAAAAATCACATACATTTGATCTTGTATATTAATTGAAGAGCATAATGAAATTGTGTAGAGCAGAGAAAATCTTTCATATTTTCTAAACTTTTTCCAGCTATATCCAATTCCAGCAGCACAGCAACAAAGGCTGTGTGCGTGGGAGCATTTCAGTTACTGTGCGGTTGGGCACAGTGACCCGTACCCTGGTGAAAAGACCATTATGTCTACTTTTCCCATAATTTTTAATATTTCTAAAAGGTCACCTCACATTTTCCTGATATTCCAGGAATAAAGACCTATTTGTTGTGATAACCTTAGTTTTGCTTATATGTTGAGCACAAACATAATCCCTATTCTGTATAATTGCCATTATGGTGATTTATGTTTGTGTATGTCTGCTGGTGACCCTGACATTTTTCCACAAACTTCTTGAACCCGATGTGAAAATTAAGTAACGAAACAGAAGTTGAACTCCAAAAATAACTTTGCTTCTACAATCCAAAACTATCCTCAATGTTGTAATACACTTTCTTTTCTTTCCTTTCCTCCTCCATTGCTTCAGTCATTTTAACTAGTGTGGCTAAGATATTGGGGATATTTCCTATTATCAATAGTACCCAGATACATTTTTGATAATCTGTGCAATTTATTCAGCTAAAAAAATAGAATGAATTCTCCATCCTTCCTCAACTTCTGTAATTACCTCAGATGCATCTTGTAAAACATAATTTTTGAATAATTGGTTTCTGA
The DNA here is from genome assembly GCF_030028105.1 of Mobula birostris. Lineage (NCBI taxonomy): Eukaryota > Metazoa > Chordata > Chondrichthyes > Myliobatiformes > Myliobatidae > Mobula > Mobula birostris. The sequence continues at coordinate 104,861,906 of NC_092379.1, read as the reverse complement.
CTCACGGTGACTATAAATATTTATAAATATAATTTTAACTTTCCTGGCTTAAGTGGTAGTAAAAACAGACAGCATTTAAAAGTTTGATATTTAAGATCCTTTAAAATCTTAAATTCTTTCTGGTCTATTTTTTTTAAAATGATGTATGCTATAAATTGCTATTCAGAGATTGACAATTGATTCCTGAGGTTTTGGACACATTTCTGATCTGCCTGTTAAAGCACATGGGAAGAAACTGGATGATGCTGGGAACCATTTGCTGGGACTGCAATGCATGATTAACATGCACCTGTTTGCTCAATGCTGGATGCATACAACCTACCTCATTATCATGATATTAGCATCCCGTCAGTGCTAACCATGCCATTGATGGTATTAGTACATATCCAGGGGCCTTTTTTAAAGCAGCCAGCACCGTTGGAAGAGAGTTAGCAGGCTCTGATTGAAATCACATCTCTGACCACCTCTGTGTTCAGAGACAATCCTTGCAATCACTACTGGAACTTGTTTTTGGCAATTTTTGAAGCTTGTTGAAAACCACAGCAGAGCATAAGCACTTCAATTTTCATGCATGGCTCTGGTCACTTCTATTGCTGAGGCAGATAGATGTATACAGGTACTCCAGGACATGTTCTTTCTCATTACTACCAGGTAGAGGAACCTGAAAATACCCACACAACATTTTAGGAAGAGCTTCTTCCCCTCCGCCATCTTGTTTCAGACTGGACAATGAACACCACCTCACTACTCTTTTTTTGCTTTCTTTTCGCACTGCTTATTTAATTAATTTATATATTTGTTATTATAATTTATATACAGCTACCACAAAATAACAAATTTCATGACATTTGTCAGTGATAATAAACCAGATTCTAATTCTGATTATTTTGGGGCTATGAGGCACTACAGGCTAATAGTTAGGCAGCAGTGGGAAGAGTCATAATTAATGCCACAGCAAGTGTAAAGACCCAAAAACATGGACACAGTGCCACAAAAGGATTAGTACCTTCAATATTATTGAGGTCAGTGAACGTGTCAATAAATCCAAACTCCCAACCAGAACCATGTTCTTATGTTTTGTAACTCCAGAGACTAATCAAAAGAAAAAGATGGGAGCTTGAGAGATCATGCATGATTAGTTTTGCTTTCGTGAGGCACTCGCTGTTGACATGGTGACATAATGACCCATGTCATTCATGTACTTTTACATGTAACCAGTAAATAATTATGTAAACAAAAAGGAATGCTTAATCAAAAAACAATTAAAATATTATTCAAATGATGAATAAACTCTTCTTGGGCTTCCAGCCAGGTACAGTTATCGATTATAACCAAAGTTTCTTTATCAGGGATTATGCCTGGGCAGGTCTAATCCGGTGGTATTTATAACCCTGTAGTCTATCCCTCTTGACTGGTTAGTCCTCATCCAATCAGGTTTCCACTCTCCCATCTTGTTTACAATCGAAAGCACTAGATCCTTTTTAACTCAAATATTACTGAAATATTAAATACATCACACATGTTGCCTCATATACTGCTCAATGCAGGCATTGGAACCTAACATTGCTTTACATATGTAGCACTGTTCCTCATTAAAATCTCTTAACTCTGAATACCATCATGCAGAATCTGCATGAAACTGACTGTTATGTTTTGTAACTTCAAAACATAAGAACTAATTGTAAAGAAAACAAGGGAGTCCAGAATGTGAGTCTAACATCCTTTTCACTTTAAGGGAGGCACACACGTATGACATAGTGGTGTGATGACGTATGCCATTCACATACTTTTAGATGTAATGAATTATTTAAATGAACAAGAATGCTTAATCAAAATATATATTTGCAAAATTACTTCAATATTACTGAAATATTAAATGCTCTACACTCCTCCCTGCTTACCTATAAAATCAAAATCAGTATAGAATGTAACTATATTATGCAACTACTAAATTATCATTCACAGCATAGTAAATGTTAAATTATCCTATTCAGGCCTAAATATTTAATCACTCTGGATGCTGTTTTACTCATGTAGGACAATGTTTTTCCCGACAAGGGGGGTCACTCTGCTTCACAGGTGAGATTTGCAGCTATGAAACAATCTCAGGTTCTGAGGTCTGCTCTGTGGTGGTTGTAGGAGTTGACTCTGAGACTGCAGGTAGTGGTTTTGACAGCTTTGGACTTCTCTAATAATTGACTCTGTTCTCTTCAATTGATTGATGTGCCATCTCCAGATGACATCAGACAGAATCTTCACTGTGTAGGAGAATGGTCCAGTTCTATCCTTAATCTTTCCAAACACGCTCTTTTGATCACTGCAGTAGTCCCTCACCAGGACTGCTTGTCCAGCAGTGAAATATTGAACCTCCTTGTTTGAGGAGCAGTCAATTTATCTCAGCTGTTTGTCCTGTGAACATCTTCTGAGATTGGGATTGAGGAGGTCCAAGCGTGAACGCAAGGGACAATCAAGGAACAGCATAGCTAATGAATTGTTGGTTGTTGAGTGTCCTACATTACGATATACAGGAAGGAAATTAGCAGGCTTCTCATTCAGTGTTAATGTAGAGTGTTCTGCTGACATTGCTCACAGGGCGTCCTTTAGACTCTGGACGAACCCTCCCTGCCAAGCCATTTGTAAGTGGGTGGTGCGGCGCAGATGTAATATGTCTTATTCCATTCATCTTCAGGAATGACTAAAACTGTTCTGCCACACACTGTGTCCATTATCACTGACCAAAGTGTTCTGGATCACCAGTCCTTCCAAAGAGGCTTCTTAACACCTCAGCAGTGTGTGAGGCTGTAATGAAGGCTATTGGAATGCTTCTGGCTACTTCGTAATGGCATCCACTACAACTAAGAACTTTATGCCCATGAATGGTCTGGCAAAATCCAAATAAATCCTCTGCCAGGGCAATACAGGTCATTCCCAGGGATGGAGAGATGCTGCTCTTGGCATCTTTTTGTTGTGTGGGCATCCCGAACAGTGCACGGTGAGCTGCTTGATCTGCTGACCTATCTCAAACCACCAGGCAGATGTTGAGCCAATGCTTTCATTGTAACCATGCCTAGATGACTGGCATATAGCTCCTCCAACAATTTAGCTCTCCGCTTAGATGGTACAAAAGTCTCAATTCCCATATAAGGCAACCTCTGTCAAGAGCAAGTTCATCTGGCACTGGTAAAAATGGGGGCAATGGGCTTCTGTTGCTCATTCCAGTCATTTTGGATGGTCATGTAAACCTGAGATATGATGGGTCTTTCCTGGATTCCCTTTGGAACATCTCTACCATAATAGGGAGAGTTTTGATCTACATTAGGAGAAAATGTCAAGAGGAGAGTCCTCTTTTGTAAATTTTTCAGATACATGTATTTCTTTTTCTAAGAGGAAAAGGGACAATCCATCAGCATTTCCATAGTTAGTTTTCCTCTTGAATTCAATTTTGTAACTGTATCCTCCAAGAAACCGAGCCCATCTATGTATGCGTGCTGCTGCTTTTAGTGGAATACTTTTCTGTGGTTTGAAAATCGACACTAGTGGTTGATGATCAGTAACGAGGGTAAACCCCCTCCCGTACAGGTACTGGTTGAAAAATTTTGCACCCTAAACCAGAGTCAAGATCTCTCTGTCAAATTGCGTGTAGCTTTCTCTTTGCAGTGATAAGAGAACATGATGCAAAGGCTATGGGGTGTTCACTTCCATCACGGATAACATGTGACCTATACCATAAGGCAAAGCTTCACTGGGTAATGTAGATCATAATATGTGAGCAGAGTGTCTGACCTCGCCATTTTCTTTATCTTTTTGAAAGACACCTCACACTGCTTTGTCCATTGCCATTTCTCCCAAACAGTAGTAATGAGTTCAAGGGGAGGAGCATAGTAGCCAAGATTGGCAGGAACCTGTTATAGTCATTGACAAGTCCTAAGAAAGACCACAACTGTGACATGCCCTTTGGACTTGTGGCATCCACCACTGTTTGAATTTTTCAGCACACTACTCTAATTCTTGTATGCAAGTAGTGTGACCACAGTATGTGATACTTGATTTAAAGAATTCACACTTGTTGCATTGTGCTTTGAGCCCATTTTGTACTAATCCTTTTAACAGTGCCTGGAGATTTTTGAGATGTTCCCTTTCATCCTTACTAGTAACAATGATGCCATCCATATAACACTGGAATTCTGGGCAGCCTTGCAACGCTTGGTCAGAGTGCAGGTGTGGATGCTACTCCAAAACTAAGCCTATCATAGCAATTAAACCTTTTGTGAGTGTTTATGGTGAGAAAGACTTTGGAATCTTCTTCCATCTCCATCTGTAAGTAGGCCTCAGCAAAGTTCATCATTATCATCATCAGGTGCCATGGTGCCATGCACAGTTTGAGCTTTGACTGCCATGGCCCACACACTCCTGTTTCTGGTCAAGTGGATCAATTCATTGGTATTCATTTCCAGTTCTCTGGCTGCTGTCTCCATCATCATTTGCCTTTGTCTTCCTCTTGCTTTCTTACCTTCAATCTTTCCCATAATTACCGTGCATTCTAACTCCTCTTTCCTAATTACATGTCCAATGAAGTTACGTTGCCTTTTCATGATCTCATATATTATTTCTCTTGTTGTGTTTGCTCTGTTCATGACATCCTCGTTAGATATCCATTTCATCCATGATATTCCTTGCATCCTCCTCAAAAACCACATCTCTGCTGCTACAATTCGTTTCCTCATGTTACTAGATATTGTCCAACATTTTGAGCCATATAACATAACACTTCAGTACTCCGAGGCAGGTTGTCATGCCTAGTTTAGTATTGGTCAGTATACTCTTCATTCTCGTAAAGGTGTCTTTTGCCATCCCTATTCTTCTTTTGATGTCCATGTCGCACCTGCCATCTGATATCACCCAGCTTCCTAAGTAGCAAAAGTTCTGTACTTGTTTTATGTCTTCTCCGTTTATTCTCAGCCTGCAGATAGGATTCTCCTTTTTTTTTGGATATCACCATACCTTCTGTCTTTTTGCAATTGATAGATAGACCCATTTTTGCACTTTGGAATATCTCTACCATAATAAGAAGAGTTTTGGTCTGCATTAGGAGAAAATGTCAAGAGGAGAGTCCTCTTTGCCAAAATGTTTTATCCAGAAAGGCTTGCAAAGATACCCTCTATCCTGGGCAGTGGATATTAATCTACTTTCAGTACTGAGTTGATAGTGACTTTAAAATCACCACAGATCCTGACAGACCCATCCTTATTGGCTCTTGGAACCACCGACATCGCCCATAGCATCCACTCAACCTCGGAAAGAGTTCCATCAGTCTCCATGCGACCTAGCTCACAATCTAATTTATCACAGATGGTATAAGGAATCAGATGGACTTTGCAAAACTTGGATGTGGCATTTTCGTTATGCTTGAGTTCTCCAATGGCAATCTTGAACACTGCTGTGGCATCATCTAGTACCTCTCTTAATTTGCTTTAAGTTGATTCACTTGCAAGGGGTGTGGCATACAAATCATTCTCACAATGCTGGCCCTCCTGTTTTTGCCATGTACACGTCCAGTGGGGCTTGTTGGTTGTTGTATTTCAATTTTACAAATATCATTCCCACAGGAGGTATCCTTTCTCCATTATAAGTTCTTAGGTGGATATCTGTAGGCTTCTTTTCAGTAGCTTTGAAATGCTGTTCAAACTCATTTTGCAGAATGACTGAACCAGTCAAGACAATGTCCAGTTCTATTTTAATTAATTTGTTGTTCACTTCTGGTGTACGCCTTATTGCTCGTCCCTTGTAAGTTTTCACATTGTAAATTCCAAGGCTACTCAGACCTGTTTCACTCTCATCATTTTCAGACTTTTCATCAACAGCGTTCAGATGAGTGCTTTTTTTTGGAAATGCAACTTGGTTTTTCATTGGCTATTCTACTTGCTTGAAAATACAGCTCAATTCACTCAGTGTACTATACAAAATCCAGTTATCTGTTGTGCAGTCAAACATATCAATCTTTCTGATGTATCCAAACAGTTTTGCTTTTTTAAAAAAAAATATTATTATTATCACCCAGAACTCACTGTTTATGAATCCATGGATTTGTCCATTTTCAATCTTTCTAACTCTACTCTTTCAAAGAACATATGCTGCACTACATTTTTATTTAGCCTTTTCTTGCTGCAATTTTAAAAAATTCAAATATCTTGCTATACTTCAACGTGTAGGTAGTCATCTGGGGTTCATTTAAGGCTTCCCCATTACCACTGTTATGTTTTGTAACTCTGAAATATAAAATCTCATTGAAAGGGAGTCTGGAATGTGAGTCTAACGTTGTTTTTACTTTAATGGAGATGTGCGCAAATGACAGTAGAGTGATGACGTATGGCATTCACATACTTTTACATATAACCCATAATGAATTATTTAAACAAACAAGAATGCTTAATCAAACAATATATTATTCACATATTAATGAAATATTAAATACTCAACACACAATCACACCGGCTTCATTCTTTCAAGAGATGACACCAGTAGCAGCCAGCCCATAGGGGTCAAGTGTGGATTGGATGACTCACCTCCCAGAGATCATAATTATTGCTATTTATAGAGCATCTATCAAAACCTACATATTCTTTGGGAGACAAAAATGATTGAAGGTGAGAGAATGTTCCATTTTTATCCTTGATCTTGCATCCTGTTTTCCTCAACCAACAAGCTTTATTTTACAGGTCTCCAATCCTATAACTGTAGTTTATTTACTTGTTTCCTCTGCTCAACATAGCATTACCTAGAAACCTTTATAATCTGAAATATTTAAAATCTCCCAGTTGGGCAAACAACAGTGGACCAGCAAAGAAGAAGATAGCCCAGTACATGACCTGATACTCTTATCCTCCCACTACGATACCTGCATTGTCTATCTTGTGAATGGAAGTCAAGAGCCAGAATCTTCATGATAAAAGATTTTATGGTCATGGATGAAGCAAGGGCTGTGCTAGCTACCTGTTCACTGCAAGATCATTCATGAAATTTGCTACTTAGAAATATGATGAGAACTTCAAAGGCAGCATGAAGACAATGCTGAAGGGCACATTTCTTACATTGGCAGAAATGGTCAGACCTCCCTTCCCAAACTGTGCAAACAATTTGATTTTGAGGATTTCATATCACTGCTAATCTGTACGCCAACACTAGGATTGTTGATATGCTACTTGAGGGCTGTGGCAGTGTTCTTTCATTTGCTAGTGACCACTGCAATTCTGTAAAATGCTCCTTTTGCTGCAAAGCAGCCCAGACTGCTGCAGTTCATGATGAGAGCATGCCATCTGAAGCTGAGCAGCCTTGTCCAGAAGATTTTCAAGAATGTTCTCTGTGTATGAGCAACCTTTAGGATGTAATCACTTAGGGAGCACTACTGAAGTATTAGAGCATGCAAAGGCACATGGAAGATGTGTTAAGCTGCCCTGAATGGTATGATTTTTCTTATTGTTAAAATATAATGGGTATTTGATGAATTTTGCTAAAAGGTTATTTATAAGCTACACAGAACTCTATACTGTGATTATCTTCCTTTCTGGCAACCCCCTGACCTCAAATTACTTAATGTATACAATGATTAATTTACCACGAGTTTGCCCCTTGCTGACACTACAGGTTTACTTCTACATATTCTGATTTCTACAATCAATACAGCAGTCATTATTCATAGTGTTCCAATCAACCCAAATAAATTTACATACTTCAGTGTCCATGCAACTTACATTATTTTCCTAACAAAATAGTTCGTTATTAGTATGACATTTGAATAAATTTCCAATCCAATTTCATAAATGCGTATCTATTCCAGAACAAAATCCATTAAATGTTCCAGTTGGCAAATAGATCTCCCAGACCTGGTATTCAGTTTGGGCTGGTTGAGCTATAACAGAATTGTTCTGCAGCATGGGATCTATGTATCCTCTGTTAACTCATCACTGGCTTCAGTTTCTCAAGTGCCTTCTGCAGTCCTCTATCCCTGGCATTTCAGATAATTCAATCAGTCCTCATCTCAAGGAATTCAGGACAAGGCTGCCTGATAGCTGCAGCTTTCTGCTATTATTTGGTGTCAGAATTATGTCCATATAATCAGATTTAACAGGTGTTATTATCATAACAGTCTTGGAGAAGTCTGAAGATGATATTTTGTTCTCTCCTCTTCTCTATCTCAAAGTGAACTTCATGGTTCAACTTGCAGCTGTTGGCAAATTTGTTCTGATTTAGTAGTTCACTAGTGCCTTGGTCTACATTGTATTTCTATATCCCTAGAAGTTGTAGGCTTACGAAAACATATGAGGTGTGCATCTATGCACATTTCTTTTGCCATTTTCAACACTCATCTCCACTTGCCCCCATAGCTCCACATAGATCTCATCCTTGTGTAAAGTGTTTCATTTTCATGTTATTATCCCTTCAGCACAGTAAGCTATAAGCCATTCTTTGAATTGTGATGAGGGTATGTGGCTTCCATTTCTCTGCTCATGGATTTTGGCAATGCCATGTTTACTTCTGGAAAGAATCCATTAAAAGTACTAAGCTCAAGTTGAATGTGAAAGTATAAGACAAGACAGCAGAGGAATCTTACAAACATCCTATCCAAACTTTCAGCACAGCAAGCAATTTTTGCAGCATTGCAGAACTCTTATTCAATATCTTTGGTACAGACAGATCTTTCAGCATATTCATTTGATCCATTTCTGTGGGTCTGCTACCAGTCTTTCCAGCAAGAGGATATGTGACTGTAATGTACGCTTTACCATTGGGTGGTAGACAGTTGTGGATCACATGTCATAAGGTGCAGAATCATTTACACTATTCACTTTGGGGTTTAATTGAGACTCTTTAGCACATTATTTCACATTTTTTGTATCTGGATTAAGCCATTCCACCATGATTTTATTTAACGATACAGCGTGGAATAGGCCCTTATAGCCCTTTGAGCCACGCCACCCATCAACAACCTCAATTTAACCTTGAACTAAATTTACAATGACCAATTAACTTACCTGGTATGTCTTTGGACTGTGACAGGAAACAGGATTTCCCAACAGCTCTCCATGCATTCCTCAGGAGAATGTACAGACTCCTTACAGATGATGCTGCAGTTGAACTCTGAACTGTTACGCTCTGAAATGTAATAGCATAACGCTAACTGCTACACTACTGTGGACCCCAATCTTGTAACCTATGAAAGAATCTCTTTCTATTTGAACTTTAGTTTTTTTTACACTTCAAACGCTTCTCTCCACATTGATTCATTAAAGTTGTCATTTTACTTTCTTGGTTTGTCCCTTTCTCTTATCTCTGAAGAAAAGATCATCAACCACATTGGTTGTTTGAAGAAATCACAAGCAGAACAGGCAAAGGAGAAGTGGTGGATGTTGTATATTTGAATTTTCAAAAGGCCTTTGACAAGGTGCACATATGAGGCTATCAGTAAGATAAGAGCCATGGTATTAAATGGAAGATACCAACAACACACAAAAAATGTTGGAGGAACTCAGCAGGCCAGGCAGCATCTATGGAAACCTGTTGGAAAAGATTCTTAGAGATAGGATCTATAGACATTTAGAGAATCATGGTCTGATCAGGGACAGTCAGCATGGCTTTGTGAAGGGAAGATCGTGTCTAACAAGCCTGATAGAGTTCTTTGAGGAGGTGACCAGGCATATAGATGAGGGTAGTGCAGTGGATGTGATCTATATGGATTTTAGTAAGGCATTTGACAAGGTTCCACACGGTAGGCTTATTCAGAAAGTTAGAAGGCATGGGATCCAGGGAAGTTTGGCCAGGTGGATTCAGAATTGGCTTGCCTGCAGAAGGCAGAGGGTGGTGGTGGAGGGAGTACATTCAGATTGGAGGATTGTGACTAGTGGTGTCCCACAAGGATCTGTTCTGGGACCTCTACTTTTCGTGATTTTTATTAATGACCTGGATGTGGGGGTAGAAGGGTGGGTTGGCAAGTTTGTAGACGACACAAAGGTTGGTGGTGTTTTAGATAGTGTAGAGGATTGTCAAAGATTGCAGAGAGACATCGATAGGATGCAGGAGTGGGCTGAGAAGTGGCAGATAGAGTTCAACCCAGAGAAGTGTGAGGTGGTACACTTTGGAAGGACAAACTCCAAGGCAGAGTACAAAGTAAATGGCAGGATACTTGGTAGTGTGGAGGAGCAAAGGGATCTCGGGGTACATGTCCACAGATCCCTGAAAGTTGCCTCACAGGTGGATAGGGTAGTTAAGAAAGCTTATGGGGTGTTAGCTTTCATAAGTCGAGGGATAGAGTTTAAGAGTCGTGATGTAATGATGCAGCTCTATAAAACTCTGGTTAGGCCACACTTGGAGTACTATGTCCAGTTCTGGTCACCTCACTATAGGAAGGATGTGGAAGCATTGGAAAGGGTACAGAGGAGATTTACCAAGATGCTGCCTGGTTTAGAGAGTATGCATTATGATCAGAGATTAAGGGAGCTAGGGCTTTACTCTTTGGAGAGAAGGAGGTTGAGAGGAGACATAATAGAGGTGTACAAGATAATAAGAGGAATAGATAGAGTGGATAGCCAGCGCCTCTTCCCCAGGGCACCACTGCTCAATACAAGAAGACATGGCTTTAAGGTAAGGGGTGGGAAGTTCAAGGGGGATATTAGAGGAAGGTTTTTTACTCAGAGAGTGGTTGGTGCGTGGAATGCACTGCCTGAGTCAGTGGTGGAGGCAGATACACTAGTGAAGTTTAAGAGACTACTAGACAGGTATATGGAGGAATTTAAGGTGGGGGCTTATATGGGAGGCAGGGTTTGCGGGTTGGTACAACATTGTGGGCCGAAGGGCCTGTACTATGCTGTACTATTCTATGTTCTATGTTAAAAGAGTACATTTCGGGCTGAGACCCTACAGCAGGATTGGAGAAAAAAAGCTGAGGAGTAGATTTAAAAGGTGGGGGGAGGGGAGAGAGAAATACAAGGTGAAAGGTAAAAGCTGAAGAGGGAAGGATGAAACAAAGAGCTGGGAAGTTGCCCCCCTTCTTCTTCACCATTCCTCATCCCCTTTTCCCTCTCTCACCATATCTCCTTGCCCGTCCATCACCTCCCTCTGGTGCTCTTCTCCCCTTTTCTTTCTTCTGTGGCCTTCTGTCCTCTTCTATCAGACTCTCCCTTCCCCTTCTTTTCTGGGTATTGCCTGGATTTCCAGCATCTACAGATTTTCTCTTGTTTGAGCATGGATAGAGCATTGGCTGATTGACAATAGACAAAGAGTGGGATTAAATGGAGCCAAATGTTGTTCCGCAACTGTCAGGATTGGGACTGCTTTTTTATTGCGTTGTATGTCGATGACTAGGATGATGGAATTGATGGCTTTGTGGGAAATTTTTCCAGACGATATGAAGAGAGGTAGAGGTGCAGATAGTGTTGAGGCAGCAGGGAGGCTGAAGAAGGACAGAGAATGGGCAAAGAAGTGGCAGATGAAATATAGTATCATGAAGTGTATGGTCATGTACATTGGTAGAAGGAAAAACAGCATAGACTATCTTCCAAGTTGAGAGAAAATTCAAAAATCTGAGGTGCAAAGGGACTTGGGAGTCCTTGTTTAGGATTCCTTAAAAGTTAACTTGCAGATTGAGTTCAAAAACACAAAATAATCTGCAGATGCTGGGGTCAAAGCAACACTCACAACACGCTGGAGGAACACAGCAGGTCGGGCAGCATCTGTGGAAAAGATCGATCGACGTTTCGGGCTGAAACCTTTCTTCAGGACTGTAGGGGGAAGGGGCAAAGGTCCTATAAAGAAGGTGGGGGGAGGGTGGGAAGGAGTTGCTGGTGAGGAAGACAAATGCAATATTAGCATTCATTTCAAGAGGACGAGAATATAAAAAAAAAGGAAATAACACTGAAGCCTTATAAGGCATTGGTGAGACCACACTAGAAATATTGTGCAAACACGAGGAATTCTGCAGATGCTGGAAGTTCAAGCAACACACATCAAAGTTGCTGGTGAACGCAGCAGGCCAGGCAGCATCTCTAGGAAGAGGTACAGTCGACGTTTCAGGCCGAGACCCTTCGTCAGGACAAACTGAAGAAAGAGCTCGTAAGAGATTTAAGAGTGGGAGGGGGAGGGGGAGATCCAAAATGATAGGAGAAGACAGGAAGGGGAGGGATGGAGCCAAGAGCTGGGCAGGTGATTGGTAAAAGGGGTATGAGAGGATCATGGGACAGGAGGCCCAGGGAGAAGGAAAAGGAGGAGGGAGGGAACAAAACCCAGAGGATGGGCAAGGGGTATAGTCAGAGGGACAGAGGGAGAAAAAGGAGAGTGAGAGAAAGAATGTGTACATATAAATAACGGATGGGGTACAAGGGGGAGGTGGAGCATTAGCGGAAGTTAGAGAAGTCAATGTTCATGCCATCAGGTTGGAGGCTACCCAGACGGAATATAAGGTGTTGTTCCTCCAACCTGAGTGTGGCTTCATCTTTACAGTAGAGGAGGCCGTAGATAGACATGTCAGAATGGAAATGGGATGTGGAATTAAAATGTGTGGCCACTGGGAGATCCTGCTTTCTCTGGCGGACAGAGCGTAGGTGTTCAGCAAAATGATCTCCCATTCTGCGTCGGGTCTCGCCAATATATAGAAGGCCACATCGGGAGCACCGGACGCAGTACATCACCCCAGCCGACTCACAGGTGAAGTATCGCCTCAACCTGGAAGGACTGTCTGGAGCCCTGAATGGTGGTAAGGGAGGAAGTGTAAGGGCATGTGTAGCACTTGTTCCGCTTACAAGGATAAGTGCCAGGAGGGAGATCAGTGGGGACGGATGGGGGGGACGAATGGACAAGAGAGTCGTGTAGGGAGCGATCCTTGCAGAAAGCAGAGAGGGGGTGTGGGAAAGATGTGCTTAGTGGTGTGATCCCGTTGGAGATGGCGGAAGTTACGGAGAATAATATGTTGGACCCGGAGGCTGGTGGGGTGGTAGGTGAGGACCAGGGGAACCCTATTCCTAGTGGGGTGGCGGGAGGATGGAGTGAGAGCAGATGTGCGTGAAATGGGGGAGATGCATTTGAAGGCAGAGTTGATGGTGGAGGAAGGGAAGCCCCTTTCTTTAAAAAAGGAGGACATCTCCCTTGTCCTGGAATGAAAAGCCTCATCCTGAGAGCAGATGCGGCGGAGACAGAGGAATTGCGAGAAGGGGATGGCATTTTTGCAGGAGACAGGGTGAGAAGAGGAATAGTCCAGATAGCTGTGAGAGTCAGTAGGCTTATAGTAGACATCAGTAGATAAGCTGTCTCCAGAGATAGAGACAGAAAGATCTAGAAAGGGGAGGGAGGTGTCAGAAATGGACCAGGTAAACTTGAGGGCAGGGTGAAAGTTGGAGGCAAAGTTAATAAAGTCAAAGAGCTCAGCATGCGTGCAGGAAGCAGCGCTAATGCAGTCGTCAATGTAGCGAAGGAAAAGTGGGGGACAGATACCAGAATAGGTTCGGAACATAGATTGTTCCTCAAAGCCAACAAAAAGGCAGGCATAGCTAGGACCCATACGGGTGCCCATAGCTACACCTTTAGTTTGGAGGAAGTGGGAGGAGCCAAAGGAGAAATTATTAAGAGTAAGGACTAATTCCGCTAGACGGAGCAGAGTGGTGGTAGGGGGAACTGATTGGGTCTGGAATCAAAAAAGAAGCGGAGAGCTTTGAGACCTTCCTGATGGGGGATGGATATATAGGGACTGGACATCCATGGTGAAAGTAAAGCGGTGGGGGCTAGGGAACTTAAAATCATTGAAAAGTTTAAGAGCGTGAGAAGTGTCACGAACATAGGTCGGAAGGGATTGAACAAGGGGGAATAAAACCGTGTCGGGGTATGCAGAAACGAGTTCGGTGGGGCAGGAGCAAGCTGAGACAATAAATCTGCCAGGACAGGCAGGTTTGTGGATCTTGGGTAGGAGGTAGAAACGGGAAGTGCGAGGTGTGGGAACTATAAGGATGGCAGCGGTGGATGGGAGATCCCCTGAGCGGATAAAGTCGGTGATGGCGTGGGAGACAATGGCCTGGTGCTCCTTAGTGGGGTCACGATCGAGGGGTAAATAAGAGGAGGTATCCGCGAGTTGTCGCTGTGCCTCGGCAAGGTAGAGGTCAGTACGCCAGACTACAACAGCACCCCCCCTTATCGGCTGATTTAATAGTAAGGTTAAGATTAGTGCGGAGGGAGTGGAGAGCAGAGCGTTTGGAAGGAGTGAGGTTGGAATGGGAACAAGGTGCGGTGAAGTCGCACCTTGCCCATCCTCTGGGTTTTTTCCCCCCCCTCCCCCTTTTCCTTCTCCCTGGGCCTCCTGTCCCATGATCCTCTCATACCCCTTTTGCCAATCACCTGTCCCGCTCTTGGCTCCATCCCTCCCCCTCCTGTCTTCTCCTATTATTTTGGATCTTCCCCTCCCCCTCCCACTTTTAAATCTCTTACGAGCTCTTTCTTCAGTTCGACCTGACGAAGGGTCTTGGACTGAAACATCGACTGTACCTCTTCCTAGAGATGCTGCCTGGCCTGCTGCATTCACCAGCAATTTTGATGTGTGTTGCTAGAAATATTGTGAGCTGTTTTGGGCCCCTTATTTAAAAAAGTATGTGCTGATATTGGAGAGGGTTCAAAGAAAGACCATGAAAATAATTGGTGTATTGAAAGGCTTATCATATGAGGAGTGTTTGATGGTTCTGGGCCTGTACTGACTGGAATTTGGAAGAATGTGGGGGATCTTATTGGAACCTATCTGATGTTGAATAGCCAACAAGATAGAATGGATATGGAGAGGATGCTTCCTATAAGGGGGGAATCTCGAACTCAGAATAAAGGTACGTCCATTTAAAATGGAGATGAACAACAGGAATTCTGCAGATGCTGGAAATTCAAGCAACACACATCAAAGTTGCTGGTGAACGCAGCAGGCCAGGCAGCATCTGTAGGAAGAGGTGCAGTCGACGTTTCAGGCTGAGACCCTTCATCAGGACTCAACGAAGGGTCCTGACGAAGGGTCTCGACGAAGGGTCTCAGCCTGAAACGTCGACTGCACCTCTTCCTACAGATGCTGCCTGGCCTGCTGCGTTCACCAGCAACTAAAATGGAGATGAGTTTTCTTTTAGCCAGAGGATGGTGAATCTGTGGAATTCATTGCCACAGACGTCTGTGGAGGCCAGGTCATTGAGTGTATTTAAGGCAGATTTTTTTTAGATTAGATTAGATTATGAGGACACGCAGTCCTCTTTTATTGTCATTTAGTAATGCATGCATTAAGAGATGATACAATATTCCTCCAGTGTGATATCACAGAAACACAAGACAGACCAAGACTGAAAAACCGACAAAAACCACATAATTATAACATATAGTTAGAACAGTGCAAGCAATACCATAACTCGATGAAGAACAGGCCAGGGGCACAGTAAAAAAAGTTCAAAGTCTCTCGAAAGTCCCACATCTCACGCAGACAGGAGAAGGAAGAAAACTCTCCCTGCCATGCCCGACCACAATCCGACTCTGAGTTGTCCGAAAACTTCGAGCCTCCGACCAGCCCTCCGACACCGAGCACCGAGCACCATCTCTGCCGGGCGCTTCGACCTCAGCCCCGGCCGCCAGCAGCAGGCAAAGCCGAGGATTTTGGGCCCTCCCTCCGGAGATTCTCGATTGCACAGTAACAGCGGCAGTGAACTAGGCATTTCAGAAGTTTCTCCAGATGTTCCTCAGTGCTTCTCACGGCTGTCTCCATCAAAACAGAATTGTGCACAGTCCCTATTTAACAATACGATATCATTTCACCGGAGAGGCTGCGCACGCTGCTCTATTGATATTGATAGATTCTTGATAAGTCATGAAATGAAAGGGGAGAAGGCAGGAGAGTGGAGTTGAGAGGAAAATTGATCAACCGTCATAAAATGGTGGAACTCACTTAATGGACTGAATGGCCTAATTCTGCTCCAATGTCTTATGGTCTTATGGCTTTATGGCAGCAAATCTCACCATTATGGATTGCACCTTGCTGAAGATCTTCAAATGTTATTCTAATTGCAAAAGGAACCCTTAGCATGATCTAAACATTTTGAGCATTCTTTATTGGTGACATTTACAGGCTGCCGCCAGCACATCCTTAGTGAGTGTTAGGTGTTAATGCAAATGAGGCATTTCACTGTATTTTTGATGTGCATGTCAAAGATAAATGAACCTGAATCTTCGGGAATTTAGCAAGCTGAAGAGTTTTAGTTTTTTCAATTCAGACAGGATATACTGTATAACATAAATCACAGAGCAGCACAACACAAGAACAGGCCCTTTGGCAGAACTAATTAAGCTAATGACATGTAATCCCTTCTGCCTGCAAATGGTCCATATCCCTCTATTCTCTGCACTTTCATGAGCCTTTCTAAGTGCCTCTTGAGTAATATCTTCAACTGTCTTCAAGAGATAATGGTTCCTCTTCAGAGTCTTACTCAGACGATGTTGATCCAAACACGTACCCTGTTTTGCTTTTCTCAATATACCAAGATTGATGGCCAAGAGGTAAATGTGTTTCCTGGCACATTGATCTCTCCTTCTGATGGTCTCTCGAGCTCAAGCTTCAGTTTCTCTTTGGCAGCCCTAGAACAAATTTTGAAGAGCTTACTGCTGGTTGTTTATTCTCATCTAAACTGAAATGGCGTTTTCCTTAACATACCCAACAGCTGCTGTTAGTTGGGCATAGAATTTGCATCTCCAACAGCTTATACTCTCATCTGGCGCAATCTGTACTCGTATTAGGTCCATTTGCTGGACTACTAAGGATTTCACACTGTTCCTCTAAGTACAAGAAACTCTGCTGTGTTCCTCTTTCTATTCTTTAGATCTTTAATTTACAGCTTGCTTTTGTCCAGTGGTCAAATTCAAAGTTAAAGTTCAGTTTATTGTCACAGAACATAGAACATTACAACATAGTACAGGTCGTTAGGCCCACAATGTTCTGCCGCGATTTTAACCTACTTTCTGCCCTGGGAAAAAGTCATTGTGAACCAGTCTTGACCTGTTATTAGTAAGCTACTAATTTCAGTAGCTTTAGAATGAAATCTGACCCACCTTTATACATTAGTGTCATTCCTCTAATAAACTAATCATTTCTCATCTGTTATTCCTATCCTTTGCCCCAATATTGCTTACCTCAAATTGCTCTTTCTATCTAATTGACTGTATGGGACACTATCCACTCATCATCTCCAGCATTTGAGATCCTACTGGTCTAAGTCTGTTTCTTTCAACATCTGCTCCCATAGTATTGACATCAAATTCTTCATCAGCTCCTGAAGACACAAGGGATGCAAATACTTCATCTAAAGCAATAAATAAGCTACTGGAGGAACTCAGGAGGTTGAGCGAAGGGACTGTAGGCATTTTGGGCTGAGACCCTCCATTATGATTGAAAGTGTAGAGAGTAATACTCAGAATACAGAGGTGAGAGGAAGGGGTAGGGTTTATCAGGCGAAAGGTGGATCCAAGTGAGGAGGAGTATGATGGGAAAATGGAGCCTGGTGAGAGAGGAAGAGAGGTAGCGTTGTGCAACATCTACTGAAGGTGATTGATTAAGGAGAGAGAGGCAAAAGGGAGCAGGGAGCCGGGTGGAGATACAGATGGAAGCTGAAAGGTGATAAGTGTAAATGAAATACTGCAGATTCTAAAATCGGATAAGAAAGGAAGAAGATAAATGAAACCATAGGAAAGAAATGATAGGCAGATAGAATCATTTAGGGGCAATTGTCAGGAGATCCCATGGATATACAGATAGGTAAACACAAACTATCTGTTCCTCATATTCCAACTGGGTAGTCTACAACCCAACAGCATGAACACGGAATTCTCCAACTTCTGGTAAACTGCTTCTGCTCTGTCCCTTTTCTCTCTTTTCCTGATCTACCGGTTATTTCTACAGTTACCCAACTCCATCACTCAGTTTATTTCCCCTATTTCATCCACTCCAACTGTGCATCGCCCACAGAGTACACCCCCGCCCCACTGATTTCCCTTCTCTACTCCTTCCATCTGCCCTGCCCATCTCCCTCATTTGATTCCATGTTCCACCTTCCTCCCTTATCAAATTCCATCATTTCCAGCCCTTTGTTGTTCCACCTATCATCTCACAGCTTCTGGCACTATTTTCACTCTCCACTTTATATCAGTCTGTTGTCTTTCCTCATCTGGATTCAGCTGTCACCTACCAGCTCTTGTTCCAGCCCTTTCTTCCAACTTTTTAGACTGGCTATCTCCCCTCCTTCTTTCAGTGTACTTGAAGGACCTAGTCAGCTGTTAATGTCCCTGTACTGATGCTGTGTGATCCACTGAATTCTGCGTGTTGACTCAGGGGACATGGCGTGTGGATAATAGGCAGATGGAACTGAGGAGTGGAAACTAAGGGGATCAGGTGAGATAAAGATGCACATGGAATGTAGGTTATCTGCTGATGAAGAAAGATGAATGAAAAATTAAAAGTGAGAAGGTTTCAGTGATGTTAAGTGAATAGGTGACTGCAGTGGTAAGATGAATATGAGCTCAAAGATAATTATGCAAATTATCAAGCAGAGGAATAAGTAGGGTAACATCATCAAAATTTGTTGTGAATAAAAAGATACACCCAGAAAAAATAAAAGGCATAAAGTGGCAGTCCAGTGCCAGACCACTTACCCTGGAAATTGTAGTTATGACGAAGCATACATTCATTGAACGAATGGAAAAGTATTTCAGAGTGAAGTAAGAAGTAAGCAAATGCATAGAGTAAAATGAAGCATGAGTACAGGAAGGTGATCTTATTTGTAGTAGTTCTACATTCTTTTCAACTTTGGGAAATGTACTGTGGTCCATTTATCAAAGTAATAGAAAAGCTTCAAAATAATTTTAACCCACTGCTGTCCAATTTTATGGAAAGTTATGTTTGACACCCATCATCATAGGTCATGAGATTATCAATTACATAGTTATTTTAAAAATTGTGCTTATTTCTTTAAAACATGGAAGGGGGTAAATTTGGCCCATCAGTTCTACGCCAGATCACAGAGTAACCTAATTTCCCACTTATTTTCCCTGTAATCTCTTCTCCCAACATACATCATTTATCCTCAGACTCCACCGCTCACCTACACACTAGTACCCAATTAATGTACCAACCTGTGCATCTTTATAAAGAGGGAGGAAACAGGAGTACCCGATGCAAAACCATGCAGTCACAGGAAGGATGGATTAAGCTCACATGGAGAGAATAAGAGATTAGGGTTGAAGTCAAGTTTCAAGAATGCTGAGGCCGCAGATCTACTCACTACACCACAGTGCAACTGGAAATTTTTGAGGTTACTGACATATGATGAACATATCGAGTCCTAGATGGTAACCACCTAGGATGTAACACTTAGACATGCTTGTGAGATAACTACTTCAATGCAAATGGCCTCTAAATCATGAAAGAATTTGACCTGGCACCAAGCGTTAATCTAATTATGGTTTTTGGATCAAAGATGAGAGTGCTGGCAGGATGAAGATTTGGGTCTACTGAGAAACCCTGCTATAATTGCAACAGGAATCAGTTGTGTACCAATTTAGAGCAGCATGTTCTTTCAATTATAAATTGCAAGGACATATAGTTTTTTATATGCAGGAGTTAAGAAATGAAAATAATAATGGTCAATGGCAGGCATGGATGAAAGTCAGTTAATCAGTCTAATCCTCTTGAGGAAAGAACAGTTACCTCTGCAATCATAGTCTAACTTGGTTAGGGAGCAGAGGATTGTCATCGATGCAGCCTGTGAAAATTAAGCCCTGGAAACCTATACAAACGATGGCCTCTGCTGTTTGGTGAACATTCTTGAAATGCTGATCAACACATATGAAATACTAGAGTAACTAAGCATGTTGGGCGGAATTTATGAAAGCAAATGAAAATCTGATGCTTTGCACTGAAACCCTTCATCAGGATTCAAAAGGAAAGGGACAGAAGCCATAATAAAAGGGGAAGGAGAGGAGTAGGAGCTGGTGAGTTTCAGGTGAACCCAAGTGGGTGGGGGAAAACAGGAGGATGGGAGAGTGGGATAAAAAGGGAATATTATGAGGGAATGGGAAGTGAGGAAAGGAAAAGGACTGATGAAGAAGGAATCTAGAAGCAGAGGATGGTAGACCATCAAATAAAGGGAAGGAGGTAAGGAACCAGAGGGAGGAAGCTGAAGGGGATGGGTGGGCTGTGAGAGTGCAGGAGGAGAAAGAGAAGGGGTAACGGGGCAACTGGCATAAGGGTTTCCTCCAAAGATGCTACCTGACCCACTGAGATTCTTCAACATTTTGTGTGAATAAATCCAGATTTGCAGCACCTGCAGTCTATCTTGTGTCTGCATTCTTGAAATGCAGCTAGTTCCCAAATATGAGAGTAGATTGCTGATATACTTAGGGATATTTGTGGAACCAAAATGAACTGAATACATAACAGGACAATAATAGCTGGCCTCATAAAAGCTGGCAAGTTAAAGCTGCAGGTTAGCTTCCTTTTCTAACTACGCAAGTCCTACAGTGCTGCCTCATATCCTGTAACTATAGCATTCATCTGCTCTTAACTTTCATAGAGATTCATATCAGCACTCCATATAGACTAAAACATCAAAGGGGTTTCACAAAGGAACTTCATGTCAGTTAATGCAGCTGATGTAAAAAAAATTGCAAGCTCACTTAACGTGTTTTGATATTTGCTTCATAATTGTAACTTACTATTCTTATTAAGGAAAGAACTGAAGGATTTTCCCTTGCAATAATAGAGTTCTAACTTTGTGTAAGAAAATGACTTGATAGGAAATGAGCTAGAAATGTTACCACTGTGTAAGAGAATGTGCACTAATTGGATTGAATCACCAAATAATTGACTAGTAACCGATATCTGAATTGTATAAATTACAAAGTGCATCACTTTCCACACAGGTCTTCTGAGTGTATTATGTGTGAAGAGAATATGTTGGTGCAACACTCTTCTAAATACTCATTTATGTTTGTGCAACCTGCACTTGCTTAGTCCACCTAACTTCACGAAGCATATAGGGTCTGCTTCATTAAAACATAAAGGAGGATTGCTGATCTTATCCCATTGGGGATTTATCCCTTGTAATTCCTGTTCCCCCAGACCCCACCGTCTGAATCCCACCCAACAGATGCCAAATGCCCTCCCACTACTGCCATCATGACCACAGCCCCACCCAATACCCACAAGTTGAACCTCAAACCACATATTTTTCTATGACTGCTCCATAGTGGCAGAGTTAATCGAGGAAAGCCTTTTGAGTGTGTTAAATATGTAGTGCCTTTTTTATTATGTACAGTATGATGTTTTGGGCTATATGCATACATTAGGAGAAAAAGCATTTTTGTCTTGATGTGCATCATATATTTAATGCATTTTTTAGACAGCAAAGAATTTCCAGGCCAATATATTTTAATGGAAAAAGGAAATTGAAGGTGTGCCAGTCATAATAGTTCTTGACTTTGAAAAAAAAATGTAAATAAAGTCATCTTGCAAGAATATTTGTTAAATTCAAAGATAAATTCCAGAATCCACATAACTATGGGGTTGCATGTGTTCTAAATTGCAGCAAGTTCCATTCATTTACACCTGTGGCATTGTTGAGTTAAATAGGTTTTGGTTATGCAGTGTCTTGATCTTAAAGTGCCTTGATGTATTAAATGGGATCATATGGCTCTGTGCATTTTTGTATGGTACATGATCCAATTTCATTAGAAGAGAAGATGGCATTGAAAATTGTGCTTTTCATGGCAGTTGCTGCATCCATATCTTTGCCCTTTGTCCTTTGTCCTTCTGACATGATAATGATAATTCAAGAAAGACCTTGTTAAAGGCATTCACTGAAAGGGGAAACACACATAAATTACTGGATTGGTTATCACATCCATAACTCACACCAATGATAAAGAAATGCTGGAAACCTTGAGCAACACAGACTAATTGCTGGAGTGCTCAGCGGGTCAAGCAGAGCATTTATAGAGGGGGATAAACAGCCAGTGCTTTGGGCCAAGACCCTTCATCAGCACTCCTAACTGTCTTGCTTCAAGAGTGGAAGCAAACCAACAGGCCAGTCATTGAAAGGCTTTCCTCTCCATCATCTTCAGCCCTTTGTCACCCCTTTTTCAGCACTTTACCTCTTCCATTGATCACCGCCGAGCTTCTTCCTTCATCCCCTCTCCCCCAACCACCCACCTGCCTCCTCATCTGGTCTCACCTATCACCTGCCAGCTTGTATTCCCCCACCCCTCCACCTTCTTATTCTAGTGTCTGCCTCTTGTCTTTCCAGTCCTGATAAATGGTCTCTGCCTGAAACGTCGACTGTTTACTCCCTTCCATGAGTGCCAACTTGCTCCAGTATTTCCATATTGCTCAAGATTTCTAGCACCTGCAGAATCTCTTTTGTTTATAAACAATAGTAGTAGAACGATCACTCGGGTTGAGTAAAGAGTTCTTGTAAGGGGTTGTCTATTGGTGGGTCCTCAGGTGGCTGTAGAGGCTGATCTAGGACCCACATATTTTGGCGAGTGTGGGCAAGAGTGAGTGGTAGCTGTGGTTAGAGTCTTTTGGTTGTTCAGTCTCTCCTTTTGCAGCAGCTGACACTTTTTTTCTGTTTCACAGTGGAAGTCACTCTCATGTAGCTCAGCTCTCTTGTGAACAGGTTTCCTCCAAGTGTATCTACTGAGCACAATGCCTTCCTAGGTACTAGATGTAACGTTGAATTTCTTCAGGAAGATTTTGGTCACCAGGGAAACCCGATGGATTTTGGCGTGGGAGGGGAAGGATCCAGCTGTTGTCCACATAGGTACCAACAGGGGATGTGTAGTTTCAAATTTGTACTGGCAGAATGCAGAAGGAAAAGCCCTTGAACATTTAAGGGCTGTTCAATAGCACGCAATACCTTAGGTCTAGTATCATAGTGGAAAGCTGTCAAGGTTGATGTTCATTGGTCAGCTGCAAATATACTTAAAAATAGCTTTATTTGTCACATGTACATCGAGTCCACAAGTGTCGGCATGCTTCTGGCGACAACATAGCATGCCCACAACTTACTTAACTGGATTTCCATCTTCATTTTTTGTATTTTGCTCATTGTATTTAACAGTAACTTGCTCCCATTTTATTGTGCGCCAAGTGACTCTCGCTCCTCTCCAGAAGGCTTTATATCCTTGGCTCCACCAATTCTGAACTTCCCACAGCTCACTCATACATAAGCTTTGCAACAGGGCACAGCTCAAACATCAATCCATTTGCATTTCAAGTATTTACAGCACAGCTGTGACTACAGGGCAGTAAATCAGCTTCAGTCTGCAAGAAGAAAATGGAAGTGTGTTATGCAGGATGGGCATCAACATTCACATGTTTGAAGACTATTATTTAATGATCCTGCAGATAGCCACTCTCCATGAACATTGAAATGCTGACAGTTTCATATGTCCACATACTATAACAGTACCATCATGTCCACCTTCTCTTCAATTACTTGTTAAAATGCGTCTCAAGAACTGAAAGCACTTGGATTGAAAACTGACAAAATAATGAACATCAGTAGCAGGACTTAAATCAATAGCACACAATTGATCGCTGTGAAGTTGCACCTGAGGTTTTCTGGAGTCCACAACAGCATGACTAGGCACTCCTCTTCTCCACAGCTAAAGGCAAAAATGAACAATAAAGAAGAGAAAAATAACTGATGAAAGAGACTGATTGAAAATTTCTTTGAGATATTTAATATATTATCTATAGGGGTAAGGTTACTTCTTTGGAATAATGCAGATATGAGTAGAAAGGCAAGCCAATTTAAATTCATGTGAAATAAATAGAATACTACCAAGGAAAACACTGCGTGCCAAACCGGAGTGAGTTAACTGTGGAGGCACGCGGGGGGTGTCTGGATACCAAAAGAAGAGGATTCAAGCAAAATCGAGCATAGAACCATAGAACCATAGAAACTACAGCACAGAAACAGGCCCTTTGGCCCTTCTTGGCTGTGCCGAACCATTTTCTGCCTAGTCCTACTGACCTGCACACGGACCATATCCCTCCATACACCTCCCATCCATGTATCTGTCCAATTTATTCTTAAATGTTAAAAAAGAACCCGCATTTACCACCTCGTCTGGCAGCTCATTCCATACTCCCACCACTCTCTGTGTGAAGAAGCCCCCCCAATGTTCCTTTTAAACTTTTCCCCCCTCACCCTTAACCCATGTCCTCTGTTTTTTTTCTCCCTTTGCCTCAGTGGAAAAAGCCTGCTTGCATTCACTCTATCTATACCCATCATAATTTTATATACCTCTATCAAATCTCCCCTCATTCTTCTATGCTCCAGGGAATAAAGTCCTAACCTATTCAACCTTTCTCTGTAACTGAGTTTCTCAAGTCCCGGCAACATCCTTGTAAACCTTCTCTGCACTCTTTCAACCTTATTTATATCCTTCCTGTAATTTGGTGACCAAAACTGAACACAATACTCCAGATTCGGCCTCATCAGTGCCTTATACAACCTCATCATAACATTCCAGCTCTTATACTCAATACTTCGATTAATAAAGGCCAATGTACCAAAAGCTCTCTTTACGACCCTATCTACCTGTGATGACACTTTTAGGGAATTTTGTATCTGTATTCCCAGATCCCTCTGTTCCACTGCACTCCTCAGTGCCTTACCATTAACCCTATATGTTCTACGTTGGTTTGTCCTTCCAACGTGCAATACCTCACACTTGTCAGTATTAAACTCCATCTGCCATTTTTCAGCCCATTTTCCCAGCTGGTCCAAGTCCCTCTGCAGGCTCTGAAAACCTTCCTCACTGTCTACTACACCTCCAATCTTTGTATCATCAGCAAACTTGCTGATCCAATTTACCACATTATCATCCGGATCATTGATATAGATGACAAATAACAATGGACCCAGCACTGATCCCTGTGGCACACCACTAGTCACAGGCCTCCACTCGGAGAAGCAATTTTCTACCACCACTCTCTGGCTTCTTCCATCCAGCCAATGTCCAATCCAATTTATCACCTCTCCATGTATACCTAGCGACTGAATTTTCCTCACTAACCTCCCATGCGGGACCTTGTCAAAGGCCTTACTGAAGTCCATGTAGACAATATCCACTGCCTTCCCTTCATCCACTTTCCTGGTAACCTCCTCGAAAAACTCCAACAGATTGGTCAAACATGACCTACCACGCACAAAGCCATGTTGACTCTCCCTAATAAGCCCCTGTCTATCCAAATGCTTGTAGATTCTGTCTCTTAGTACTCCCTTCAATAACTTACCTACTACTGACGTTAAACTCACCGGCCTATAATTTCCCGGATTACTTTACGATCCTTTTTTAAACAACGGAACAACATGAGCCACTCTCCAATCCTCCGGCACCTCACCTGTAGACAGCGACATTTTAGATATTTCTGCCAGGGCCCCCGCAATTTCAACACCAGTCTCCTTCAAGGTCTGAGGGAACACCCTGTCAGGTCCCGGGGATTTATCCACTTTAATTTTCCTCAAGACAGCAAGCACCTCCTCCTTTTCAATCTGTACAGTTTCCATGGTCTCACTACTTGATTCCCTCAATTCCATAGATTTCATGCCAGCTTCCTTAGTAAATACAGACACAAAAAACCTATTTAAGATCTTTCCCCATTTCTTTTGGTTCCGCGCAAAGCCGACCACTCTGATCTTCAAGAGGATCAATTTTATCCCTTACAATCCTTTTGCTCTTAATATACTTGTAATAGCTCTCTGGATTATCCTTCACTTTGACTGCCAAGGCAACCTCATGTCTTCTTTTAGCCCTCCTGATTTCTTTCTTAAGTATTTTCTTGCACTTCTTCAGGTCACTTTTGTGTTATCTCACTGCTCAGCATTGAAGGGAAGATCTTCTTCAAGATTGTGGCCCAACATTTAACTGAGTTCCTCTTGAGGACTGGATACATAGACACTTCAGTACTGAAGGGAGGAGACCCAGGAGCACCTGGATGCCAGAGCACACAGGAGTGGTGACCCAGCTGATCTGGGAGGCAAGGGAGAACAGAAGAGACCTTGCAGCATTCTGGCTAGACTTAACCAACGCCTATGGATCCATCCCACATGAGCTCGTTGAAACAGCACTGACAAGACACCATGTTCCAGAGATGATCCGAAACCTCATTCTGGACTATTACAGCAACTTAGGTTGAGAGTCTCCTCAGGGTCATTAACATCCGCCTGGCATGGGCTGGAGAAGGGCATAATCACTGGCTGCACAATCTCGGTGTCACTCTCCTCATTGGCCATGAACATAATTTTCAAGTCAGTGGAGGTGGAATGTAGAGGCCCTATGTCTAGATCTGGTACTAGGCAGCCCCCCGCATATGAGCATTCATGGACAACCTGACGGTGATGGCAACATCCGTCCCTGGGTGCAGGTGGCTTCTTCAAGGGCTGGAAAGGCTCATCTCATGGGCAAGGATGAGCTTTAAACCAGCCAAGTCCAGGTTTCTGGTCCTGAAGAAGGGAAGAGTGGCCGACCAGTTCCGCTTTACCCTGGGAGGGATCCAGATTCTAATGGTGACAGAAAAACCAGTCAAGAGCCTGGGCAAGATCTTCGACAGTTCCCTGAAGGACATAGCCGCACTTCAACAAACCAGGAGTGACTTGATAACCTGGCTCACCGCGATTGACAAATCGAGGCTTCCAGGAAAATTCAAAGCCTGGATGTACCAACACGGAGTCCTGCCAAGGCTGTCCTGGCCCTTTCTAGTCTATGAAGTGCCAATGTCAACAGTGGAGGCTCTGGAGAAGACCATCAGTCAGTTTCTCCGGAGGTGATTAGGTCTCCCCCGGACTTTAAGCAGCATTGCCCTTTATGGGCATTCCACCAAGCTGCAGCTCCCCATCAGCAGCCTAACAGAAGAATTCAAAGTCACTCAGGCCAGGGAGGTTATGATGTACCGAGGCTCCTCTGATGTTAAAGTCGCTTCGGCAGAATCTGCATAAAGACCGGAAGGAAGTGGCAGGCACGGGAAGCTGTCGGCAGAGCGGAGGCACGTCTGTGGCACAACATTTTGGTGGGCACTGTGGCGGTGGGGTGGGCAGGACTGGGCTGTTTTCCCAAACCATGCTATGACAAAACCTATGGAAAGGAGGAGCGTCAACTGGTTCAGGACGAGATACGAGCAGAAGTGGAAGAAGGTCGATACGACAAGATGGTTGGCATGTACAAACAAGGCGCCTGGACTAGATGCGAGCATGCGGAACCTCACAAGTTCACCTGGACAGAGCTCTGGAGAGCCGAACCATTGCGTATCAAGTTTCTCATCCAATCAGTCTATGATATTTTCCCAAGCTCGGCCAACCTGCACAGGTGGGGCATGGCAAACACTCCAACATGCCAACTGTGCCAGGAGAGAGGCACCCTGGAGCATATTCTAAGTTCCTGCCCGAAGGTGTTGGGGGAAGGGCGACACCGCTAGCGCCATGACCAAGTCCTAAGGTCTATGGCGGATGCAATCAGCACAGTGATTCAAGACAGCAAAAATCAGCACGCTCCCAAACAGTCCATCATCTTTATTAGAGCAGGGGAGAAGGCTCAACATCGGCCCAGCTCCTCGGGAGGGTTTCTTGCCACGGCACGAAACTGGCAGCTCCAAGTCGACCTAGGAAGGCAGATCAAGTTCCCAGAGAACATCGCAGCCACTCTGCTCCGCCTGGACATGGTGTTAATATCCGATAGTCTACAAAGCATGTGGTCATGCTGGAACTTACTGTCCCCTGGGAAGACCAGATTGAAGAGGCCAATGAGCACAAGAGGGCTAGATACACAGATCTTGTTGCAGAATGCTGGAGCAATGGCTGGAGAGCTCGCTGTGAGCTAGTCAGAGTTGGGTGCCAGGGCTTTGCTGGCCATTCATTACAGTGGACTCTAAAACTCCTTGGAGTTAAAGGACTGCAGTGCTGAAGAGCCTCCAAGAACATTCTGGAGGCTGCTGAAAAGGCCTCACGGTGGCTGTGGGTCCGGAGGGCGGATCCGTGGATTAGTGGGCCACTTGGACACAAGTTGGGGGCTGATCACCCCCGGCTGGGTCGCCCGATCGAGGTTGTCTGATGATTAAAGACCTGGAACACCCTATGACCCCGGGTTCATCATTGAAGCCGTGTCCAAGCAGCACCAGAAGGTGTATTCTACAACTCCTTCTGAAACACTATGTAAAAGCTCTGGAATTTTCTAATAAAACTAAAATGACCATATGTCGTAATTGTTAATGAACAACTGGACAATGATGCAGTCTGCACTCAGCACTGGGATATCATTTTCTTTTTAATATTGCTGTATTCCATTGATATGAGACATAACAGACACAACTTTAAAGAGAAGCACAAGTTGATGGGCTTTTATGGATGTACACCATTCTATGAATTTGGGAGGATAAATCTAATTTTAAAACCTGAGGAATCATTGAATTTATAGATGGAGGCGTAAGGTATAGAAGGGAGGCTGGTCTCAGAAGTTCACTAATACAAAAACCTGCCACTTGCGACCAATCAAAGGATCCAGGGGTGTGTAGCCTTGCTCATTTGATTAGTGTGGCCAAAAGGAGTACAGTATTTGCTGTTCAAAATTACTTTGATCAAGAAAACCATTGCTCCTCAGAGGCTGCTAGGAGCAGGGTCAAAAATTCCTTACACTGCCACAGCTCCTTAATTCAAACTGAACAGGAAGAGCAACGTTAAAGCTGTGCCTAAAGAGAAGAGTTGCGGCTTGATCACCACTGTCATCCCATTGATGTCAGGTTAAGACCACTGAGCCCAGGTCCTCAGGTCCCACCTAATGATGGGCTGCACCAAGGATCCAAAGGTAGGGATGTCTAGCCCTTAGGCCAGGCACCAAAGAAACAGAGACCATGTTGGACCTACTCTGACTTTCCGGCCCTGAGCACACATCCCGGTCCGTATGCATAGGTAAACCTAGTCTACACGCAGGTATGCACAGATCCATTAAAGTAGCAAGGATACAGTACTGTAGGATAAAGTTCTGTCTCTGTATAACACTGGCATGTAGTATTGATGTAAACAATCAATCAGTGTCTAACAATGGAGTACAATATGGCTGGGTACAGGTCACTGTATAATATTAGCATACAGCTCTGACAGACACAGATTTGTCAACATCTGACACTAGCATACAGCACTGGATAGACACAGCTCGATCAAAGTTTACCACAGGAGTACAGTACTCTTTGTCACTGCATAACACTGGGGTACGATACTGCTGAGTTAATCTGTAACTGCATAACACTGAAGTACGTTACCTCTAGTACAGGTCTCCTGAAAGCAGTATTTCAAATTTCACAAAGCTCTTAAAGGCAGTTGAATACACAATGTGCTGTCAGTTTCTTTGAATTACCATTTCTTTCTTGCCTTACCTCTTCATATTTGACCTTATTAGAAATCAATACATCTCTGTGAGCTCAAGATTTCTGGATAAAGCTGAAGATGCATAACACTGAGGTGATTGAGGAAGATCACAGTGAAGACATGTCCAACTTTCTTTAAAGGAATGTTTGCTCTATGAGAAGAAGTTTGAAGTTTGTTTTCAGATAAAAAAGTGCTACGTTTTCTGTATATTTCTTTTCTGAGTGGCCCAACACATTGTCTTTAGAGATTATCACATTACTTCTCCTTTGACAGAGTGGTGAACTTTTTCAAGACCACGTACCCAAACTGCCAATAATCTTCGCTTTCCTTCAAGATGAGCTCAGTGCCTTCTATGCTCACTTTGACCTCAAGATCAGGGAGGAACCATCACAATCCCACGACTCCTGATGATCTTTTGTTCTCCGTATCTGAAGACCACATGTGGTCTGCCTTCAAGAGACTGTATCAAAGGAAAGCATCCATTCCTGACGGAGTTTCTGGCCGAGTACTGAAGACCTGTGCTGACCAACTGGCTGGCGTATTCACAGATATCTTCAACCTCTCGCTCCGGCAGTGTGTGGTATCCACAGTCTTCAATTGTACTGGTGCCCAAGAAGAGCATGGTAACCTGTCTAAATGGCTATCACCCAGTGGAACTTACGTCAACAGTGATGAACTGTTTTGAGAAGTTGGTGGTGAAGCATATCAGCTCCTGTCTGAATGATGACTTGGAATCGCTCCAGTTCACCTACTGAAGCAACAGGTCTACAGTAGATGCTATCTCTTTGGCTCTTCACACAACCATGAAACATCTGGACAGCAAAGATGCAAACATCAGGATGCTCTTTATTGATTACAGCTCAGAATTTAGCACCATTATCCCCTCAAAACTAATCAGTAAACTCCAAGACCTGGGTCTCAATACCCCCTTGTGCAATTGGATCCTGGATTTCCTCACTTGTTGGCCCCAGTAAGTTCGGAATGCCTAAAACATCTCTCCACAATCTCCATCAGCACGGCAGCACCGCAGGGGTGTGTACTTAGCCCCCTGCTCTATTCGTTTTTCACCTATGACTGTGTGGCTAAGTACAGCTCCACACCATATACAAGCTTGCTGATGACACCACTGTTGTGGGCTGTATCAAAGGTGGTGATGAATCATCATACAGGAGGGAGATTGAAAACCTAGCTGAATGGTGTAATAACAACCTCACAGTCAATGACAATAAGATGAAGGTACTGATTGTAGACTTCAGGAGAGGGAAACTAGAGGTCCATGAGCCAGTAATCATCAGAGGATCAGAGGTAGAGAGGGTCAGGAACTTTAAATACCTGGGTGTCACTATCTCAGAGGACCTGTCCTGGACCCATCATATAAATATTATTGCAAAGAAAGCACGATAGCGTCTCTACCTCATCAGGAGTCTGCAGAAGTTCAGCACGGCATCGCAAACCTTGACAAACTTCTATAAATGCTTGGTGGAATGTGCACTGACTGGCTGCAGTACAGCCTGCTATGGGAACACCAAAGCCTTTGAGTGGAAAATCCTACAAAAGGTAGTGGATTCGGCCCAGTACATCATGGGTAAAACCCTCCCAACCAGTGAGCACATCTACATGAAACATTGCCGTCGAAAAGCAACATCCATCATCAAAGATCCTCACCACCCAGGCCATGCTCTTTTCTCACCGCTACCATCAGACAGAAGCTACAAGTGCCTCAGGACTCGCATCACCAGGTTCAAGAGCAGTTACTACCCCTCAGCCATTAGGCTCTTGAACAAAAGGGGATAGCAACACTCATATAAGGACTCAGTTATCTCATGCTCGTTATTCAGTGCTATTTATTTATTGCACTTGCAGTTTGTTTACAGTTTACAGTTCCTGATGTTTACAGTGTACACTTACTGTTCTATAGATTTGCTGAGCATGCCTGCAGAAAAAGAATCTCAGGGTTGTATGTGATGACATGTGTGTTCCAATAATAAATTTTACTTTGAATTTTGATCTTCAAAAAATATTCTGACATGCCATGTTAATCTTGAGCAGACATTAAAGCTGATTAATGAATTAGTAATATTGTGATTTGTATCCATGATTGTGTAACCAAATTTCCATCGAACTCAATGTATAAGTTTGCTGATGACACCACAATTGTAGGCTGTATCTTGGGTAATGATGAGTTTGAGTACAGAGAGGAAATTAAGAACCTGGTGGTATGGTGTGAAGACAATAACCTATCCCTCAATGTCAGCAAGACGAAGGAATTGGTTGTTGACTTCAGAAGGAGTAGCAGACTGCACGACCCCATCTACATCGGTGGTGAGCAGGTGGAACAAGTCAAAAGCTTTAAGTTCCTCAGGGTCGATATCACAAATGACCCGACTTGGTCCAACCAAGTAGAGTCCACTGCCAAGAAGGCCCACCACCACCTTTACTTCCTGAGAAAGCTAAAGAAATTTGGCCTGTCCCCTTAAACCATCATTAATTTTTATAGATGCACCGTAGAAAGCATTCTTCTAGGGTGCATCACAACCTGGTATGGAAGTTGTCCTGCCCAAGACTGGGAGAAGCTGCAGAAGATCGTGAACACAGCTCAGCACATCACACAAACCAATCTTCCATCCTTGGACTCACTTTACACCGCACACTGTCAGAGCAGTGCTGCCAGGATAATCAAGGACACGACCCACCCAGCCAACACACTTTTCATCCCTCTTCCCTCTGGGAGAAGGCTCAGGAGCTTGAAGACTCGTACAGCCTGATTTGGAAACAGCTTCTTTCCAACTGTGATAAGACTGTTGAAAGGATCCTGACCCGGATCTGGGCTGTACCCTCCCAATATCCGGACCCGCCTCTCGGTTTTTTTGCGCTATCTTACTTTCCCTTTTCTATTTTCTATTTATGATATATAATTTAAAATTTTTATTATATTTACTATCGATTTGTACACCAGGGAGCACGAAGTGCAGAATCAAATGTCGCTGTGATGTTTGTATGCCCTAGTATCAATTGTTTGGCGACAATAAAGTAATAAAGTAAAGTAATAATAATTAAAGACATTTTCAAGGAAAATGATGAGTCATGTTGCTTATTTATATGCATCCATTGTGTTACATAGTACAGGGTCTGCAGCACACGTTGCTGTGCTCAACTTTTAACCACAAAAGATCAATCTCCCACATTTAATATTTCATTCATATACTTATCTAAGAATCTCCTAATGTCCCTAATATATCTGTCTCTACCACGACCCCTGATAGCACATTCCATGCACGCACAACTCTCTGTGTAAAATATATACATCTGACATCCCAACTATACGTTCCTCCAATCACCTTAAAATAATGCCCCCTCATATTAGCCATTTCCGCTCTGGAAGTATATGTCTCTTATCAGCTTGTACACCACTCTCCTTTTTCACTCCAAAGGGAAAAGCCATAGCTCATTCAACCTATCCTTAAAAGATGTTCTCTAATCCAGGCAGCATCTTGGTAAATTTCCTCTGCACTTTGTCTAAGGCTTCCACATCCTTCCTATAATGAAGCGACCAGAATGAAACACAATATTCCAAGTTTGGTCTAACCAGGGTTTTATAGAGCTGCAACATTACCTCATGGTTCTTAAGCTCAATCCCCTGTCTAATGAAGGCCATCTCACCATATGCCTTTTATCAACCTTATCAACTTGCACAGCCACTTACAGGGATCTATCAATATGAACCCCAAGATCCCTCTGTTCATTCACACTGTTAAGAATTCTGCCTTCAGATTTGATCTTCCAAAGCGAACTACTTCATACTTTTCTTGGTTAAACTCCATCTGCCTCTTCTCAGCCAGTACATAAGAACTGGGAAGAGCAGCAAGTCACAGGGCCCCTCAAAACTAGTGTAATTGCAGATAATTCTTAACATTAATGCTCCCATGCAACTGCCTTATCCCTTGAATGGCTTTGATCTGAATTTAGAAAATACCTAACAAAAGAGTATCTGCACCTTATTTCTGAATGTCCAACTCTTCATCTGCGATCTTCTGTTCAAAAAACAGCCTCTCAACATTTACAATGTTAACTCCACTCAAAATTTTATTAAAATATGACCATTCCCTACCCTATCCCTACACTCACTGCAGTCAATTTATGCTGCACCAACTTCGAAACAAAGATCATCTTTCCTTATGCAGAGACCTTGTCTCATCAT
The DNA here is from genome assembly GCF_030028105.1 of Mobula birostris. NCBI lineage: Eukaryota > Metazoa > Chordata > Chondrichthyes > Myliobatiformes > Myliobatidae > Mobula > Mobula birostris. The sequence goes on along the minus strand of NC_092379.1, from coordinate 104,828,246 downwards.
AGTGCTCAAAGTGTAGTCTTTGACCAAAATCCTGCATAATTTTCTCACACTTGTATCCAGCTCTTTTTCAATAAAAAAAAAACAAAGCACCATTTATTTGCCCAGTCATTTGCTGCACTTTCATATTAACTCCTGCTTTAACATAAAAGTTCATCCAGGTGTTTCTGGGCACCAATATTTATTAGTTTCTCACTTCTAATTTTTCAAAAGGAACCACATCAAGTAGCCCATTAAAATATAAGCATTTTGCTCCTGGAATGGTTGGCTTTTATTCCCATTAATTTCTCTTATGGTTTTTCTTCACCTGTATCTTTAGTTTGTCACTCTCATTGCATCCTTGGTTGCTCATTACTTCTGGTATGCTAATTATGTATTCTGCTCAAAAGGTAGATGCAAAATATTTGTTTAACAGCTCATTCCCATCTCCTCATTATAATTGTTGCCTTCTGTCACTAAGGGACTCGCATTAACTTTCCATACTCTTATCCCTTTTACATACTTGTCCCAGCCTTGAATTTTTTTTTTTTTGTCTATTGATAACTGATTTCTAACTTTGTAGTGCCTTAAGGTTGCCATAGCCAGGGGAGATAGTGGGGATAAGCTCCCACTACCTATTAAACGTACCCACTAACTACTTGAAGAGATTTGGTTCATCACCTAAAGCACTCAAAAAATTCTACAGATGTACCGTGGAGACCACTTTGACAGCCAGCATCACTGTCTGGTATGGGGGGGGGGGGGGTTGTGGATTAACTACTGCACAGAACTGAAAAAAGCTACAGAAAGTTGAATCATTAGTCAGCTCCATCTTGAGTACCGACCTCCGTAGCATCGAAGTCATTTTCAAGGAGCAGTGTCTCAGAAAGGCAGCGTCCATTATTAAGGGCTTCCACCACCGAGGACATGCCCTCTTCTTATTGTTGCCATCAGGAAGGAGGTACAGAAGCATAAAGACACACACTCAGTGATTCAGGGGCAGTTTCTTTCCCTCTATCACTTGATTTCTAAATGGACTTTGAAACCATGAGCATGACCTCACTTTTATGATTTCTGTTTTTGCACTATTTTTAATTTAACTATTTAATATACAAACATACGCCTCCTGTGATTTATTTACTTATCCCTGCATTATCATGCATTGCATTGTACTGCTGCCGCTAATTTAATGAATTTCAGGACATATGCCGGTAATATTAAACGTGATCCTGATTCTGATAAGTGCTCCCAATGGTGTGCATCTCATCCAAGAACAGCTCCTGGCTTTCACATATGGCTTAGCTACTGAGCCTGGTGGAACCATTTCTACTGATCGAAAGGGCAAAGGCAAGCTCCTGGCACCTTGAACCAGTTCTTTCAGGCAGATGGGGCTCAGTCAGCCATGGTTGGCAGCTGTGTAAACTGTGATCTCAAACCTCTGCTGTCTTGAAGCTATACCCGCTCATGGGAAAGGCTTCATGACTAAACCCTGAAGGGAAATCTGGAGCTGGAATCCTAAGGCAGTCCTACGCTGAGTTCTACACTGACTGGCAGCTCTTGCGATGCTGCTGGTGCCAAACTGCATCAGTCTCCACAGTTCTTTTGGTTTCATCTGCTGTGTGGAGAGGGGTAGCCTACTGCACATGCAACAGCTTGCTCTCCATATCGTACTGCCCAAGCTTCTTTACCGGCTCGCATATTACATGGATGGCTACCACACAATATTCATGGTCGACCCCGACCAGCGGAGATCCTCATTTCACTTCACTAACCTTCATGTTTATTTTTTCGGCAAGCTTCCAAGCCATATAAAAATAACACTATCTATTACTTCTTTAATAGACATACTTGTATACCCTACACAGGACATTCTGTTTTTAGAGAAATTTATATTGATAAGGTACCTTCTTATTATTAATAATTTCTTAGTATGTTTGGTAGGTGAGGTGTGCATATATTGTCCATGCCAAATAGTCCTTTAGAAGCTTTCTGTAACCATTACCATCCTTCTGTGGTAGTTACCTTCAGAATGTTATTGGGTAGGGTGTTTCTGGACTTGGTGATGATGGTTACTCTGTGGCTTGAAGAGCTACATGCAGTCCCTCCATCTCTATTCTTCTTAAAGTAGAGCTTGCTGTTTTGGCAGGCCCATAGAAATGATTTAGCATTGTTAAAAACCCTCAGGGTGTTCTGTAGCTGGTGAACAGCACTGTCATATCTATCTGGGATAGGATGATTGGTTAGAGCAATGCAAAATGCTGGAGCTATTCAGCAAGTCAGATGGCATCTATGGAGAGTCATAAACAGTTGACATTTCAGACCGAGACCCTTCATCAGTACTCCTAACTGTCTTGGTTCCAATTGGGAAGCAAGCCAATCAGATTCCATCTTTTTCAGCCTTTTATCAGTTCTACCTATTGCTTCCCATCTTCTGTCACTGTTTCCACTTTCCTGATCTGCCAATCACTCCTCCTCAACACATACTACATGCTGCAGCAAACAGGCAGCATATATGGAGGGGAATAAACAGTCGACATTTCAGGCCAAGGCCCTTCAGGAATGGAAAGGAAGGGGGCAAAAGCCAGAGTAAGAAGTTAGGAACATGGGAACGTGGGAAGGAGTTTAAGCTGGCAAGTGATAGGTAAGACCAGGTAAGGGGGAAGGTGGATGGGTGGAGGAGGGGGAATGAAGTAAGAAGCTAGGAGGTGATAGGTGGAAGTGGTAAAGGGCAGAAGAATAAGGAATCTTATAGAGACGGCAAAAGGCTGAAGCTGATGGAATCCAATAGGAGAGGAAAGCATGTCAATAATTGGCCTGTTTGCTTGCTTCACTGCTGGAACAAAGACCGGTAGATGTTTTGATGTAAGGCCTCAGCCTGAAATGTCAACTATTTTTTCTATCCGTAGATTCTGCCTGACTTGCTGAATTCCTCCAGAATTTTGTGTGCGTTGCCCCCAGGTTTTCAGAATCTTCAGAATCAGTTGTATTTATGATTGGTTAGAGTTATGGATGGGAGGACAATGAAAGGGGTTGCTTCATCCAGGATGGTTTTGGCCTTCCAAGTTTTGTTGGAATTGCGTCCATTTCCTTCATGTAAATTAACCAAATTATTCCACCAATTCCTGCCAGTGCCGCTGCGATAAATACATGCTCAGAGGTACAGAGGAAATTATGCAGAGGGGCTTTATGAAAATTGTACTAGAAATCTAGCACTTCAATTGTGCAGAAGACGCAAATTAAAAAATAATTTATGAAAGATCCTGTGATGAGGTAGAGGCTTTTAAGTTTAGCTAGTTATAATCATCAGGAATATTTTCCAAGAAAAAGGTGGGAGAAGAAAACTGAAAAGTAATTTCCAAAAGGGAATTGGATAAATTCTTGTATTTGTAAATTTAGAAAGCAATGAAGGATGAACAATGAAGTGAGAGTAATTGAATACCTTTTTAAAAGTGCTAGAACACGCACAGCAATTGCCTCCTGACTGTAAAGTGGATTACTAAAATTAATTGAAGAAGTTTGAAAAGTAAGGAAAACTTTGTTATACTTACAAAGTTAGAGACTTCTAAAAAAGTTAGATGTAAACTTTTCTCTCAAAGGGTAATTAAGCTATGAAATAATTTACTTATCACATACACTCTCTAGAAAATTAGCAACATGTGAATAATATCAAAAAAGCTGCAATGCGACTTTTAACTATCAATTCAAGAACTGATATAAACCACAGATGTGAGACAAATAATAAATTTCATTTAAAGTTGCAGACAATCCCAATGTTCCTTTATCGTATGAGAAAAGATTTCTGGCAATATTTAATACATCAAGAAATATGAGTGAAATCTTAGTGTCACTGACAGATAACCTTCAAATGATTCAATCCATTGTTCTTATTTTAAGATGGAAAATATCAGTTGACCACTCAATCCAATTACCACAATGCTCCTTCTTCGACAAGATCATGAAATTAGCTTTAATAGAAATTATCCAACCAGCACTGATGTGTTTGGTTATGTTCCCTTGCCATTTGGTATGCTAAACATTGGACAAATATAAATTCTGAATGAGATCTTAATTTATGTGTGTTACTTTTTGCTGATATCCAATCTATCTTGCTTAAAATAACTGACTTCAGTATCTTTCTTTTACTACACCAAATTCATACTATTCTTTGGTACCCCTAAGCACCAGAGCTTCTCAACATCACATCTATAAATCATTATATCATCCCTTCTGAAATATGTGCTCTTGATACAATTTTCTTTTTACATAACTGGAATATTTGTTTAAATCGTCATCGTCTGAACCCTTAGTATCTAGGTGACACATGGGGCCTCATTTGTTTAAATGATCCACGATATTCTTCATACATCACTGAAGTTGGGGGCGTGATTGTGCTGCTGGGCCCTATTTTTGAGAATGCCACAGCATAATCTAGGTGTATAACAGTGGTATCCCTCTATGATTTGAAGTGGCTTTGCAATTGTCCAGAAAAATTCTGAGCCTGGCATCCCTTGCCCATGTTGCTTTATCAGTTGCTGAGTCAAGACAATGGATTAGTTTAAACGCAAACAACAGGAATTCTGCAGATGCTGGAAATTCAAGCAACACACATCAAAGTTGCTGGTGAACGCAGCAGGCCAAGCAGCATCTGTAGGAAGAGGTGCAGTCGACGTTTCAGGCCAAGACCCTTCGTCAGGACTAACTGAAGGAAGAGTGAGTAAGGGATTTGAAAGTTGGAGAGGGAGGGGGAGATCCAAAATGATAGGAGAAGACAGGAGGGGCAGGGATAGAGCCAAGAGCTGGACAGGTGATAGGCAAAAGGGGATACGAGAGGATCATGGGACAGGAGGTCCGGGAAGAAAGACAAGGGGGGGGGGGGACCCAGAGGTTGGGCAAGAGGTATATTCAGAGGGACAGAGGGAGAAAAAAGAGAGTGAGAGAAAGAATGTGTGCATAAAAATGAGTAACAGATGGGGTACGAGGGGGAGGTGGGGCCTTAGCGGAAGTTAGAGAAGTCGATGTTCATGCCATCAGGTTGGAGGCTACCCAGACGGAATATAAGGTGTTGTTCCTCCAACCTGAGTGTGGCTTCATCTTTACAGTAGAGGAGGCCGTGGATGGACATGTCAGAATGGGAATGGGATGTGGAATTAAAATGTGTGGCCACTGGGAGATCCTGCTTTCTCTGGTGGACAGAGCGTAGATGTTCAGCAAAGCGGTCTCCCAGTCTGCGTCGGGTCTCGCCAATATATAAAAGGCCACATCGGGAGCACCGGACGCAGTATATCACCCCAGTCGACTCACAGGTGAAGTGTTGCCTCACCTGGAAGGACTGTTTGGGGCCCTGAATGGTGGTAAGGGAGGAAGTGTAAGGGCATGTGTAGCACTTGTTCCGCTTACACGGATAAGTGCCAGGAGGGAGATCAGTGGGGAGGGATGGGGGGGACGAATGGACAAGGGAGTTGTGTAGGGAGCGATCCCTGCGGAATGCAGAGAGAGGGGGGGAGGGAAAGATGTGCTTAGTAGTGGGATCCCGTTGGAGGTGGCGGAAGTTACGGAGAATAATATGTTGGACCCGGAGGCTGGTGGGGAGGTAGGTGAGGACCAGGGGAACCCTATTCCTAGTGGGGTGGTGGGAGGATGGAGTGAGAGCAGATGTACGTGAAATGGGGGAGATGCGTTTAAGAGCAGAGTTGATAGTGGAGGAAGGGAAGCCCCTTTCTTTAAAAAAAGAAGACATCTCCCTCGTCCTAGAATGAAAAGCCTCATCCTGAGAGCAGATGCGGCAGAGACGGAGGAATTGCGAGAAGGGGATGGCGTTTTTGCAAGAGACAGGGTGAGAAGAGGAATAGTCCAGATAGCTGTGAGAGTCAGTAGGCTTATAGTAGACATCAGTTGATAAGCTGTCTCCAGAGACAGAGACAGAAAGATCTAGAAAGGGGAGGGAGGTGTCGGAAATGGACCAGGTAAACTTGAGGGCAGGGTGAAAGTTGGAGGCAAAGTTAATAAAGTCAACGAGTTCTGCATGCGTGTAGGAAGCAGCGCCAATGCAGTCATCGATGTAGCGAAGGAAAAGTGGGGGACAGATACCAGAATAGGCACGGAACATAGATTGTTCCACAAACCCAACAAAAAGGCAGGCATAGCTAGGACCCATACGGGTGCCCACAGCTACACCTTTAGTTTGGAGGAAGTGGGAGGAGCCAAAGGAGAAATTATTAAGAGTAAGGACTAATTCCGCTAGACAGAGCAGAGTGGTGGTAGAGGGGAACTGATTAGGTCTGGAATCCAAAAAGAAGCATAGAGCTTTAAGACCTTCCTGATGGGGGATGGAAGTATATAAGAACTGGACATCCATGGTGAAAATAAAGCGGTGGGGCCAGGGAACTTAAAATCATCAAAAAGTTTAAGAGCGTGAGAAGTGTCACGAACATAGGTCAGAAGGGATTGAACAAGGGGTGATAAAACAGTGTCGAGGTATGCAGAAATGAGTTCGGTGGGGCAGGAGCAAGCTGAGACAATAGGTCGGCCAGGACAGGCAGATTTGTGGATCTTGGGTAGGAGGTAGAAACGTGAAGTGCGGGGTGTGGGAACTATAAGGTTGGTAGCAGTGGATGGGAGATCCCCTGAGCGGATAAAGTCGGTGATGGTGTGGGAGACAATGGCCTGGTGCTCCTTAGTGGGGTCACGATCGAGGGGTAAATAAGAGGAGGTATCCGCGAGTTGTCGCTGTTCCTCGGCAAGGTAGAGGTCAGTAAGCCAGACTACAACAGCACCCCCCTTATCGGTGGGTTTAATAATAAGGTTAGGATTAGTGCGGAGGGAGTGGAGAGCAGAGCGTTCGGAAGGAGTGAGGTTGGAATGGGGACAAGGTGCGGTGAAGTCGAGACGGTTGATATCCCGTCGGCAATTAGCGATAAAGAGATCCAGAGCAGGCAGAAGACCAGAGTGGGGTGTCCATGAAGAAGAGGAGGGTTGAAGACGGGAGAAGGGGTCATCGGTGGGGGTGGAAGAGTCCTTGCCAAAGAAGTAGGCTCGGAGACGGAGACGGCTCCTCTTCTCCTCCTGTCTTCTCCTATCATTTTGGATCTCCCCCTCCCCCTCCAACTTTCAAATCCCTTGCTCACTCTTCCTTCAGTTAGTCCTGACGAAGGGTCTCGGCCTGAAACGTCGACTGCACCTCTTCCTACAGATGCTGCTTGGCCTGCTGCGTTCACCAGTAACTTTGATGTGTGTTACAGTTGATTAGTTAGTATTTACATTTCATGGGGAAACAGCATTGAGACTTCATTAACTTTGCCTCCAACTTTCACCCTGCCCTCAAGTTTACCTGGTCTATTTCTGACACCTCCCTCCCCTTTCTAGATCTTTCTGTCTCTGTCTCTGGAGACAGCTTATCCACTGATATCTACTATAAGCCTACTGACTCTCACAGCTATCTGGACTATTCCTCTACTCACCCTGTCTCTTGCAAAAACGCCATCCCCTTCTCACAATTCTTCCATCTCTGCCGCATCTGCTCTCAGGATGAGGCTTTTCATTCTAGGACGAAGGAGATGTCCCCCTTTTTTAAAGAAAGAAGCTTCCCTTCCTCCACTATCAACTCTGCTCTTAAACGCATCTCCCCCATTTCACGCACATCTGCTCTCACTCCATCCTCTCGCCACCCCACTAGAAATAGGGTTCCCCTTGTCCTCACCTACCACCCCACCAGCCTCCGGGTCCAATATATAATTCTTCATAACTTCTGCCACCTCCAACGGGATCCCACCACTAAGCACGTATTTCCCTCCCCCCACTTTCTGCTTTCCGCAGGGATGGCTCCCTACGCGACTCCCTTGTCCATTCATCTCCCCTATCCCTTCCCACTGATCTCCCTCCTGGCACTTATCCTTGTAAGCGGAACAAGTGCTACACATGCCCTTACACTCCCTCCCTTACCACCATTCAGGGCCCCAAACAGTCCTTCCAGGTGAGGCGACACTTCACCTGTGAGTCGGCTGGGGTGATATACTGCATCCGGAGCTCCCGATGTGGCCTTTTATATATTGGTGAGACCCGACGCAGACTGGGAGATCGTTTTACTGAACACCTACGCTCTGTCTGCCAGAGAAAGCAGGATCTCCCAGTGGCCACACATTTTAATTCCACATCCCATTCCCATTCTGACATGTCCATCCACGGCCTCCTCTACTGTAAAGATGAAGCCACACTCAGGTTGGAGGAACAACACCTTATATTCCGTCTGGCAAGCCTCCAACCTGATGGCATGAACACTGACTTCTCTAACTTCTGCTAATGCCCCACCTCCCCTTCATACACCATCCCTTATTTATATATTTGTTTGTTTGTTTGTTTGTTTGTTTGTTTATTTATTATTCCCCACCTTTTTTTCTCTCTCTTTTTTCTCCATCTGTCCCTCTCACTATAACTCCTTGCCAATCCTCTGGGCTCCCCTCCCCTTTTCTTTCTCACGGGGCTTCCCGTCCCATGATCCTCTCCCTTCTCCAGCCTCGTATCCCTTTTGCCAATCAACTTTCCAGATCTTAGCTCCATCCCTTCCCCTCCTGTCTCCTCCTATCCTTTCAGATCTCCCGCTCCCCCTCCCCCTCCCAATTTCAAATCGCTTACTATCTCTTCTTTCAGTTAGTCCTGACGAAGAGTCTTGGCCCGAAACGTCGTCTGTACCTCTTCCTATAGACGCTGCCTGGCCTGTTGCGTTCACCAGCATTTTTTGTGTGTGGAGCTTTACTTAAATATTGGTATTTAAAGCACTGATTGTCTCAGCAACTTACAAAAACTTTTTTCCCTATCAGTTCTTTCCTGACACTTGTATGCTTTGCATATCAATTAAGGTGTTCAATGTTTAATGTGGGCTGCAAGAAAGGGCAAATAGCAAACAGGAAGAGACCAAGTCATGTTTCCTTACTTTGAAAAACAATCCTGCTCTTTAACTTCAAAGGAGCTATTTCTTGACTAATGATAAACATAGAAAAAGGGGAATTAAGGGGTATGGGGAAAAGTCAGGTAGGTGGAGATGAGTCCGTGACTAGATCAGCCATGATCTTATTGAATGCTGGAGCAGGCTCAGCAGGCCAGATGGCCTACTCCTGCTTCTATTTCTTATGTTCTTATGTACTTTCAAAGATTATTGAAGTGACAAAGATTGACATGGTTTATTTAGTTTATACAATCAGTGGCAGTTTATTAGGAACCTTCTGCACATAATAAAATGGTCACTAAGTGTAGGTTTACGTTATTCTGCTGCTGTAACCCATCCACTTCAAGGTTCGACTTGCTGTGCGTTCAGAGATGCACACCACCATTGTAAAGCATGGACACTTGTGTTCTGGTTGCCTTCCTGTCAGCTGGAACCAGTCTGGCCATTCTCCTCTCATCTCTCTCATCAACAAGGCATTTTTGCCCACAGAACTGTCACTCGCTATGTTTTTGTTGTTCTCTGCACCATTCTCTGTAAACGCTAGAGATTTTTGTACATGAAATTCCTAGGAGGTCAGCAGCTACTGAGATACTCAAACCAAACCTGTCTGGCACGAACAATCATTCCACAGTCAGTCACTTAGATTGAATTTCTTTCCCATTCTGATGTTTGGCCTGAACAACAAATGAACCCCTAGACCAGGGGTTCCCAACCTGTGGTGCATAGCATAAAAAAGTTTGGCAACTCAGACTCTGGACTATATCTATATGCTTTATGCTTTGAGTTTTGGCTACACGATTGGCTGATTAGACATTTGCATTAATAAGCAGGTGTACAGGTAAACCTAATGAAGCGGCTGCTGAGTGTAGTCTTTATTAAGGCACCTTAATATATTCACTTGCAAAATTTGTGCAATGAGCATTTACCTTTTAGGGAAATCACCCAGTCATTTCGTTCCTTATGGTTCCCACCTTTCCTCCACTGTGAGGTATTACAACTTTACATTTTGAAAATGTCTTTCAAAGTAACCTCACTGTCTTCCTCTTTTACCCCTTAATCAAAGCTAGAAAACACCTTTTACTGTAGAACATTCAGACTATACAAGCCTATATAAATTCTATTTGTGAACTGTACAATGAAAGTGATTGCACTGGTCAAGTGCTGATTTTCATACATTTAAAAATGTATTAGCTATTGTAAAGATAACTACTGTAAAGCAACAGTTGCAATTTTCCATTGGGACAGGAAGAGTTTCTGTTGATCTGGGCAGTTAGTCATGTATAACAAAGTCATAAGTGACTATTTTGAATAGGTGCCTAAATTTTATGTACATGTATGTGCTGAAGACAGCTGATAAATTCCCCAATAAGAGACTAGTTGCTACTGTAAGAATTTACTTGATTAAGACATCAAGTGTGTGATGAAAGAGAAAAAAGGGATAATGAGCTTTTTTGCAGTCTCAATTAGAGTCAATTTATTAATGATTTTGAAAATTGAATAGAAGACCACAAGTGGAAATCTACCAGTGACACAAAGCGGGGAGCAGGTGGAAGCATTAAGACACAAAGAGAAACTAATAGATAAAGTAATTGTATGAAACTTGGTCCTTTCCTTCAAGTTCTTCATATAAACCGTAAAACGGATGAGCATCCAGCACCTTGAGGTAAGATATGTGTTACATCTTGTCAACCATGAAAAGCCACCTTTATGCTTACCCATCTCCTTTGACAATCCTTCAGAATCAGAAATTATTTTTTGCATGTTCTGAGGAGACTAGTGAGGCTATTTGAGAACAACTAGCTCTTCAGCAGATGGGACAGAAGTAGCATGTCAGACTGGCTGGGTGGGTAGGTAGTTCATTACTTTGTGTAATCCTTCCATCCTTCCATATCTTATGCAGAATTTCAGTATGACCCAATTGCTCACTACTATTTCAAATTCTCCTCCTTATTTGGATTGACCATGGACTAGTGACTTTCTAGAGTAAGTGAGGATAGGGCAATATTTTAAAGGAAACTTTGAGAACATCCTTGAACTTCTTTCCTTTGTTATCCCAGTAATTTCTTCCTATGATAGAACTTAACTAAGCTGATGTCATATAATTCAAACCTGAACATGTTGGTCCGGCAGAGGACACTAACACTTGTTCACATATCCATTTAGGAATTTAGCGGACTTCACAAAGACAGTATTGATAGTATTTTTCCAGTGCCTTGTGATAACTTCTTTAGATTGTTCAAGACTCAAGAGCTACTATTTAGTAGACTAGAGTTTTGTGTCTGGTCTACAATGCTGATTCCAAGCAATCTTTTCTTCAATTGCCCAAAAGTTGTGCTGACACATTAAAGATGATGGTGAGTTTTATCATTTGATGCCCACCTTTGTTGAGAGATAACTCTTGAGATACAGAGAGTGGTTCATGTTTTCTTAGGTCTCAACAAGAGACTTTATTGTTGGAAAGAGAGAAAGTCGGCAGAGGATTTTGGTCCTGTAGATGTCAAGTGTAAGGCCTATCCACTTGTATACCTGTTGCAGAGTGCAGTTCATGTCCACTATGCCACTGGATGGACAGTTTCCATAAGCACTGAAAAAGAACAACTGAGGAGGACCCAAGTGTTGCCTTTTCCTGTGGCAGAGAGTGGAGAGAGCCCTCTTCAGTTAATAGAATCTTAATGTTTTGGTGAATGTGATTGAATAAGAATGTTGTGCTTCAATTATATTTAGGGCACGTGTGACACCACATCTGGAGTGCTGTGAGCAGGAATGATCTCCTTATTTAAGAATATATTTTAAGATGCTGGAAACAATTCAAGGAACAAGTACCTGGAAAAGGGAAGTTATCTTAAGAGGAAAGGTTGTATCCACTGGTGCTTCGAAAGGTGAGTGGTGATTTGACTGAAACATCTAAGATCATGAGAGATCTAAATAGGGTGGATGTGGAAAGGATGTTCAATCCTTTGACAGAATGTAGAACAAGGAACCATTATTTAATATAAATGGTCACCCATTTAAGACAGGACCCTTCTTTCTCAAAGGATATTAGAGGCAGAGTCTTTGACTGTTTGTAAAGGAGAAGAAGTTAGCTGATAAGCAATGGGCTGAGAGATTATTGTAGCTAGAAAAGAATGCTGAGGTGAGATCACATTAACATCCACCATAATCTTACTGAATGGTGGACTAAGTATATACAGTAAGTATCCAAGCCATTTTCAAGGAGCGGTGCCATAGGAAGGAGGCGTCCATTATTAAGGATCCCCACCACCCAGGACATGCCCTCTTCACACCATTACTGTCCAGAAGGAGGCTCGGAAGCCAGAAGGCACAAACTCACCAATACAGTAACAGCTTCTCCCCTTCTGCCATCCAATTTCTAAATGGACATTGAGTCCATGAACACTACCTCATTACTTTTTATTTCTGTTATTTTGCACTACTTATCTTAACTATTTAAATAGTATTATATATATATTATATTATATTATACATATATATATAGTATTTTTCTATGTTTATTTATTATGCAATTCATTGTACTGCAGCTGTAAAGTTAACACATTTTAGGACATATGCCAGTGATACTAAATCTGATCCTGATATTGACTTAGTTTGAGAAATTGAGTATTTGCCACAGAGTCTACATTATTTTCATCAATCACTTTGGTTGCAGCAACAGTAAGACAAGGACCACAGCATCCTCCCTGCTCGTCTCGGTTGCCTGTGCTCAGTCCATAACCCTCCCAGACCCTCCTCTCCATGCACCTATCCAAATATCTCTTAAATGCTACATTTGGACCTATCTCAACCATTCCTTTGGTAGGTCATTCCAGGTATTCATTATCCTCTGTGTAAAGAAGTTATCACTAAGGTCTCTTTAAAATCTTTCCTCTCTTATCTCATATCTGTGCCCTTAGTAATTAAACTCTATCTGTTATTTCTCCATCCACTTTTCCAACTGATCTATATCCAGCTGTACGCTTTGACAGTTTTCCATATTATCCACAAATTTGTCATTTTTTGCATCATCTGGCAATAATTTACTTATCAGGCCAGCTACATTTATATCACAAGTTACAGAGTTCCCAGCACTGATTCCCGTAAAACACCACTGGTCACAGACCTCCATTCAGAATAACATCACTCTGCTATGACCCTCTGCCTCCCATGGCCAAACTAATTTTGAATCCAATCAATCAAGTCACCATGGATCCCATGTGCCTTAATCTTCTGGATCAGTCAGCGGTGACACAGAGCTGCATTAGATGAAAGGAGTAGTTTTAAGTAGCACGTACAATTGTGATACCCACAGTTCTTAATGAATTGGTTGAGAAAACATGGTTGGAATTCTGAATTTTCTATTACACATTTTAAAATAGTTTTTAAACCTTTTAATGGATTATGTTTTGCCATTGGTGAGGTCAAATTTTAAAATATAATAAAAGAACTTCTAAATGAAAGGGACATTACATTCTGAAAAGTCGATGATTCACTCATGGTTGCTGATATTGACATCTTTCTGTAGCAGGTGCACCTGGGGAGAACTTTTGTGTATCAGTGTGGGTAGGTCAGATTGTTCATATGGTTAGTGAATATGCTGCTAATTCCTGAGAGGTTTGAGACACTTGCTAATTACAAGTTAATTTATGCATATTATTGTGCCAATACTTTGGCTTGCTCAGCCTTTGGGGGGTGCGGGGGAAGATTGGGGTGCTTGGGAGTGCAATTCTTTCCTGCAGTACCTTCTAAATGAAAACAGGCTCACATTCTGCCCTGATAGTTTAACTGATGCTGCTTAGCACTAGGAGCTTTTAAATTTTGGATTTCTTTCCCATGACTCCACCACCCCTTACCCTTTTTTAATGTTGGATTGCTGGAAGTGTAGGTATCTATTGCTAAGACACAACTGCCTCAAAATATATTTTAAGATTCGACCCTCCATTTGCATGCTGTGAAATAACCTACCTTTATTCCTCATGAAATTTCTGAAGGAAAGAGAACAGGCAGAGTTACAGCGTAAACAACACTTCTCCAAGTTCTACGCCCACCAATCTTGGTGTCTTGGCATCTAAAATTTCAGTTGTGTCTGACAGTGCTCTAATTAGTATTGCCTAACTGCATAAGTAGACAAGTCAGGAAGGTGTATGAAATAGGCTTTAAAGGAGTAGGTGAGAGGGGCATTGTTCAAGCTCCAAGGTGCTTTCACACGCTGGTAATGAAGTGGAATCTGTAACTCCTGAAGCAGGTGAGGAGCTACTTAGGTACTAGAGTTAACAGGAAGATAGCTCACAAGAATGAGAACTGATGAACATAGCCTTGCTCTGAAGTGCTGAAGAAACCTTCATGCAGAACGAAAAAAGGTGAAGGTTTTGATTTAAAAATATTAAGGTATTATGAAACCTTTGCCAATTCTATTAAATCACATTAAATCAGACAAAGAGCAGTAGCTATCTCGGCTGATGCTATCATGTAATAAGGGTTTTCTTTTGCTTCTGTGAGCTGTTTGATTTATCTCATTATTTTGAGCTGTGGCTTCCAAACATCAGAGAAAGGAGAAGCCCAGCTAGGATCTCTTTTCCTTTCTGATAATCACAATGTGATGATATCTGTGAGGTTTTTGTTCTCAGGCGATAATCCATCTTAATGCTGTATTGATTTTGAACTCCAGCTGATGTTTTGTAAATTTATGGTATCTAATTCTTGTGGTATATTGTAATTCTGAACAAAAACATTGGCTTGCACAAAAGATAGTAAGGGATGTTGCAATCTGAAAATTTTTAGCTACTGCGTTAGTATGAATCCTTTGCACCTCTGGTAGTTGGATAAATGACTTCAGGAGGGGGAGTTCTTGTGATGGCTTTACTTGATGCAGCTTCTGAACTGAATAAATAGACTTTTTCTGCAATCCATGTTCAGTTCCCATGGGATTTGAACTTAAAAACCAGCAGCAAAGATCTCTCATTTATGAAGGTTATTGAGCTGATCTCTGTATCAATTTTGTAATGACCATTGTAGGATTAAAGAAGACGCGAAATTGTAAGTTTGACCACATTGGTCTCAAAATTTAATCATAGTGCCCATGATTTTTGAAACATCACATAATTATTTAAGGGGTAAAATTGTGAAATGGTTTTATCTTCCATTAACACATGTAGCGCTGAATGCAATCTTTGAGTAGCTGCTTCCTGGTGCAGGAGATTACAGACCATACACAGTTGATATCTATCTACATCCTGCACTTGGTTGACAGTTCTCAGCAGATGTTTGTGAAGAAAAGACATTTCAGGATGTACATTGCATACATTTCTCTGGCATTAAATGTACCTACTGAATCTTTTACATCCTGATACCTAATTGACAAATGGAAAGCACCACCAACCAGAAAGCCAATCTTAACAGCAGTAAAGTGCTCTGCATTCCACTATTCAATTAGATATGGAAGTACTTGCAGATCTGTTAGAGAGTTATTTCCTTCATTTCAAGGATCAAAACTGTAACTACAGGTCATAGGTAATAACTGAGCTTAGGTGATTTTCAGCATTGTATTTCAGGGCTGCTTCAATGCTCCCAGCATGACAAGGTGCAAGAAAGGAGATCACACATATGTGGATGTTGTATCAAAGTCTCTGGAGGGATTGGAACAGAAAGGCTTTGGTCAGGAAAGCTTTCAATCCCCAAAATCTTCAAGGCGACTTTTCTCTATTTTGTTTGACCCGCAATGTATCCTGAGTCTCAGAAGGTAGGGGTAGAATTGTACAACTTATGTAGGCAGATCTATGGCCAACCACCTAAAATTATCAGCCTACACATCCATCCAGGCGACAGTAATGATATGCACCAAATACCATCACAGTTTGTAGTTTACCACTGAAGCAGGATGTCACAGATTCTTTAAGGACTCAGAATTCATTTCCTTCTCCATCATCATTGTCCAGTAGTCAACATGTAACCACCAAAATCCAGCTGCCTGTGCTAGTTGGTTGGCAGAGAGCACCATCAGAGTAGCAGTGGTGAGTGCAGGAAAGATTTTACCTTACAGCAGAGCAGCAGATTTATACTCCATTGAGACACAAATCTTCCCTCCAGACAGGTTATCAACTTGCTGAGTAATCTGCTTTTGACAGATTGCTGATTTACTATCATAGTCTCAAATGCCTCAGCAATGGTGGAATCCAGAAGCTCATCACAGTAATATGCAGTCTGTTGGCAAGCTGAGTGTAGATGCTTTATTATTATCACATGTACCAAGATACATGTCTTGCTCACTGTTATACTGATCAAATCATTACACGGTGCATTGTATTAGAATAAGGTAAAACAGTAACAATGCAGAATAAAGTGTAAAGGTTACCAAAACAGTGCAGTGCAGGTAAATAGCAAAGTGAAAGACAGATTGTGAGACTAAGAGTCCATTCACAAGTCTGATAACAGTGTGATAGAAACTGTCCTTGAGCATGGTGGTACATGTTTACAGGCTTTTGTCTCCTTTGCCCAATGGAGGAGTAGAAAAAAGTGAGTGAATGTCTGGGCTAGGAGAGGTATTTGATTATGTTGGCTGCTTTACCGATGCAGCAAGATGTACAGACAAAAGTTGATAGAGGGGAAAATGGTTCCCTTGATATGCTGAGTTATGTCTGCCAGACTGCAATTTCTTGTGGTCATGTGTAGAGTAAATTCCATACCAAGCCATTATGCACCCAGCCACAATGCTTTCTACAGGGCGTCAATTAAACTTGGTAAAAGTCGACAGGGTCATGTAGAATTTCTTTAGCCTCCTAAAGGAGAAGAGGTGCTGGAAGTAAATGGAATTTCTTCCATTGCAGCACTTAGAGACTGGGTGGATACCATCTATTCCAAAATGAAAGTTGAGATCTCAGTCATCAGGCCCTTCATTGTTCTTGCGTCCACAAATATCTTCATGGATATCCAGTATTGTTCATAATTTCACCACTGACCCTATGATAGTACTGTGCAAGATTGGAGATGGATATCCTTTTGCTCCCTTTGCACAGAGTAGGTGTCATGGTCCAGTCCGTGAAGTCCGCATTCCGGTTCATGGTCCAGTCCGTGGACTCAGGACTCCGAGTCTTCCAGCTGTCCCTTGTTTTGGTTGAGTTAATCATAGGCACCGGATTCCCATCTTGGGGATTGGAATATAAGTAGCCTTGGGGACAACTGTGGGCTGCAGGTTTGTCTTGTCAAGATCCCCTGAGAGCAACCTGCTGGTGGAAGGCTAGAGCCGCCACTTGCCATCTTCAGGCCGTGTTGGAGAACTATCGCTTCATGGAGCCTTGCTGTCAGTAGTTGGAGTGGTCTTTGCAGTATGGATTCTGCCGTTTCCCAAGCCAGCTGAGTGGCCATCAGCCACTCTGAGCTGGGTAGGGATCTGGCTGTTTCTGTAGCCAGCTGAGGTTGCTGGCCGTAACGGTGACTTGGAACAACCCTGATGCAGAGAAGGATCTGTCTGTTCTTCTTTGGTGTTTGTCTGTTCTTGTCCTTGCCTCTGTGGGGTAAGTCAGGCTGTTTTGCTGTTGCCCTGTGGGGGGGATCTGTCTTGTCTTGTCCTCGCCTCCGTGGAGTAAGTCAGGTTGTTTTGCTGTTGTCCTGCAGGGGGGACCAGCCTCCAGACCAAGGCCCCAGCCTCGTCCTGTCCTGTGGTCATGTCATGCCTTTGCCTGGTTCTGGGTCTCGAGCCTGAGGCAAGACCCAGGTTATGGATCCTTGTCCAGTCTCTGACTTGGAACCCAAGCCCAGGCTCCTCGTGCATAGTTCCTTGTCCAGGTTCCCTGCCTTGTCCATGTCCTCGCCCAAGTCTGCGTGCTTGTCCCTGCTCCTTGTCTGTATCCTGTCATGTCCCAACTCTAGTCAAGTCCTTTTCCTTGTACTTCAATGTCTGTGTCTTGCATTTGGGTCCGTCATCAATGCCCCCCCCCCCACCCCGCCATTGTGACAGCAGGTCTCTTATAGCTGAAGGAATAAACTAAAGCTGTTGGTAGTTCGAACTGGTGCATGTGTGTGTGTCAGCTCTTGCAAATTAATACGCAGACAGTTCCCCATTTCCATGTCCATGTTTAACTACTTCATCTGAATAGACTGGGGCCAAACAGATGAATGTCCTTGTCCTCTGGGGAGCTGAAGAGCCTCTTGGCTATGCTGTTCATTCCATGTGTCTCATCACATGCAGATCCCAAATCTGAACTTCCTTCAACTTCGTTTATTGTCATTTGACTGCACATATACACAAGCAAACAAAACATTTCTCCAGACTACGTTCCCACAAAACCTATCACACACAGCACATAAAACAAATATTACCATAAATAAGCTAATAAAATAAAATACAAAATAGTATGCAGCACAGGTAAATAGTAAACAATAGATAGCTTATTGTCCTAGTGAGCAAGTATTGGTGGTGGCAGTGTATTCATAAGTCTCACAGCCTGATGGAAGAAGCTGTTATCCAGTTTGGCAGTCCTAGTCCTGATGCTTCTGTGCCTCCTTCCCGATGGTAGTGGGCCTGAGGGGCGATTGTGTTAAACACTGAACTGGTCAATGAGCAACGTCCTGGTGTATGACAGAAGATGGGACAGGACAAAGTGGAACGTCGAGGCTACGGCATCATCAGTGGACTGGTTTGAATGGTAAACAAAGTGAAAAGGGTCCAGTGTAGCTGGAAGGTGGAATTTTGTACGATCCATTACTCAAAACGCTTATGATTGTTGAAGTCAGAACCACTGGGTGGTAATTGTTTAGGACAGTTATTGTTGCTCTCTTGGGTGCCGGAGTGACGGTGGCTGCTTTGAAGCCTGCAGGGACAGTGGATTATTTCAAAGAGATATTAAAGATGTCTGTTAACACATCTGTGAACTGGGATGCGCAGTCCCTCAGCTGTGGGTATATTGACCATGTATGTTGTCTGGCCCCACTGTTTTGAGTGAGTTCACCCTGGGTTGGATCCTCCTCACCTCGGCTAGATCCAGACAGGGTACTTGTTCCTCAGGAGGAGAGGGGGCTTTCCTCAATTTCACGTTATTCATTGTGTCAACACGTGCATTATGTGACTGTTATGGTTTGTATACCTTGTCCCATTTTCTTATTTGTCACTGTTGTCACAAAGGTGTTTGTAAATGTTCTGTAAGTCTCCATTCTGCACAACTTCCAAGAGGTGACTTGGGGAATAGGAATGATTGCTACATCTTTCCTTGATTCTAACACTCTGTGCTTGGGCCCAGAATAGATGATTTCCAAAATGAAAAAGACTCATGAAAGAGAGTGGAAGGTACAAGTCCAAAAGGACATGTTTGAACAATCTGGGTGATAGATGTTGGAAAAGATTGTGGGATAAATGGAGATGGGATGTGAGAAGATTGATTATCTATCATCACCATCAATAAACTCCAGTACAAAACTGGCCATGGGTCTGAAGACATAAGAACCCATGACTGAGGGATTGGAGCAGGGGGCAGGGATTCAAGCTCTTGGATCATTGGGACCTCTTTTGGCACAGGTGTGACCTGCCCAAAAAGGACGGGTTACACTTGAATCCTAGGGGGACCAATATCCTGGTGGGGAGATTTGCGAGGGCTACTGAGGTGACTTTAAACTAGAATGATTGGGGGGTGGGAATCAAATTAAAGGGACTAGGAGAGAGGAGGTTAGTTCACAACAGGGAGATGGGAACAAGTGTAGAGAGACAGAGGGGTGTAAAATGAGGGTAGAAGCAAAAAGTAGTATGTTGAAAAGTAAAAGTGGCAGGCCGGCAAATCCAGGGCAAAAATCAAAAAGGGCCACTTTTCAACATAGTTGTATAAGGGCTAAGAGTGTTGTAAAAGCAAGCCTGAAGGCTTTGTGTGTCAATGCAAGGAGCATTCGTAACAACGTGGATGAATTAAAAGTGCAGGTTGTTATTAATGAATATGATATAGTTGGGGTCACAGAGACATGGCTCCAGGGTGACCAAGGATGGAAGCTGAACATTCAGGGATATTCAATATTCATGAGGGATAGACATGAAAGAAAAGGAGGTGGGCTAGCATTGCTGGTTAGAGAGGAGATTAACGCAATAGAAAGGAAGGACATTAGCCGGGAGGAATTGGAACTGATATGGGTGGAGCTGCATAACACTAAGGCCACCTAACAGTAGTAGTGAGTTTGGGGATGGCATTAAACAAGAAATGAAGGAACAGTAGTTATAATGGGTGACTTCAATCTACATATAGATTGGGTGAACCAAATTGGTAAAGGTGCTGAGGAAGAGGATTTCTTGGAACGTATGCGGGATGGTTTTCTGAACCAACATGTCAAGGAACCAACTAGAGAGCAGGCTGTTCTAGACTGGGTATTGAGCAATGAGGAAGAGTTAATTAGCAATCTTGTCGTGAGAGGCCCCTTGGGTAAGAGTGACTATAATATGGTGGAATTCTTCATTAAGATGGAGAGTGACATAGTTAATTCAGAAACAAAGGTTCTGAACTTAAAGAAGGGTAACTTTGAAGGTATGAGACGTGAATTAAGATAGACTGGCAAATGATACTTAAGGGGTTGATGGTGGATATGCAATGGCAAGCATTTAAAGATCGCATGGATGAACTACAACAATTGTTCATCCCAGTCTGGCAAAAGAATAAACCAGGGAAGGTAGTGCACCCGTGGCTGACAAGGGAAATTAGGGATAGTATCAATTCCAAAGAAGAAACATACAAATTAGCCAGAAAAAGCGGCTCACCTGAGGACTGGGAGAAATTCAGAATCCTGCAAAGGAGGACAAAGGGCTTAATTAGGAAAGGAAAAAAAGATTGAGAGAAAGCTGGCAGGGAACATAAAAACTGACTGTAAAAGCTTTTATAGATATGTAAAAAGAAGAAGATTGGTTAAGGCAAATGTAGGTCCCTTACAGTCAGAAACAAGAGAATTGATCATGGGGAACAAGGACATGGTAGACCAAATGAATAACTACTTTGGTTCTGTCTTCACTAAGGAGGACATAAATAATCTTCTGGAAATAGTAGGGGACAGAGGGTCTAGTGAGATGGAGGAACTGAGGGAAATACATGTTAGTAGGGAAGTGGTGTTAGGTAAATTGAAGAGATTAAAGGCAGATAAATCCCCAGGGCCAGATGGTCTGCATCCCAGAGTGCTTAAGGAAGTAGCCCAAGAAATAGTGGATGCATTAGTGATAATTTTTCAAAACTCTTTAGATTCTGGACTAGTTCCTGAGGATTGGAGGGTGGCTAATGTAACCCTGCTTTTTAAAAAAGGAGGGAGAGAGAAACCGGGGAATTATAGACCAGTTAGCCTAACATCGATGGTGGGGAAATGCTAGAGTCAGTTTATCAAAGATGTGATAACAGCACATTTGGAAAGCGGTGAAATCATCGGACAATATCAGCATGGATTTATGAAAGGAAAACCATGTCTGACGAATCTCATAGAATTTTTTGAGGATGTAACTAGTAGAGTGGATGGGGAGAACCAGTGGATGTGGTATATTTGGATTTTCAAAAGGCTTTTGACAAGGTCCCACACAGGAGATTAGAGTGCAAACTTAAAGCACACACTATCGGGGTATGGTATTGATGTGGATAGAGAATTGGTTGGCAGACAGGAAGCAAAGAGTGGGAATAAACGGGACCATTTCAGAATGGCAGGCGGTGACTAGTGGGGTACCGTAAGGCTCAGGGCTGGGACCCCAGATGTTTAGAATATATATTAATGACTTAGATGAGGGAATTAAATGCAGCATCTCCAAGTTTGCAGATGACATGAAGCTGGGCGGCAGTGTTAGCTGTGAGGAGAATGCTAAGAGGATGCAGGGTGACTTGGATAGGTTAGGTGAGTGGGCAAATTCATGGCAGATGCAACTTAATGTGGATAAATGTGAGGTTATCCACTTTGGTAGCAAAAACAGGAAAACAGATTATTATCTGAATGGTGGCCGATTTGGAAAAGGGGAGGTGCAACGAGACCTGGGTGTCATTATACACCAGTCATTGAAAGTGAGCATGTAGGTACAGCAGGCGGTGAAAAAGGCGAATGGTATGCTAGCATTCATAGCAAGAGGATTTGAGCACAGGAGCAGGGAGGTACTACTGCAGTTGTACAGGGTCTTGGTGAGACCACACCTGGAGTATTGTGTGAAGTTTTGGTCCCCTAATCTGAGGAAAGACATTCTTGCCATAAAGGGAGTATAAAGAAGATTCACCAGATTGATTCTTGGGATGGCAGGACTTTCAGATGATGAAAGACTGGATCGACTAGGCTTATACTCACTGGAATTTAGAGGATTGAGGGGGGATCTTATTGAAATGTATAAAATCCTAAAGGGCTTGGATAGGCTAGTTGCAGGAAGATTGTTCCTTATGTTGGGGAAGTCCAGAACGAGGGGTCACAGTTTGAGGATAAAGGGGAAGTCTTTTAGGACCGAGATGAGGAAAAACTTTACACAGAGAGTGGGGAATCTGTGGAATTCTCTGCCACAGGAAACAGTTGAGGCCAGTTCACTGGGTATATTTAAAAGGGAGTTAGATATGGCCCTTGTGGCTAAAGGGATCAGGGGGTATGGAGAGAAGGCAGGTACAGGGTTCTGAGTTGGATGATCAGCCATGATCACACTGAATGGCGGTGCAGGCTCGAAGGGCCGAAAGGCCTACTCCTGCACCTATTTTCTATGTTTCTATGTTTCTATGATGATTACCATTCTTTTCTCCACATGACAAGACACAAATATAGGTTCCTGAGTCAGTCAGCTGCTGTAGAATTTGATTATACACATTTCCTGAGGTGTAGTGAGCTTTTTCTTTACCTCTGTTCATGATATTTATTTATTCAGATACAATGCTGAATAGGCCCTTCTGGCCCTTTGTGCCATGCCACCCAGCAATCCCCCAAATTAACCCTACTCTAATCACGGGACAATCTATAATGACCAATTAACCTACCAACCAGTATGTTTTTGAACTGTGAGAAGAAACGAGAGCACTCGGAGGAAATCCATGTGGTCCTTTCCGGCAGCGGTGGGAACTGAACCTGGGTGGCTGGTACTGTAGAGCATTGTGCTGACAACTAAGCTACTGTGTTACATGTGTAATAGGGGAATGTTATAGCAGTGATAAATGTGCGAGCAAAATAATGATTTAATTGGAAGAGCGAACCATTGTTCCATTCATGTATATTTACATTTGTGTGAGGCTATTTCATGGCGTGTTTTGTCAGTTGCTTGGGGCACCTCTGCAGGTAATGATCCCTCTGGCTACCTCCTCTGCCCATCTCAGCCGTGTATTCTTTCTATGCCACCTAACTGGTAGGATATCCCTGCAAATGTCTGCCACTTGCAACCCAACCTCAAGATAGACATCCCTGAATCAGTGAGTCTGCTCCTGTGCCCCAGGCACTCTGGGAGCTCTCTAGCTGCACAATTTCTGTCCTCAAATCACCTTTCAGGAGCTGCCGGCACAAGCTCCACAAGCTTGCAACGTTCCTCAAATGACTTGCTCTTAACATGCAATAAAAGCATTGTGATTGACAACTGCAATGTATCATACAGCTTGCATATTGGCAAACTTACACAAAAATAAAAAAAAGACCCCTGTTCTGAATCATTTCAGTTCAGTTTGTGAATTTTTAGCCTTGCACGTCTCATTAAGTATAGTTAATCCCTATCATGGTCTAAAATTTATTGGGTTTTGGCAATGAAGATAAGAACCTCAATAAGAAAAAATTGTGATGTGCAGTTTATCAGTCTGATGAGATATGTCAGCTGGCAGATTATTAAACGTATTAAATATATGTCAGCTTTATCATACACTAATCATTACTTACATTGGGGAAAGAGGGAAAAGCTAAGATAAGAACATCAATAAAACATATCAGTGGTGCAGCAATTTGTCAGTCTGGTGTGATTGGTTGGCCTGCAGCCAATGTGAAGTAGTGCTCTTAAACAACCTTGTGTATAATAATCCAATTATATCTCAGGAAATATATAAATGAATGATGTGGCTGTTGCAGCTGCTCATTAAGGACGCAGTGGTTTTACTGCATCATAAGTTGCAATTCAAGACAATCTCTTAACATTAATAAAGATCACCTTTGGTTTTCTTCCACTGTGCATGACTAACATCCAGCACTTCAAATATAAAACAAAGCTGAATAGATTTTTATTTCAGAGATGAGTGTGGCGACATGATAGAATGGGTCCCCATCAGCTCAACACTTTTAGATACAACAATCTTTGGGGAAGAACAGAATATTAATTATTGCTTTGAAACTTAGCCTTACAGTTAATTGGTACTGCTCTAGTGGTATATAAGGTGACATACACAGTAAGTGCAGTAGCCTGACAACTCTCAACAAGTAGGAACTTCAGAATGTTCACGTTATCTGGATTTCCCTGAAGGTGACCATAATTAGCCTCTGTGAAGCTTCTCTACCAGATGACATCTGAATATATCTGACAAGGATAAGTAGAATATCCAAGTATTAATCAATCTCAGATGAAATGCATTCTTGAAGTCGAAACTCCACATACCTCTAGTGAAAAGAAACAGTCAGCAAAAGAGCAATTGAAAACCCTTAACGTAAAAAACAAATGGTGAGTGAAATTCGTGCTTGTGTTCCTGAAAATTACTGAAACAATCTCAACAGTCCCCCCCCGCCCCCCCAAGTGCTTTGAGAGGTTGGTGAGAAGCGCAAGAAGTGACTTGGATTTACTCCAATTTGCCTACCATCATTTAGGTCAACAGCAGATGCCATCTCATTGGCTCTACACTCAACTCTAAAACATCTGGACAGTGAAGATGATCTTCATTGACAACAGCTCATCATTCAATACTATCATTCTCTCAAAACTAATCAATAAGTTTCAAGACCTGCATAGGCCTCGATATCTGCTGTGCAATTAGATCTTCAATTTCCTCACTTGCAGAGCGCTGTCAGCTTCGATTGGCAACATCTCCTCTACAGTCACCAACAGCACAGGTGCACCACAAGGTCATCTGCTTAGCCTCCTGCTCTACTTGCGTTATACTTAATACTGTAAGGCTAAGTACAGCTCCGAAGCTATGTTGGAGTTTGCTGACAATGCCACTGTCATTAGCAGAATTAAATGTGGTGACAAAACAGGAGGGAGATTGAAAATCTGGCTGGTGGTGCCACAACAACAACCTTTCACTCAATGTCAGCGAGACCAATGAGGTGATTATGAAGCAGGATGAAGAATCCAGAACTCCATAAGCCAGTCCTCATCAGAGGAACAGAGGTGGAGAGGGTCAGCAACTTTATTTCAGAGGATTTGTCCTGGGTCTAGCGTATACTGTATGTGCTATTATGAAGAAAGCATGACAGTGCGGCTACTTTCTCAGAAGTTAACAAAGATTTGGCACATCGTGACAATTTTCTTTAGACGTGTGGTGGAGACTATATTGACTGGCTGCATCACAGCCTGGTATGGAAACAATAATGCCCTCGAATAGAAATGCCTTTAAAAAGAAGTAGTTACAGCTCAGTCCATCATGGATAAAACCCTCTCAACTAATGAGCACCCTTACATGGAGCATTGTCACAGGAAAAGAGCATGCATCATCAACGACCCCCACCATCCAGGTCATACTCCCTTCTCACTGTCGCCATCAGGAAGGAGGAGGTTCAGAACCCACACCAACAGGTTCAAGAACAGTTATTACTCATCAACCATTAGGCTCTCGAACAGGAGGGAATAATAGGGGTGTTGTGGAGTGTCTGGAGGGTTGTCAGAGGTTGCAACAGAACTGGGCTGAGAAGTGGCAGATGGTGTTCAACCCAGATAAGAGTGATTTGCAGCAGGCCAAGCAGCATTTCTAGGAAGAAGTACAGTCGATGTTTCGGGCCGAGACCCTTCTTCAGGACTAACTGAAAGCAGAGCTAGTAAGAGATTTGAAAGTGGGAGGGGAAGGGGGAGATCCAAAATGATAGGAGAAGACAGGAGGGGGAGGGATGGAGCCAAGAGCTGGACAGTTGATTGGCAAAAGGGTTATGAGAGGATCATGGAACAGGAGGCCTAGGGAGAAAGAAAGGGGTAGGAACAACACCTTATATTCCGTCTGGGTAGCCTCCAACCTGATGGCATGAACATTGACTTCTCAAACTTCCGCTAATGCACCTCCTCCCCCTCATACCCGATCCGTTGTTTATTTATTAGTTTGTTTGTTTGTTTGTTTATTATATATATTCTTTCTCTCTCTCTCCTTTTTCTCCCTCTGTCCCTCTCACTATACTCCTTGCCCATCCTCTGGGATTCCCCCCTCCCCCTTTCTTTCTCCCTAGGCCTCCTGTCCCATGATCCTCTCATATCCTCTCATATTCCTTTTGCCAATCAACTGACTCTTAGATAGGCACATTGAGCTTAGAGAAGTAGAGGACTGTGCGGTAGGGTAATTCTAGGTAGTTTCTAGAGTGGGTTACATGGTCGGCACAACATTGTGGGCCGAAGGGCCTGTAATGTGCTGTGAAATTCTATGCTTCTATAACTTCCCTCAACTTCATTTACCCCATCACTGAACTGTTCCTACATCCTATGGACACAATTTCAAGGACTCTTTATCTTATGTTCTCAAAATTTATCGCTTATTTTTTATTTATTATTATTGCTGCATTTTTATTGTTTCTCAGCCCAAGCTAGTAAAATGTGAGGTACTTTCTATGCTTGTTGCTTCTCAGCCAAGCACACTCTCAATTGCTAGGAACCTTTGAACTATTCTAGTGATGTTTAGTATTGTGGCTTTCTGGAGATTTACTTTAGTATTGCTATATGGGCCTAATTGTTTAATACCATTGTGAAATGATTTTAGGATAATGCTAGTTGTAGATATTACTATTGGGACAATGCAGATACACTACTCATGTTCCATAGTCTTTCTATTTCCTCTTTTAATTCAGCATATTTCTAGAGCTTTTCACTTAATGATTCCTGTATGTTATGTGTGTTTGGAATAGCTACTGTATATCTATTAAGTAATCGTCTGTCCTGTAATACTATATCCGGGTGGTTATTATGTATTGCTCTATCTGTAATAATGGACAGATGTTAACTAAATTCTGGAGGCAACGGCGAAGGGAGGGGTTGATAGGAAGCTGCAAGCCATGACAACAATTATTGTCAGTATCGCAGCTGAATGGTTTAGAGAAGAGGAGAAGGAAGTCTCCAAAACATCTAATTCGAAGAACAAAAGAACATTGAGGATCGACAACATCAGGCAGGAGATGAAAGCGCTGAAGTCCCAATACAAGGAGCCAGGAGAAGAGGAGCGCATTGGCTTGGCCCAGCTGATGTGCATACTACGAAAGAAGGTCAGGGTCCTCCGCCGGGCAGAATGGCATCGGAGGCGGCGTCGTGAAAGTGCCCAAAAACGTGCTGCCTTTATCACCAACACCTTCAAGTTCACCAAGGAGTTGCTGGGGGAGAAGCGCAGTGGGAAACTGGCCTGTTCGCAGGAAGACATAGACCAACATCTGAAGAAGATATATAATGATCCTGAAAGAGAGCAGGAGTTGGGAGAGTGCGACATCCTAATAGACCCACCTGAACTGGATGTGCAGTTCGACATGTCAGAGCTGCAACTAAAGGAAGTCAGAGAGGTCGTCTGCAAAGCAAGGGCAAGCTCAGCTCCAGGACCAAGCAACACCTCATACAAAGTGTACAAGAATTGCCCCAGACTCCTGCTGCGTCTGTGGAAGATCCTGAGAATCTTCTGGAGAAGGGGGAAGATCCCAGAACAGTGGAGAGTGGCTGAAGGGGTGTGGATCCCAAAGGAAGAAAATACCACCCAGATAGATCAGTTTCGCATCATCTTCCTGCTGTGTGTCGAGGCGAAGATCTTCTTCAGTGCAGTTTCTAACCGGTTGTGCACCTACCTAGAAAAGAACACCTATATTGATACATCAGTCCAGAAGGGTGGCATTTCAGGGATGCCGGGGTGTCTGGAGCACATCGGTGTGGTGACACAGCTCATTAGGGCGGCCAGAGAGAACAAGGGCAACCTGTCAGTGTTGTGGCTCGACCTGGCAAATGCATATGGTTCCATTCTGCGCAAGCTGGTGCAGCTCACACTGACCAAATATCACGTCCCCAACAGAATCAGGGACCTTATCGCTGATTACTACAGCAACTTCAGGATGAGGGTCTCTTCAGGAGCAATTACATCAACCTGGCACAAGGTGGAGATCGGCATCATCACAGGGTGCACTATCTCAGTGACACTGTTCTCCCTAGCCATGAACATGCTCACTATGTCTGCTGAACCAGAGTGCAGAGGGCCCAGAATGAAATCTGCTCAATGGCAACCACCTATCAGGGTGTTCATGGATGACCTCACAGTCACCACAGAATCAGTCCCAGGCTGCCGGAGGGTTCTGCAAGAGCTCAAAAAGATGGTGGAGTGGGCCCGGATGCGTTTCAAACCTGCCAAATCAAGATCGATGATGCTGAGGGAAGGGAAGGTGGAGAACAAGTTCCGGTTCAGCATCGCAGGCACAGCCATCCCAACCATCACAGAAAAGCCAGTCAAGAGCTTAGGCACAGTTTTTGACAGCTCTTTAAGGGACACAACATCCATTCAGGCAACCTGCACCGAGTTGGATGGCTGGCTGAAATCTGCGGACAAGTCTGGCCTACCCGGGAAGTTTAAAGCCTGGGTGTATCAGCATGGCATTCTTCCCAGAAACCTGTGGCCCCTCCTCGTCTATGCAGTTCCGATCTTGACAGTCAAAACCTTAGAGGAGAGGGTTAGCAACCACCTCAGGAGATGGCTGGGGCTGCCAAAGAGCCTGAACAGCATCGCACTCTATGGACACCACAACAAACTGCAACTGCCGTTCAAATCCTTGGAGGAGGAATTCAAGGTAACAAGAGCCAGAGAAGTGCTACAGTATAGAGACTCAAGTGACCGGAAGGTGGCTAGAGCAGGGATCCAAGTAAGTACTGGCAGGAAGTGGAGGGCAGAGGAAGCTGTTCAGGAAGCAGAGGCAAGGCTGTGTCACAGGAGGCTGGTGGGAGTGGTCATACGAGGCCGAGCTGGGCTAGGATCCTTTCCAACTCCCCAAATGGACACCAGAGGGAAGGAAAGGCGTCGTCTAGTTCAGGAGGAGGTGAGAGCAGTAGTGGAGGAGAGGAGAACCTGCAAGGCGATGGAAATGAAGCAACAGGGAGCTTGGACAAGATGGGAGAATGTGGTTGAGAGGAAACTGACCTGGGCTGATCTTTGGAAAGCCGAACCACGCCGCATCCAATTTCTCATCCAGGCAGTGTACGATGTGCTTCCAAGCCCATCAAACCTGCACACATGGGGCAAGGCAGAGTCATCTGCGTGCCCACTGTGCTCCAAGCGAGGAACCCTGGAGCACATCCTCAGCGGCTGTGCAAGGGCACTTGGTGAGGGACGGTACAAGTGGAGGCATGATCAGGTCCTGAAGACCATCACTGAAGCCGTCAGCGCAGGAGTTGAGTGGGCGAAGCGGTCCCAGCCCTCCAAGCAGACCATTGCCTTTGTCAGAGCTGGGGAGCAGCCAATACCTGCCAAAAGAACATCTGCAGGCATTCTGACCTCTGAAGGGACTGGCAGCTGTTGGTGGACCTCGAAGGGCAGCTGAAGTTCCCCAACCACATCGCAGCCACCACCCTGCGACCAGACATTGTCCTAGTGTCTGAGTCTACTAAGCAAGTGGTGCTGCTGGAGCTGACAGTCCCATGGGAAGATAGCCTGGAAGAGGCCTCTGAAAGGAAGCTCTCCAAGTACGCAGGACTGGTCAGCAACTGTCAGCAGGCTGGATGGAGAGCGAGGTGTCACCCAGTGGAAGTTGGTTGTAGGGGATTTGTAGCCCGTTCTTTAGTTAGAGCCTTCAGCATTTTGGGCATTGAGGGAGAGAGGAAGAGGAGAGCCATCCGCAGTACCACCGATACGGTAGAGAGGGCCTCAAGATGGCTGTGGCTCAAAAGAGGGGAGCCATGGAGTCATAAGTAGCTAGCCATCTGGACACAAGCTGGGGTCTGATCAGCCCCGGCTGGGTCACCTGGAGGAGAGTGTATGATGTTGAAAGACCCGAAATACCCGATGATTCCAGGAACATCACTGAGGATGTGTCCAGAAGCATCAATAGAGGTATGTACACAGCTTACCTTCTGTCAAACATATGGTCACATTTTCAGGATTTTTAAGAAAATTGTTGATATAATAGGTATGCATGAAGACAAATATATTTTTATACCAATAATTATGAATATTATCACTGCTGGTACTTATTGTGGATTTTTTTATATCTGCTTTTACCATATTCATTGTAACTTCAGGTGTTTGTCTTCAAATGTGTGGGTACATTCTTTTTCCTCCCTAATCCAGCTTGTTTCTTAATTGTGCGTCACCGTGTTTGACCAGATATTAGATCAAAAGGGCATTATCTCTGTGTTGGTTGGTAAGTTTGTGCTAGGGTTGGTGACATTTTGGTGCATCAAATTTGGTTTCAATGTCCTGTATAAACCATTTTCATTTCTTCTGAGCTGATAGTTCTGTTTTTTTTTTGTCTGACGCGTTTCATGTATCTGTTTAGTCTGGCTTTGTATGCACCAAGCTTTTGTGCTAGTATATCTGTAAATTCTACAATGCTTTTATTAGTTTCACCGTATCTTATATGGAGCTTATATCCCCTTGGTTATTCTCTTAAATTTCTTGCTTGGGTTATGCACTTTATTCTCCATTATGCAGGCTGTTTCTACTCTTAAGGTTTCAACTGTGCTATTTTGGTGTTCTCATTTCATTAATCAGTTTTGGGTTTCTTATAAAGAGTGTCTCCATTCTGGAGCCATTGCAATGCACTGCAACTAATACTGTGCAGTATGTTATTGTGTCTGGTTCTTCAAATGTATCATTTTCCTAAATATTGTGGTAATATAATATTACTGAGTAGTATAACACAACTTTTGCAAACTTTAATGGTGTGTTTTGTTTTGATATGTAGAGTTATTTTGTTGGGTTATTCCCCATGTATTCTGTTAGAGTGATGTTAAAAGTTAGGATAATTTTGTCTGCAAGCTCAGTTTCATCATCAGCATCCTGTGGAGGCTCTGTCTATGTTGTTGCTATTACCATCAGGTTGTGGAGCAGTTATTATTATTATTATTATTATTATTTTTTTTTTTTAAATTTATTTTTGCACAGTTTGTTGACTTTTCACTTGTTTGTTTACCCGACCTGCTGGATGCAGACTTCCGTTGATTCTATTATTTTTCTTGTATTTACTATGAATGCCCACAAGGAAATGAATCTCAGAGTTGTAGGGGGTGACATATATTTACTTTGAACTTGAAGTAGCTGAAGAGCTGCTCCTAAAATTGCAGTATCTACTCTGTAAACTAGAGGCACGATGGACACGATCTTGCCTACATGACAAATGTGAGTACACTAAGAGCAGCATCAACCAGCTGACAAAACCCTTTAATTGTGTGAATTACCACAGATTGTAGAATATGCTTCTGAAGTCTGTCAGGCCCTTATTTCCATCAAACATTGATCATAAGATAGGGGACAACCTGTAATTCTAATCAATGGA
Organism: Mobula birostris; assembly: GCF_030028105.1. Taxonomy (NCBI): domain Eukaryota; kingdom Metazoa; phylum Chordata; class Chondrichthyes; order Myliobatiformes; family Myliobatidae; genus Mobula; species Mobula birostris. Next base: position 104,796,769 of record NC_092379.1, on the reverse strand, counting down.
TCTGCAACAGATGCCATCTCAGAGCAGAATTGACTTCATCCAACACTTTTGTTAATTTTACTCCATAATGCTTCTTAATCTTACTTCATCTCCAATATGCTTCTAGTAGTTATGCAAGTTAGCATATGGCAGAATAGTGGTTAGCACTTTGATCTGGGTTCAATTCCTGAAGCTGCCTGTAAGGAGTTTGTGTGTTCTCCCTATGGATTTCCTCTGGGTCCTCTGGTTTCCTCCCATAGTCCAAAGATGTATCCAGTTGATAGGTTAATTGGTCATTGTAAATTGTCCTGTGGTTAGGCTAGAATTATTAGGGGAATTGCTGGGCAGCACGGCTTGAAGGGCTGTATCTCAATAAATAAATAAAGTGATCCTCAGGACAATTGAGAAACTGTTTCACTCATATTGCCTCCACTCTACCGACAAGATTAAACTATCTTTAGTTACTGAACAGTTTTACACAGAAAACACTTGCATCTACATGTTCTAAGTCTGAGCTCAAATCATCAGGAACCATATGACAAAATGGATGCTACACTAAATCTGCACTACACAGGAGATTCCTACAAACCTGCCCCATTGCAAAATATCACCAAATCACTCCCTCATGGTATTTCCCCCCACAATAAAGGCCCTCAGTAAAATCCTGGAAAAACAAAAATGCCGTTCCATATCTAACAGCTACCAGTCAGCATAGGCCAGTAATTGTAATGAAATTCACCACTGCCAAATATGTACCAGCACAGCCTGTGGAAAAGATAGTTTAAAGATAAAAATCTCAATCTTAGCTCATAGTTATCAGACAGTGATATTCTCATCTCTCCGGTACACTTCTAATACGCAATCTGAACGCTTTGGAACATCAGCACAGGTCCTTCACCGCAAAATCCTCCAAATCCCCTGTCTGAATAAGCAAGCCATTGACAGAATTAATTTCCAGTTGAGGATCCCCAGTACTGGTTCCACTAATCCCCAGCAGTATATTCCATTCGCTCTGATGAACAGCCACATCGCCTCACATCAGATTATCTAAAACAGGCACTCTGCATTGGGAAATGATTGCTAGAGAGGTATAGGAAGGGAATGAAGATGTTCTCAAAACATGCTTGAAAAAGTATGACGTCGCCATCAGCTTATGGGAAGCCCTAACACATGACGATCCAAAATGTACGATGTGTATTCAGGAATGCACTGAGAATTTCACATCTTCATTGGGAGCACAAGGAACCCTGTCCAGATGGCAAAAGGGGTGCATTGCCACCCTTGCTACGTATCCAAATGCTATTTCAAGCAGATCCTGTAGTATCTGAGATCAACGTGGCTAGTCTCACTCTGGCTGCATCATGTTCCTTGGAACCACAGAACCAGGATAGAAGCAAGTTACCCTCAACACAGGATGGAAAAGTAACATGAAAATGATTATTTATTGGTAATCCTGATGCATCATTGCACAGTATTTATCAATGTCAGAGACCAAATTGAGCTCACTGATATAATGAGTGTAATTGCAAGTGGATACTAGAAAGTAGAAATCACTTTGGAGCGCTAAACAGATGAGATGGAAAGGGGATAATGAGTGGATGGAACTAAGTGGAGAAAAGGGGTAGGAGAGATGATAGATAGATAGATAGATAAAGGTTGAAGTAAATAGAGGGGATGTGAACTACTGTACCTGAAATTGGAAAATTCAGTGTTTCTACAATTGGGTTATAAACTATCCAAGCAGTCCGTAATTTATTTATTTATTTATTATATATGTTCTTTTTCTCTTTCCTTTTTCTCCCTCTGTCCCTCTCACTATACTCCTTGCCCATCCTCTGGGCCTCACCCTTCCCTCTTTCTTTCTCCCTAGGCATCCTGTCCCATGATCCTCTCTTATCCCTTTTGCCAAACAACTGTCCAGCTCATGGCTCCATCCCTCCCCCTCTTGGCTTCTCCTATCATTTTGGTTCTCTGCCTCCCCCTCCCACTTTCAAATCTCTTACTAGCTCTTCTTTCAGTTAGTCCTGATGAAGGGTCTCGGCCCAAAACATAGACTGTACATCTTCCTAGAGATGCTGCCTGGGCTGCTGCATTCCCCAGCAACTTTTATGTATGTTACAAGCAGCATATGAGATGTTGTTCCAATTTGCATCTGGCCTCTCCACTGAGAACGCTGAGGACAGAGAAGCTGATGTGGGAGTGGAACATAGTGTTAAAACAACATGTGACCGGAAGCCCAAGACAACCATGGCAGACAGAGTGCAAAATGTTCACCTGGTCTGCGTTTGGTTTTATCAGCATGGAGAAGGCCACATCACAAACACTAAATGTAGAAGCCCATGCTGGAGAACACGTAAGTGAATTTACTATGGACGATATTCCAGAGGTGGAGGATCATGGATTGAAAGGTGAGGACCAAGGGAAATCTGTTGCTGTTCTGCTAGTGAGTGTGGAAGCAAAAGAAATAGAGAAAATACGTACGTGAGGTCATCACAATGACACAAAGCTTGGTGGCAGTGTGAAATGTGAGGAGGATGTTATGAGAATGCAGGGTGACTTGGACAGGCTGGGTGAGTGGGCAGATGCATGGCAGATGCAGTTTAATGTGGATAAATGTGAAGTTATCCACTTTGGTAGTAAGAACAGGAAGGCAGATTATTATCTAAATGGAGTCAAGTTAGGAAAAGGGGAAGTACAACAAGATCTTGTACATCAGTCACTGAAAGCAAGCATGCAGGTACAGCAGGCAGTGAAGAAAGCTAATGGCATGCTGGCCTTCATAACAAGGGGAATCGAGTATAGGAGCAAAGATGTCCTTCTGCAGCTGTACAGGGCCCTGGTGAGACCACACCTGGAGTATTGTGTGCAGTTTTAGTCTCCAAATTTGAGGAAGGACATTCTTGTTATTGAGGGAGTGCAGCGTAGGTTCAGAAGGTTAATTCCCGGGATGGCGGGGCTTTCATATGTTGAAAGATTGGAGCGACTGGGCTTGTATACTCTGGAATTTAGAACGATGAGAGGGGATCTGATTGAAACATATAAGATTATTAAGGGATTGGACATGCTGGAGGCAGGAAGCATGTTCCCGCTGATGGGTGAGTCCAGAACCAGAGGCAACAGTTTAAGAATAAGGGGTAGGCCATTTAGAACGGAGTTGAGGAAAAACTTTTTCACCCAGAGAGTGGTGGATGTATGGAATGCTCTGCCCCAGAAAGCTGTGGAGGCCAAATCTCTGGATGCTTTCAAGAAAGAAATGGATAGAGCTCTTAAAGATAGTGGAATCAATGGTTATGGGGATAAGGCAGGAACTGGATACTGATTGTGGATGATCAGCCATGATCACAGTGAATGGTTATGCTGGCTTGAAGGTCTGAATGGCCTACTCCTGCACCTATTGTCTATTGTCTATCAGTAATGCCTGAGGTGAAGCCACACTTCCAGAAGAAAAAGAAGAATACTTCGGAAGCCCTTGAGCAGAAGGCCTCATCTAGAAAACAGATGCATTACAGAAAGAGAAAATAAGGAAAAAATGGATGGCAGCCTTACAGGAGGCAGGGAAGAAGGAGGTGTAGTCGAGGTCACTGTGGGAATCAAATGGTTTATGGAAAATGTCAATGGCAGCTCTGTCTCCTCAGATGGACACTGAGAAATCTTGAAAAGTAAGAGTCAGAGAATATCCAGGTGAGTTTGAGGCAGGATGAAAGTTAATGGTGAAGGTGATGAAATTTGAGTCTTTTGTACGATTGCTGGTTGTAGCATCAATACAGTCATTGACGTAGTGGGGAAATTATTTGACAAGGGAGGGGTGCCCGAATAATCGTAGAACAATGACTATTCCACATAGTCAACAAAATTGACAGGAGTAAGAAAGACCCATTGTTAACCTGTTGATCTATAGTAAGTGGAAGGAACATAAAGAGAAGCTTGCCTGATGCTCCACTTCAACACACATTCACCTGCCCATCTAATTTCCATCTCCCTTTATTTCATCTCTCCTCTCCATTCCCCCACCTGGTTCCACCTGCCCACCATTTCTTCCACTTCTGGTTTCACCTATCACCTATAACCTCTGCCCCCACTCCATTTTAGTGTGACATATACTGGCAATCCTTCCTGTTCTCTCTCAGACCTAATGCAGAAATGCCAACTTATACGCATTGTCTCCACAGATGCTGCTTTTTATCTGTTTGGTTCTTCCAGCATTCTGTTCATTGTTCCACATTCCAGCATCTAGTGTCTGTATTGTCTTCAATCACATTGGACTCCTCCAGTCATAGATAGAGCACCTGTTAGTATAAATGCTAAAAAAATCTTCAAGCTAAATTGTTTGGTAAATATTTAGTTTCGTTCAATCATGAGGGAGAAAATAAAACATTATTGTCTGACAACATGTGAGATGTTTTGGGATGATTTATGTTTCAATATCTTGACATTGGTAAACAGCTGCTTTATTAAATGCTTCTTCATGACCACAATAACTTTTTATATGGGAAGCTGGAAAAGAAAGATTTGCATATTTAATGGTTTTAACATGTTATCCAGAAATATATCATAATGTTTTACATCCAATTAATTATTTTACAGTGTGGTGTTCATTACTACCCTACTGCATAAAAAATCCATAAATAGCAAATTCCTGAATAACCAGAAAGGAAACTGTAATATAGCAATTCCTTTCTCTTCAAATCATTTCAGGGATTATGTATCTGATCCTCCAGTTAAGTACACATTCAATTTTACTCCTTAATTGGGGTTTGCTAAAATACTGACCTTCAGAGGAAATTGAATAACATAACCGGACAAAAAAAAAGCCTTTGCAGCATAGGTAAGAAATTAGTTGATAAACACAAAGAGATGGGGAAAATATCAGATATAAAAAAGCATTTGGAGATGGTGTGACACATGCAAATATGTTTGGTCTACTTTATACTTGGAACATACTGTAACACAAAAAGTGAAGTTAAACCAGTCAAACTCTTGTTTTAAATCTAATTTCTTCATTAGAAATTTCCCCTTTGTGATTTAGAAGACTATAACAAGATGTAATAAGATATAACAAGAAATATTAAGATGGCGCCGGTAACTGGCGACTCTGCGTGTGTTCTCCCAAGCAAACTGCCCTCTACGCTATCCTATAACTGAGAAACCCTTCTAAACCTTCAACCTGCTACACCTAGCAAGATCAACAACACCCTGGTGAAGCTACTGATCCAGCTGGAGGCCACTGCATCAGATCTGCTTCTTAAACTCCGGACTGCACGTGGACCCCACCAGCAAGGCCCACCACGTTCCCGGAGACCCATGGTCTGCTACCATGCCAGAGCGCTTGGAGACACGGCCCAATCTGAGAGCACCTCCGGAGCAGACAACCACACAGAAGTGACGTCGGAGACCACAAGGTGCCCCAGACGCTTTGCCAGAGCAACCACCGTAAAGCCCCATTGGTGGACATCCACAGCTGCCGGAAGTGAGGCCTCCACCGCCGACCTCGGAAATCAAACCCAAGGCTCCGCTGGAGCGGAGGCCTCCGCTACTGTGAATCAGTTTACAGACTTGTTTCAGCCAGGAGCCTGGCCCTCCGGGATTAAGTGTCGGTTTCGGGGTCCGACCCAATCGACAGCCCAGGCCCCTGGCACCTGGAAGTGGCAGCAGAGCCTCCCCCGTCACTCGGCCCGATCCGGAGCGCCCGGCGAACGCGACCCATCGATCGATCCCCGCGGGACGCGTCCACCAGCCTCAAAGAGCTGATGGCAACAGACTGCATCAATGGAAACCTGGAAAGATGCACTTTTTACCGAGGAAGTGTGGGAAAAGAGCTGGGCTGCTGGTCAGATTGAAGCTGAGGGGCTTCGGGGTCCCTATGCCCACCATCCTACCAGCTAATGTGCAAGCCATAGAGAACAAGGTGGATGATCTTAAAGGGAGACTCACCTACTGCAGGGAGATGCAGAACTGCTGTGTATTCAGTTTTCCCCGAGATCTGGCTCTCCCCTGCCACCCCCGACTGTGCCATCTGACCAGAGGGATCTTCAATCCATCAGATGGACCGCACAGCGTCTTCGGGCAAGACGGGGGAGGTGGCATCTGCCTACTGATCAACACTGGGTGGTGCTTGGACACAGTGGCACTGACAAGCTCCTGCAGCCCGGACCTGGAACACCTGTCGGTGAAGTGTCGTTCCTACTATCTGTCATGGGAATTCACCTCAGTTATACTGACAGCGGTCTACATTCCCCCCCAGGTGGATGTGGAGTGTGCTCTGAACATACTGTATGCCAACATCAGTGAACTTGAGACCAGGTATCCAGAGGCTTTGCTCATTACAGCCGGGGACTTTAACCAGGCCAACCTCAGAAAGGCGCTGCCAAAGTTATACCAACATGTCTCCTGCCCCACTAGAGGCCCAAATATACTTGACCACTGCTACACAGCAGTCAAGGATGCCTACCGTTCCGTCCCATGACCTCACTTCGGAAAATCAGACCATCAGGCCGTACTCCTCCTCCTGGCTTACAAACAGAAACTGAAGCGGGAAGTCACGGTGTCAAAAGTAGTGTCGCGTTGGACGGAGGAAATGGATGAGGTCCTCCGTGACTGCTTTGAATCAGTGGGCTGGTTAGTATTCAAGGACTCGACAGCTAACCTCAATGAGTATGCCTCAGCTGTCACGGACTTTATTTGGAAATGCATGGAGGACTGTGTGTCTCGCAAGACAATCCGGGTATTCCCTAACAGGAAACCTTGGATGAATTATGAGGTCAAGTCCCTTTTGAAGGCTAGAGCTGCGACTTTTAGGTCCGGAGATACCAATCGCTACACAGAATCCAGGCGTGAACTCCAGAAAGCCGTTAAGGGCGCCAAGAGGCAATATCGAGTAGGAAGTGTATCGAGTCTTTCGTCAGGACCTCTACAAATGTCTCTGCCCGAAACGTCGACTGTACCTCTTCCTAGAGATGCTGCCTGGCCTGCTGCGTTCACCAGCAACTCTGTGTGTTACTTGAATTTCCAGCATCTGCAGAATTCCTTGTGTTTGCATTCACAAATTACCTGATTTGGTCCAACCAAGCAGAGTCCACTGCCAAGAAGGCCCACCAGCGCCTTTACTTCCTGAGAAAACTAAAGAAATTTGGCCTATCTCCTAAAACCCTCACTAATTTTTATAGATGCACTGTAGAAAGCATTCTTCTAGGGTGCATCACAACCTGGTATAGAAGTTGTCCTGTCCAAGACCGAAAGAAGCTGCAAAAGATCATGAACACGGTGCAGCACATCACACAAACCAATCTTCCGTCCTTGGACTCAACTTTACACTGCACGCTGTCGGAGCAGTGCTGCCAGGATAATCAAGGACACGACCCACCCAGCCAACACACTTTTCATCCTTCTTCCCGCTGGGAGAAGGCTCAGGAGCTTGAAGACTTGTACGGCCAGATTTGGGAACAGCTTCTTTCCAACTGCTGAACGGATCCTGACCCGGATCTGGGCCATACCCTCCAAATATCCGGACCTGCATCTCAGTTTTTTTGCACTACCTTACTTTCCAGTTTTCTATTTTCTATTTTTTTTTAAGATTATGAGGACACACAGTCCTGTTTTATGATTTATAACTTAAATTTTTAATATTTACTATCGATTTGTAATCCAGGGAGCGGGAAGTGCAGGATCAAATATCGCTATGACGATTGTACGTTCTAGTATCAATTGTTGGCGACAATAAAGTATAAAGTATAAAGTAACAGATGTAACCTTTTGATTGTTCGCACTTTAAGAATCATATCAGGCATCTGTGCAGATCATAGGTAGTCAAATTAATTAGCCAAACCCATCTCAAGGACCTATGCTCGGGTTACTGAGGTGTAGGCAATTAATGTGGCAAGACATTTCCCAATTTCTCATTTTCTAATCTGCAGTGAGTGATTCAGGCAGAATGGTAAGTGACAGGATGAGGTTAGACTTGTTCTCAGAGTGCATCCCGTGAGCAAAAGGAAGTATCTGCTGGCCAAAGGTGAATGGGAAGAACAGGACCAAATGCAGTTATGTGAAACCTGCAGCTCACTAGAAGGGGATTAACCAAAGAAATGTTATGCTTTTTTCAAGTTCCAGGTTTCAGTAAGGTAAGCAGTAAACCATTGAGATCCGTTTGTTCCCGAGGGATAAACGCATCTGGTAACAGTTGACAGCAAATTTTGGGATATTGACTTCTTAGCAAACACCAATTCACTGATGCAATACACAAACCCAAAGGGTAGTTTGCCGGATACTCTATGGCATCCCTTAAGTCGTGATTGCTGATTGCTTTATGAGATTCTCAATAGACTGATCACCAGACAACCGTAAAGAATACAGTGAAGATGTCCCAGGAACATTCAAGTGCAATAAAATACTCATAACCTGTTCCCTCTGCAGTTATTGTTTTTGGTGAACCATTTGAGTTCTCTGTACACATTTTGTGATTATTTTCACATAAACTCCATATGAATTTATTTATTCGGTATCTCAAATTTTTGTAGTGATTTGTAAATTAAAGACAATTTGATTTGAGCTGTCGTAGTACAGGGGAACACTGCATTGAAAAGTAGTCTACCCAGTCTGGTGCTGAAACACTGACTGAACAGCTCTGATCAAAGTATCGTTGACTTATGCTTTTCAGTCAGTTGTGACAGCCATTTTCCCCTCAAATATTGAATATAAAGAAGGCAATCATCCCAAGGAACATATTACAGAGCTGGAAATGCAGATACATTCATTTCCTTGAGATTAATGTCAAATATTTCATTTTAGAGTAACACTTCTGTACTACAGCAAAGAATGAATCACGTTACAAGGCCTGTTAGTGGGAATCAATTCAGAACAAATGAATGGCTTGAAATCTGTAAACATCTATGAATGTTTCAGTGTCACTTTTCTGATAAATCATTAGTCTTTCAAGGCATTATGCTTTTACAGAGCTGCACTGGGACTGGTGATTATTTCAATATTAAATAATTCTCTGAGCTGCCTGGTTGTCCACAGCATGGGGTATCTACTGCCCTTGCGGCACGTATGCACAAAACTGTGCAGCGAGTTAAACAACTTCTCAAAATCACCCAAGATGGAAGCTTTCTTCTGGGTTTTTAATGAGATCTTTATTTGTGAAACTGTAGAAAGTTAAGTGAAATATGTATTAAATTCAATATAGAATCAACGTGTGCTACAATATACCAATGCTGCCTACAATTCTAACAACTGGTATTATTCAAGGTACACACATATGCAATACACCATAATATGCTATGTGAATGAGAGTAAACTCCAAGCACAATGGTATCTTAATAATGATAAACATAATACTTTCTTCAACATTATAAATAATAATGTTTACCATTATTAACAAAAACTTAAGACTCGCAGATATTGCTGCTTCAAGAGCAAATAAAGAGGGGATTGAGATGTGTGTCTTATCACTGTGTGCTTCAACTTGAAACAATGCTAACCTGGACAGGAAATAATGCAATAAACAGCTTACTCATAGGAAGTGATATTCATATAAAATGAACTTTGCCTGTAGTGGCCAGAATACACCCCACCTGTCATTCATAGGATGTCAGACTTAACTATTGAAACTAAACGTCAAGTGATCATTTCAAGTCTTTGGCAAAAGAAGAATAGTCTCAGAGACTGGTTTTGAAAACAGTTTTAGTACGGTATCTTTAACCATTGTCACTTGGAAAATACTGGCCTTAATGACATTCCTGGTGGGAATCAATCAGAAAAGCTGGGACAGTTAACTATGAGGAGAAGGTGAGCTGATTAGCTATGAGCCCTCTTGAGGCCTGACCAGCCAGGATGAGATCAGTAGGAACATAGTTCCATTGGCTCTTCTAAATTCACTACCTGATACATTGGATCCTATTCTCTACATAAGCAGGGAATCGCCTTGTTTCATTAAATATATAACTAAGCACAAACTTGTGTCAGTAAAAAACTTGATATCATCCAGTTCTGTATCCATTTCTTCAGTTATTATCCCTGCCATCTCAACTGCTTGAACAGCAGCACCGAGCTTAAGCCTTGGAATGGTGAGATCTGGTTTAGGAGCAAGCTTTGCCTTACCCAGGATAAATCCAGCATCACTATATCTACCAGCATCTGTGACCTTCAGTGTGCAACAGCAGCAATAGCTTTAGTTGATGCATCACTTCCTCTTGGATTGTAGATGGTAGGTTCTTGGAATTTTCAAGCCAACAAGATCCTGAAGGGGAGAACACCACTGTTGCTACTGCTCATGTTTCTCTTTAGGGAGTGGGACATCGCATCCACAAGGGTCTGAGGTCAACTTTCTTAACATGAACCATCCCTGTATACTTTGAAGTAGCAAATTCAAGAGGATTAAATAGGCTGCTGATAGTCTCTTCGGCTGTCCATCCATTTTCGATGTTGATAGTCTAGAGCACACTATACCGCGTAAAGGGTCATTCAGTCTCAGTGACCTGGAAAGTAAGGAGGTCTTATCCAAGACCCAGATTCTGCTGCTTTGAAAGGAGTCCTATCCAAAATCAAGATTCTGTGGCCCCTTGTTCAGATCTTCAGATAGGAAATGTTGCATGGCCTCAACACTGTTGGATACAATCTTATGCAGCCTTCAATTAGACTGCACAAATATGGCTTGCTCCGCTTTCAGCATGTGGGCTGCTTCTTCTAGAAAATAATTTAAAACCATCATCAACATTGAAATGTCTTTCTATACACCTCTGTGCTTCACTCCTGAAATCCTTCTCTCCATTGACAGCTCACCTCTTAAGGCCATAGATTGCCACAGCAGACAAAGGACAGTTACCAAATACATGAACTCTCATGTAGTACTCCAGAATGTCATTGTCCAGTTGGTGGTCATGAAACCACAAGAATCTGAAATAGTCTCGATGATCTTCTCTCACTAGGAAGTTGCGGAACATTTGTTCAATGTCTACCATAACTATGATGGACTGAGTTCTGAAGCACTTGATAACCCCAAGCAGACTGAATTGAAGTCTGGACTTCACAAGAGCACATTGTTCAGTTATACGCCTTTGAACTGCATACTTAAATTAAAGACAATTCATATTTGTGCAGGCTTTAGGAGTGGCAAACACCACAGTTAGGCAAATACCAGTTTTCTTTGTTCGTATCTAGTGGAGGCACTAACTCTGCTTGGATGTTCCTGAAGAGTCTGTGTAATGATCTTTCATTTCTGATTTCCTTCTCAATGTGTGACTGAGGGACACAAGTCGACTAAGGGCCGCCTCTCTGTTGTTTGGTGGTAGTTGGCATGGAGAGTGGAAAGGAAAGGGGGCTTCACCTTGAATCATCTTTGTAGACTCTTTGTTCATGATTTGAAGGAAGACCTTATCTTTGATAGAGGGTGTTAGCTTACAATCAACTTCCAAGTGACAGAATACCAGCTTGCCTAAATCTGGTTGTTCAGGGGTAAGTACGTTGGGGTGCTCAGTTTGCTTTCCTACAATCTCCTCATTCATACAGATTCTACTCACAGGATTTGACATCTCCAGGGCATTAGTCTTAGATGTGCTGACAGTGTGCTGATGAGCACCACTGAGACAGACTTCACTTACTGTGACCCAAACCAAGTCCAGTCATTGGGCATGAGGTGCCATTGTGCCAACTGTTGGGCTGTTCACATACCTTATGTGCATGGATGGTGGCACTGCCAAGATACAGGAGCGTCCCAGCAGAAAAGTCAAGTTGGGGTTCTTGTCAGCTATGGTTTTAAGATGTGAATGCCCACATGCAGTTTCAGGGGCTGGGATTTCATCCCTGTTGTTGGAAATATTGTTGTTGGGATAGTCCGGGTAATTATAGACCAGTGAGCCTTATGTCTGTGGTGGGAAAGCTGTTGGAAAAGATTATTAGAGATAGGACCTATGGGCATTTCGAGAATTATGGTCTGATCAAGGACAGTCAGCATAGCTTTGTGAAGGGCATGTTGTGTCTAACAAGCCTGATAGAGTTCTTTGAGGAGGTGATCAGGCATATAGATGAGGGTCGTGCAGTGGATGTGATCTACATGGATTTTAGTAAGGCATTTGACAAGCTTCCACATGGTAGGCTTATTCAGAAAGTCAGAAGGCATGGGATCCAGGGAAGTTTGGCCAGGTGGATTCAGAATTGGCTTGCCTGCAGAAGGCAGAGGGTGGTGGTGGAGGGAGTACATTCAGATTGGAGGGTTGTGACAAGTGGTGTCCCACAAGGATCGGTTCTGGAACCTCTACTTTTCGTGATTTTTATTAACGACCTGGATGTGGGGGTAGAAGGGTGGGTTGGCAAGTTTACAGACGACACAAAGGTTGGTGGTGTTGTGGATAGTGTAGAGGATTGTCGAAGATTGCAGACAGACATTGATATGATGCAGAAGTGGGCTGAGAAGTGGCAGATGGAGTTCAACCCAGAGAAGTGTGAGATGGTACACTTTGGAAGGACAAACACCAAGGCAGAGTACAAAGTAAATGGCAGGATACTTGGTAGTGTGGAGGAGCAGAGGGATCTGGGGGTACATGTCCACAGATCCCTAAAAGTTGCCTCACAGGTAGATAGTGTAGTTAAGAAAGTTTATGGAGTGATATCTTTCATAAGTCAAGGAATAGAGTTTAAGAGTCGTGATGTAATGATGCAGCTCTATAAAACTCTAGTTAGGCCACACTTGGAGTACTGTGACCAGTTCTGGTCGCCTCACTATAGGAAGGATGTGGAAGCATTGGAAAGGGTACAGAGGAGATTTACCAAGATGCTGCCTGGTTTAGAGAGTATGCATTATGATCAGAGATTAAGGGAGCTAGGGCTCTACTCTCTGGAGAGAAGGAGGATGAGAGGAGACATGATAGAGGTGTACAAGATATTAAGAGGAATAGATAGAGTGGACAGCCAGCGCCTCTTCCCCAGGGCACCACTGCTCAATACAAGAGGACATGGCTTTAAGGTAAGGGGTGGGAAGTTCAAGGGGGATATTAGAGGAAGGTTTTTTTCTCAGTGGTTGGTGCATGGAATGCACTGCCTGAGTCAGTGGTGGAGGCAGATACACTAGTGAAGTTTAAGAGACTACTAGACAGGTATATGGAGGAATTTAAGGTGGAGGGTTATATGGGAAGCAGGGTTTAAGGGTCGGCACAGCACTGTGGGCCGAAGGGCCTGTACTGTGCTTACCTATTCTATGTTCTAATATGGTCACACTCAATGGTTGGTAAGGGTTAGCAGATCTCCCCTCCTGTTGACTCCATGACAATCCCTTGGCTCTCCTTCCAGCAACTTCTGATGTTCCAGAACTCTCTTTGGAGTGTATGGGAAACCAGATCTTTGAATACCGAACATGTCAAAGAATGTTGATTTTGCCAATGACACATTGAATATCACATATGTCTTTATTTTTTTGCTCAGGATGTCCTTTTGGATAGACGTTGATTAGATGCATTTCAGAGCAGGACTTGCCTTGGAAGCCTTTCACGTATTCCTCTGTGCATGAGGAAGTAGCTACATCTGATGGATGCTCAGCTGCTCTCCACTGTGCTCTGCTGTGTATGTGCTGGAACCAGTCGTAGCCCAAGGTGCTGTCCGTGAGTGAAGTGCTGATATGAGATGGTCGCTGTTGCACTCAGGGCAGTGTAGGCTAACTCTATAACTTTGCAGTCTTTTACTTGGTGTGCTGTTGAAGCACACCTTTGAAACATATTGAGTATTCTTTTAGAAAGTGTTGCTAGTCTGCAAGTGTTTTTCCTCTGAATCCTCTATATTTTCTGGAGAGGTGAAGTTTCTTACGGACAGAGCATTCCCTATTGTGTTCATGATAGAGTTTTCTACTTCAGTTTTGTTTACTGTGATAGGGGTTTCGGTCTTCTATGCTTTTGCTGGAGACCGCTGTTTGAATGATGTGTTTCCGAAAGATGAAAGCATAGCATTAGGGTCATTTTGCATTTCTGCGTGGTGGCAGACATATTCCACAAAGAATGAAAATGGAGGATAGGGGACGTGATGTTTCATTTTATACTTGAACCCTTTAATTATCCACTATTCTTGCATATTGTTCAGTAGTTTCTTCACTATGAGGTTTGATCCTCTTGCTGTGTCCAAGAAACTTAGCCCTAGTAGGTAACCTTCATATTTTACAGCTTGCAGTTCTGACTACAGATCTGCAAGCTCCTGTAACTTTGTGTGAGAGCTTTGGAAAATAATCAAGTCTGCTGAAGAGAGATTCTTTGATTGCCTCTGGAGAGCCATAGCATTTGTCCAGCCTCTGTCACAAGCATTTGCAAACGCTTAGCTGGATTATTAATGTATACTGTTCTAACACTTCTTGCATGTTCCAGTGACTCCCCACCAAGCCACTTACAGAGAAGATCTAGCTGTTTGCTAGGTTTGAGAGTTAGTCTTTCCATGGAATTGTGAACGCTTGACTTCCAGGACAAATAACTGGCTGACTTCTAGTGACAAGGTCTTGATAAGCCAGATACCAAGCCAAATCTAATGCACCTGTAGCTCCTGAATGAGGGCATTGTGGAGACTGGTTTTCCAGATGTGTGCCCTGGGATTGATGAAACCTCAGTCTGTTCATGTCTGTACAGTTGGGCTTGGCATCAGTAGCAACTCTGGACTGAGGTCTTTGCTGTGATGGAACTATAGAAACGGGTGCTGTGGGTCTTTGCTCCTGTAGGCATTGAATGTCAATACTTGGAATATGTGAAATACATGCTGTTTGTGTGATGTGGATGTCTTCTTGTAAAGCTGTATTATAGCCTTTTTATAGCCAAAATGTGTTTGGACATACAGTATCTTAATAAGATGCATTGGCTGTTGTGACAGCAAAGTATGACTGATTCCAGTTAGAGACTTGCCACTGTGCAAGTCCACAGCTACTTCATACACCTTTGCCCTGCTAAGGCAGCTTTAACTTCATGTTCTTCCTTGAGCGCACTACGTGAAGCCTCTACACGTGCTGTCTCCACGTCTGTTCAAGATTTCTCCATCTGCATCTCAACTTCACGTTTAACATAAGCCAGTCTCATCCCTGCCACTTCAGCTCTGGCGTGAGCTCATTTTGCAGCTGTGCTAATTGTGGTTTTACTTGATCATTGCAAAGATGCAATGGATGGCCCACATTCTGACCTCACTTCCAGGAGTCAGCAATTGATGTTGCTCAGGTTGGAAGCTGACAGTACTATCTATCATGTTTATATGTGTCTCCAGTCCATGGGCGATCCCTTTGAAGATAAGTTATCTTTTCACTCTACTGCCCTCGCACTGTGTATGTTTAAAGCTATGCAGTGAGTTAAACAACTTCTCAAAAATCACCTGAAATGGAAGCTTTCTTCAGGGTTCTTAATAAGATCTCTTACCCATGAAACTGCTGAAAGTTAAATGAAATATGTATTAAATTCAATATAGAATCACTGTAATCCTGAATATACTAATACTGCTGATTATTCTACCAACCGGCTTTAACCAACACATACATATACACAATACTCCATAACTACGCTGTGTAAACAAGAGTAAATTTGTGGTGCAACAATATCTTAATAATGATAAACAATACACATTATACATCCTTCAAAATATATCTACTAAATGTTTACCATTGTTAACAAAAATTTAAGACTCACAGATATTGCTGTCAAAAGGCAAATAAAGAAAGGATGGAGATGTGTGTCTTTCTACCATGTACTTCATATTGAATCAAAACTAACCTATGCAGGAAATAAGAAAAGACAGCTTACATTTAAGTGTGGTTATGAATATAATTCATTTTAAATCTGCTGTTCTACTACGGTCGTGAGACAGTCTATGAAATGTGAAAATAGTTAGCAGAGATGGTATCACAGATAAACTCATATTTAAATATAGTGCCTTGAATACCCCAATGTGGTCTAAATTTTTCAGGCAATGGTGGTTGAGGATGACAGACAGGTGGATTTAAAGATCTATCTTTTTTGAACAGGCACATTGTTAGCAAGCAAACAAAAAAAACATCATTATCTGATGGCAATGCTGGTTGCAAGGATATGTGCTATGCGCAGATGTCATGGTCGTGAAAAGATTTTATTTAAATCCAGAGACTTTACATAATCTATTGCATAATAATGTATTTAAATCAAGAACTGATACTGCAGAGAAGCAGAACTTCTCAATTTATGCAGGCCTCTTGCAGGACAATCGGATCCTTCCCATTTCTTTCTGGCTCTGCAAGCTGTAGCCTTCAAAGTAGTCAACACATGGTTTCAAATTCAAAATGTTAGAAATTTTTTTTTGTAACAGTGTGTTAAAATGATGCAAATCGCTCAATAATGGAAAATAGCCTTGGAGTAGTAGTGAATTTATCTCGTAGGTGGAAATCAAATCACATTGAAAACATCAAAATTAGGCCATTAACTCTTATCGTGGAACTTCTCATGATACTGTTGAGGATCAAGAAATATTGCTGTTTTTGTGGAGGTTGATTTCTTGTCTAAAGGGAAAGGACTCTGAGGAGTGAGTATGGGCCTTTAACCTATCTGTCTAGTATCACTCTCTGAGGCCTCCATCCATTACTCACAGTATAGCATTTACAGCAATTATTATCTTCTTCTGGCCTCCAGAGGTACGGTTTGTTCCATATGAACATCAGTTGCTGCGGGTCTGTGGTCACTACATCTCAGCCTATACTGCAGACCGCCTCTGGACTGATGCAGGCAAAAAGGCTGCATCAGAAGCCTGCTGTGAAGGAGAAAAATGCCAAACAGGAGTCTTTATTGAGAGAATGTGGCTATGACATTTCCTCTAGAACAAGGGGTGCCTGTTTGAAAATAGGAGGTCACCCTTTGAAGGGAGAGGTGACATAATATTTCTCTACCAGAGGGTCACGAGGCTTGAAACCCATTTTCCCCGAAGAACAGAGCAGTAGATTATGAATAATTCTATGGCAGATTTAGATGAATTCTTGTTAAGGAAGGAGAAGAAAGGTTACTGTGAATGGGCAGAAATGTGGAGATGAAGTTACTTCAACCATGATTTTATTGAAAAGCAATAGGCTCCCGTGGCTGAGTAGCCTACTGATGCTCCAAATTTGCATGTTCATATGTTTGTATGCACGGAAAATCAGAAACTCCTCCCTCAAATCTTTTAATAAGGGATCTGCTAAAATAAAGTCTCAAGATCCAGCAAGCCAACTCCTTCCACACTACACATCTTTGCACCAACAGAGTATGCCAATAATCAGTTAGTAATGCCCAGTGCATGCACAGAGTTCCTTCATATCCTCCAGTGGAGGTCCAGCTGTATTAATTATAATTCATCATTCAATATTCTTGATACTCAAATGGCTTGTTACTTCATCTATGTATTTTCTGCTAAGTGTACAGTTCCATGAACAGTTCTGCACAAAATATATTTTCCTCCGATCAGTTCAACTCTACAGGTTTAAACATTGGAATCTCCTGGAATCCTGTTCAACATCAATGGCAGCTAGTCTGCATAATCGCCACAGCAGCTGAGAGTAGTGGAAGCAACAACATAATGTTTAAATTGGCATAAAATAGCTAGGGAGAGGAAGTGAGATGCTGTTATTTCAAGCCAAATATGGTCGGCACTCATTCAAAATTGTAAATTCCCTCTCGGATGTCTAATTGAGTTTTATTTTAAGTTATTGTGCCAACGTATTTGAAGGGGTAGAAATGATGGAGTTTTGCTCAACTAGCAATTGGATCAGATCAATGTAATTTCACCTTTTCTTGTATAAGCTGTCACTTTTTATGACTGTTCTTTCTGCTGTTCACTTCCAACCTTATTATAGGGATTCGGAGAGCTGTGAAACAGCTGTTTCATCCCAACATCCAACCTTGCTTGTATTTCCTAGCCTTTTGTAGAAATTTCTTTCTCAGAATGGTCATAATAACACCGTAAAAGCAGACAAAACTGGGTAGAAGAATCAGGATAATATTCAAATTTAACACTGAAGGTTATACACAATCATTTCTAGAATATTAACCATTTTAACATCTGTCAAACTGTTACACAAATATGTGTTCAGTTGCAATGAGTTTATAATTTTTAATGGAAAAGTATTGTTCAAAGTTCATCAGCAATCAAAGTTTAGCACGTTAGCAACACCTCTGGGTGGTGCTCGCAGAATGTGCAACAATACCAGCAGCTGCTACATGAGAGTATCTTATCTCTCCAGCCTGAACAAATTTAATGTTCTAAACGAGAAAGCATTTGAATAGTGTTAATGCCTTGATTATGATGAAGTGACATTCCAGTTGTCTCTAATGACTTTCCCATTTAGGCCTCCATGAACTGGTGACATTAAGATTGTGCCCTCTGTGGCAGTGAACACCTGTTCCTTTTCTCTTTGAATTTGCAAAAATATCCTGGGAAAGTTTTCTCCCTGAATGGACCAGCTTCAGGCTATAGCTCACAACCATTCAAAGAATCCTTCTGGGATGGAGAATGCCTCCTGAGGAGCCATATTGGAAAGTGAATTGGTGCTGTCTTGAAGGGTCAGGGCAATGAATGACTAAACTGGGAAATGATTGGACAATTGTGTAGCAATGTTGGCACACAGGCCATATCATCACATTAAGCTCCAGACTCTGTACTGATCTGAATAACAAAATACAGATCACAGTTACCTGGACCATAGTCACTTCACTTTTCTCCTCCTAGTGCTATTTCAGAATTCTGCTCACAATGTATGAATACACCTAACTGTGTTTCCGCAGGATTGAGTTCCTTACTGCCATGTATTTGCCTACTCCTCACTTTCTCCAGGGATCGCTCCCTCCATGATGCTCTTGTCCCTCCTCACTAATCTCCCTCCTGGCACATATCGCTGTAAGTGACTGAAATGCTACATCTCCTCCCTTAATCCATCCATGACCGCAAACAATCCTTCCATGTGAGGCAATATGTGAATCTGTTGGAGATGTCTATTGTATCCGGCGCTCCTGATGTGCTTCCTCTACATTGGTGAGACCTGACTTAAATTGGGGGACTGCTTTGCTGTACACCTCCGCTCCATCTGCCAATAGCAGAATTTCCTGTTTGTTAACCATCCTGCCCCATTCTCATTCCAACATGCCCTCTCTCTTTTGACATAATGAGGCTATTCTCAAGGTAGAAGAGCAACACCTCATATTCTATCTAGGTAACATCCAACCTGCTGGCATGAACATTGACTTCTCCTGCTAGTAATATTTTCCCTCCACTTTCCTCTTCTTCTATTCCCACTCTGGCTTCTTACCTCTTCTCACCTGTCTATCACCTCCCCTTAGTGCCCTTCCCTTTTCCCTTTCTCCTATGGTCCACTCTCCTCTCCTATCAGATTCCTTCTTCTCCAGCCTTTACCTTTCCTACCCACCTGTCTTCACCTATCACCTTCTAACAAGTCCTCCTTCCCATCACCTCATCTTTTTTCTGGCATCTCCCCCCCCCCCACTTCTTTCCCAGTCCTGAAGAAGGGTCTTGGCCTGAAACGTCAACTGTTGATTCATTTCCATAGATGCTGCCTGACCTGCTGAGTTCCTCCAGTGTTTTGTGTTTGTTGCCATACATTTGGTCCTGTAGGAGGGTGATCTGCTCATGTATGTCAATGCCAATATGTTGCTGTGTTGCATCTTTCTGCTGTAAGGATCAGCCAGCTGTTGAAATGTAGCATGTCTTTGCTCCTGAAGAACTCTTGGGTTTCATCCATAGATCCACCCTGAGCGCTCCAGTCTGCTCCTGAGTAGCATCTTGGTGTTTAGTGAGTAGCATCACTATCATTCCCTCTCTCTTCTCACTGTTTTACATTCATGCCTCTGTTCAAATTCCCTTTGTGCCTCCTGTTGTGTTTTCAGTTGTTCTGTGGAAGGGTGTCTAGTTTCCTCCCACATCTTAAAGATGTGCGGTAGATTAAGTGGCCATTGTTAGTTACTCTTGAGTACAGGTTAGTGATAAATGGAACCAAAGGAGAGTTGATGGACTTGTGTGAGGGAATATAAGTTACAGGAAGAGAAATAACAAAGTGAGGTTGGTATGAATGGAGTTGAGTGTGTGTGGTCAACATCGGCTTCAATGTGTCACATGGCCTTCTTCAGTCTCATATTTATAGGACATAATAATGAGCATACTTGGCCACCAGAGACATAAATTACATACCATGACCTTATTCATCTACAAGAAGGTTATCTATCTTAGACCAACGAAAACCAAATTTTGTCATTTGACGTTTATAAATGATTAAGCAATTTTTAGAATGATCCCAGTAATGGAACTAGAACCAATGTGCTGTATGACAAGATAGAAATACAGAACATTGTGTTAAATTGTGTGCATCTGGCTAACTGTTGCCACAAGGTTCAAGAATTCAAGGTATATCTGCTTCATTCCATGATGCAATACTACATGAAGTGGCCTTTATGGACCAAGAACAAAATTTGGTAATATGCAATACCAGAGCAAATGAGGAAAAGATTATCAGAAAAAAAACGTCAATATCAACTATCAATTGGTGTACACCGAATGATAAAGAGTGAAGTTTGTAGGACTTGATAAAACTATCAGGAGACAAGTCTTTCTGTTTGCTTATGTTCCCTTGCAATTAATTCTGACACTAGTGCTGTTTGGAGCTTCAGAGAAGGAAATGCTCAGCTCTACGCTGCTTTCCAAAATCTCCACGTTTCACTGGGGAGGTCTGCAGTGCAACTGTTGCTGTGCAATTTTTATGTGAAAATGCAAAGCAACAAACACACAATCCATTTGAAACATCTGAGCTGCATATGTCACGCATTTATAAAAAAGATAGTCGCTGGTCTAGGTATTTGAAGAAAGGTGAGACTGGCAGCAACTTTCAGACAGAATTTCCTTAGAAAGGAATAGCATAAATTAGCATATTTCTTGAATCGCATTGCCCTCACACAGTTCACAAGCAAAATATTAGATTTTTTTTGGTCAATTTTGTTGCTGAAAGATAGGGTCTCAATGCAGATTTTATCATCCTACCACACAGAAGTCCCAATCTATTGAACATGGATTAGGACTTGCTCTCCACGAAAGCTGTACTCTCTGCCACACTGGGGATTACAATGCAATTGGCCAACTGCAATATGGCACCTGGTAGAGCAATGCAGAGAAAATGATTGGCTTTCTAGATTATTAAATGATGCCTTAAGTTGGGCTAAATATTACACATTGCCTATTTAGGTAGGAAAATGTCTACTACCATACCCTTGCCTAACAACACTAGTAACATGGTAATAACACAACTACACACAATATGCTTCTACCTCTCTCCTTGTAATTGCTATTGTTGACAATGATAGAATCAATATGCAGAGATGCCTAAGAAGAAAATAACTTCTGTTCCTTTGTTTGCATTTTCATCCAACAATCGCTAAAGACTTAAAGCATAATTTCCTTTATTGAAGGGAAAGAATATCCATTTTGGCTATTGGAAAGATGGAACTGCTCCAGTAAGATTTGACCACTGTAAGTGGCACTGAATTGTCACCAGAAACTGGTGGAAGTGCTTGCTACTTGTAGCTGTTACAATATCAAAATTGTTTCAGTTTTAGATCACTACAGTTTAGACATAGTGGTATTTTTTTAGTTCATGTACCTTTTTAGTTTCAATGTGAGATTAAGGTTTAATGCATTTGAAAATAGAGACTAATGGTCAACCTGAATTTAAACAATTTGTATATAGCAAGCATGGTTTCTTTTATTCACAATTTTGATAGAAGCAGTGTCTAAAAGATAATAGCTGGGAGTTTAATGTCCAAGGATTGAAAGGACAGGCAGGAAGGCAAAGGGGGCGGTGTTGCTCTTTTGGTAAAAAAAATGAAATGAAATTATTAGAAAGAGGTGACATAGGTCAGAAGATATTGAACCATGGTGGATAGAGCTGAGGACTGCAAAAGTGAAAAGAATCTGATGGGATGTTTCAGATGTGATAGAGGCAGAGGAATGAAGGGTGGGGAGTGGTGGCATTGCTAGTCAGGGAAAATGTTACAGCAGTGCTCAGGCAGGACAGATTAGAGGGCTTGTCTACCGAGGCCATATGTGTGGAGTTGAGAAACAGGAAAGGTATGACCACATTAATGGGGTTGTGTTATAGACCACCCAATAGTCAGTGAGAATTGGAGAAGCAAATCTGCAGAGAGATAGCAGACAACTGCAGGAAACATAAAGTTGTGATAGTAGGGGATTTTAATTTTCAACATATTGTTTGGGACTCCCATACTGTTAAAGGTCTAGACGAGTTAAAGTTTGTAAAATGTGTTCAGGGAAGTTTTCTAAATCAATATATAGTATAGAGGTACCAACTAGAGAGGATGCAATATTAGATCTACTATTAGGAAATGAGTTAGGACAGGTGATGGAAGCATGTGTAGGGGAACACTTTGGTTCCAGTGATCATAACACCATTAGCTTCAACTTGATCATGGATAAAGATAGATCTGGTCCTTGGGTTGAGGTTCTAAACTGGAAAAAGGCCAAATTTGAAGAAATGAGAAAGGATCTAAAAAGCGTGGATTGGGACAGGTTGTTCTCTGGCAAGGATGTGATTGGTAAGTGGGAGGCCTTCAAAGGAGAAATTTTGAGAGTACGGAGTTTGTATGTTCCTGTCAGGATTAAAGGCAAAGTGAATAAGAATAAGGAACCTTGGTTCTCAAGGGATATTGGAACTCTGATAAAGAAGAAGAGAGAGATGTATAACATGTATAGGAAACAGAGAGCAAATAAGGTGCTTCAGGAGTATAAAAAGTGCAAAAAATGCTTAAGAAAGAAATCAGGAGGGCTAATAGAAGACATGAGGTTGCTTTGGCAGTCAAGGTGAAGGATAATCCAAGGAGCTTCTACAGGTATATTAAGAGCAAAAGGATAATAAGGGATAAAATTGGTCCTCTTGCAGATCAGAGTGGTCGGCTATATATGGAACCAAAGAAATGAGGGAGATCTTAAATGGGTTTTTTACATCTGTATTTACTAAGGAAACTGGCATGGAGTCTATGGAATTAAGGGAAACAAGTAGTGAGGTCATGGAAACTGTACAGATTGAGGAGGAGGAGGTGCTTGTTATCTTGAGACAAATCAGAGTAGATAAATCCCCAGGACCTGACAGGGTATTCCCTCGGACCTTGAAGGAGACTAGTGTTAAAATTGCAGGGGCCCTGGCAGATATATTTAAAATGTTGGTATCTACAGATGAGGTGCCGGAGGATTGGAGGATAGCTCATGTTGTTCTGTTGTTTAAAAAAGGCTCTAAAAGTAATCCAGGAAATTATAGGCCAGTAAGTTTGATGTTGGTTGTGGGTAAATTATTGGAAGGAGTGCTAAGAGATAGGATCTACAAGTATTTGGATAGACAGGGACTTATTAGGGAGAGTCAACACAGCTTTGTGCATGGTAAGTCATGTTTAACCAATCTATTAGAGTTTTTTGAGGAGGTTACCGGGAAAGTGGATGAAAAGAAGGCAGTGGATGTTGTCTACATGGACTTCAGTAAGGCCTTTGACAAGGTCCCGTATGGGAGGATAGTTAGGAAGGTTCAGTTGCTAGGTATACATGGAGAGGTAGTAAATTGGATTAGACATTGGCTCAAAGGAAGAAACCAAAGATTGGTAGTGGAGGATTGCTTCTCTGAGTGGTGGCCTAGTGGTGACTAGTGGTGTGCCACAGGGATCAGTGCTGGGTCCATTGTTATTTATCATCTATATCAATGATCTGGATGATAATGTGGTAAATTGGATCAGCAAATTTGCTGATGATACAAAGATTGGAGGTGTAGTGGACAGTGAGGAAGGTTCTCAAAGCTTGCAGAGGGATTTGGACCAGCTGGAAAAGTGGGCTGAAAAATGGCAGATGGAGTTTAATACAGATAAGTGTGAGGTATTGCACTTTGGAAGGACAAACCAAGGTAGAACATACAAGGTAAATGGTAGGGCACTGAAGAGTGCAGTAGAACAGAGGGATCTGGGAATACAGATACAAAATTCCCTAAAAGTGGCATCACAGGTAGATAGGGTCATAAGAGAGCTTTTGGTACATTGGCCTTTATTAATCAAAGTATTGAGTATAAGAGCTGGAATGTTATGATGAGGTTGTACAAGGCATTGGTGAGGCCGAATCTGGAGTATTGTGTTCAGTTTTGGTCACCAAATTACAGGAAGGATATTAATAAGGTTGAAAGAGTGCAGAGAAGGTTTACAAGGATGTTGCCGGGACATGAGAAACTCAGTTACAGAGAAGGGTTGAATAGGTTAGGACCTTATTCCCTGAAGCATAGAAGAATGAGGGGAGATTTGATAGAGGTATATAAAATTATGATGGGTATAGATAGGGTGAATGCAAGCAGACATTTTTCCACTGAGGCAAGGGGAGAAAAAAAAACAGAGGACAATGCTTAAGGGTGAGGGGGAAAAAGTTTAAAGGGAACATTGGAGGGAGGGCTTCTTCACACAGAGAGTGGTGGGAGTGTGGAATGAGCTGCCAGATGAAGTGGTAAATGCGGGCTCATTTTTAACATTTAAGAAAAACTTGGACAGGTACATGGATGAGAGGTGTATGGAGGGATATGGTCCAGGTGCAGGTCAGTGGGACTAGGCAGAAAAATGGTTCAGCACAGCCAAGAAGGGCCAAAAGGCATGTTTCTGTGCTGTAATGTTCTGTGGTTCTATGGATCTATGGGAGTTGTCTAGAGACCTTTAAATGTTAGTAAGGACATAGTCTACAAATTACAATGAGTGACAGAACATAAATGCCAAAAAGACAATGTTTCAATAGTCATGGAGGATTTCAATTTGCATGTAGATTGGGAAAATCAGGTTGATGCTGCATTCCAGTAGGGGGAGTTTCTAGAGTGCTTATGTGATGGCTTTTTAGACCTTCTGGTGATTGTACCCACTAGGAGATCAGCTATTCTGGATTGGATGTTGTGCAATGAGCCAGAATTGATTAGAGAGCCCAAGGTGGAAGAACCCTCAGGGGAGAGTGATCATAATATGATTGAATTCACCCTGAAATTTGAAAAGGAAAAGCTAAAGCCAGATGCATCAGTATTACAGTGGAGTAAAGGGGAATTACTGAGGCATGAGTAAGGAGTTGGCCGGAATTGATTGGAAAAGAACACTGACAGGGATGACAGCAGAGCAGCAATGGCTGAAATTTCTGGACGCAATTCAGAAGACACTGAATATATATATAATATTTCAAGGAGGAAAAAATGTTCTGAAGAAAAGATGACACAGTTGTGGCTAACAAGAGAAGTCAAAGCCAACAAATAATTCAGCAAAAATTCATGGGAATTTAAAGGATTTGGAACCTTTTAAAGACCGACAGAAGGTAACAAAAAAAAAGTCAATAAGAAGATAAAGATAGAATACAAAAGTAAGCTAGTCAGTAATATTAAAGAGGATATCAGAAGTTTTTTCAGATATGTAACGTGCAAAAGGGAGGCGAGAGTGGATATTGGACTGCTGGAAGATGTTGGTGGAGAGGTAGTAAAGAGGGACAGGGAAACAGCAGATGAACTGAATAAGTGTTTTACATCATTCTTAACTGTGGAAGACATGAGCAGTATGGTAGAAGTTCCAGATGTCAGGGGGCATGAAGTGTGTGAAGTTACCATAATTGGAGAGAAGGTTCTTGGGAACCTGAAAGGTCTGAAAGTAAATAAATCACCTGGACCAGATGGTGTACACCCTGAGTTTCTGAAAGAGGTGGCTGAAGAGAATGTGGAGACATTAGTAATGATCTTTCAGGAATCACTAGATTCTGGAATGGTTCCAGAAGACTGGAAAATTGCAAATGTCCCTCCACTCTTCAAGAAGGGACAGGGGCAGAAGAAAGGAAACTATAGGCCTGTTATTCTGACCTCAGTGATTGGGAAGATTTTAGAGTCGATTACTAAGGATGAGGTTTCAGGGTACTTGGAGGCACATGATAAAATAGGCTGTAGTTATCATGGTTTCCTCAAGGGAAAATCTTACCTGACAAATCTGTTGGAATTCTTTGAAGAAATAACAAGCAGGATAGACAAAGGAGAAGCAGTTGATGCTGTGTACTCAGATTTTCAGAAGGCCTTTGACAAGGTGCCACATGTGAGGCTGTTTAACAAGCTATGAGCCCATAGTATTACAGGGAAGATTCTAGCATGGATACAGCAGTGGGTGATTGGCAAGAAGCAAAGAATGGGAATAATGAGAGCCTTTTCTGGCTGGCTGCTGGTGACTAGTAGTGTTCCACAGGGGTCTGTGTTAAGATTTATTCTTTTTAATATTATATGTCAATGATTTAGATGATGGAATTGATGGTTTTGTTACAAAGTCTGCAGATGATCTGAAGACAGGTGGAGGGGCAGGGAGTTAGTTTTGAGGAAGTAGAGAGGCTAAAGAAGGACTTGGACATATTGGAGAATGGGCAAAAAAATGGCAGATGGAATATAGTGTCAGGAGGCACTTTGATAGAAAGGATAAAAAGGTTGACTTTTCTAAATGGAGAGAAAATACAAAAAAAAACTTAGATGCAAAAGGACCTTGTGCAGGGTTCCCTAATGTTTAATTTGCAGTTGAGTCAATGGTGAGGTGGGCAAATATAATGCTGGCATTCATTTCAAAAGGACTAGTAAACAAAAGTATGTAATGTTGAGACTTTATAAAGCACAGGTGAGGCCTCACTTGGAGTATTGTGAGCAGTTGTGGGCCCATTATCTTAGAAAGGATGAGCTGAAATTGAAGAGGGTTCAAAGAAATTTCACAAAAATGATTCTATGATTGAATGGTTTGTCATATGAAGAGTGTTTGATGTCTCTTGACCTGTATTCACTAGAATTCTGAAGAATGAGGGGACACCTCATTGAAACCTATCAAATGGTGAACGGCCTTGATAGAGTGGATGTGAGGAGGATATTTCCTATGATGAGAGAGTCTAGACTAAGAGGACACAGCCTCAGAATAGAGAGGCATTTTTTTGAACAGACAGGAGGAAGAATTTCTTTACAAAGAAGGTGGTAAATCTGTGGAATTCTTTGCCAAGTCTTTTTGCACATTTAAGGCAGAGGTTGATAGAATCTTGATTGAATTGAATTGACTTTATTCTTACATCCTTCACATCCTTCGCAGCGTGCACGACCTCTCTGGTGAAATGATATCGTATTTGTTAAATAGGGGCCATGCACAATCCTGATTTGATGGAGACAGACGTGAGAAGCCCGGAGGAACATCTGGAGAAACTTCTGAAATGCCCGGTTCGCTGCCGCTGCTACTGTGCAATCGAGATCGCTGGAGGGGAAGGCCCCAAATCCTCAGCTTTGCCTGTTGTTGGCTGCCGGGGCTGGGGTCGAAGTGCTCAGCAGAGATGGTGCTCAGTGCTCGGTGTCGGAGGGGTGGTCAGAGGCTCGAAATTTTCGGACGGACTGAGAGTCAGACTGTGGTCGGGTGCTTCCAGGATGCTGCATCGGCAAGTTTGCGGTGCTGGAAGCTCATGGCAGGGAGAGTTTTCTTCCTTCTACTGTCTGCGTGAGATGTTGGGACTTTCCAGAGACTTTGAGACATTTTTTACTGCGCCCATGGTCTGTTCTTCTATCAAATTATGGTATTGTTGCACTATTGTAACTATATGTTATAGTTATGTGGTTTTTGTTAGTTTTTCAGTCTTGGTCTGTCTTATGTTTCTGTGATATCACACTGGAGCAACATTGTATCATTTCTTAATGCATGCATTACTAAATGACAATAAAAGAGGACTGCGTGTCCTCATAATCTAATCTAATCTAATCTAATACATGAGGAGTAAAAATCTTTATGTTACGTCTCCATCTAAATGTGCCATGTGCAATCATAGTAATTTATAATAAATAGAACAGTCAATGTAATGTAGAGTACACTCAAATCAACATGAGTTCATCAGTCTGGTGGAAGAAGCTGTCCGAGGGCCTGTAGGTCCTGGCTTTTATGCTGCAGTACCGCTTCCCGGATGGTAGCAGCTGGAATAGATTGTGGTTGGGATGACGTGGGTCCCCAATGATCCTTCAGACCCTTTTTACACACCTGTCCTTGTAAATGTCCTGAATAGTGGAAAGTTCACATCTACGGGTGTGCTGGGCTGTCCACACCACTCTCTGCAGAGTCCTGTGATAGAGGGAAGTACAGTTCCCATACCAGGCAGTGATGCAGCCAGTCAGGATGTTCTCAATTGTGACCCTGTAGAAGGTTCTTAGGATTTGGGGGCCCATGCCAAACTTCCTCAACCATCTGAGGTGAAAGAGGTGCTGTTGTGCCTTTTAAACCACACAGCTGGTGTGTACAGACCACGTGAGGCCCTCGATGATGTGGATGCTGAGGAACTTGAAGTTGTTTACCCTCTCAACCCCAGATCTGTTGATGTCAATAGGGGCTAGCCCATCTCCATTCCTCCTGTAATCCACAGCCAGTTCCTTTGTTTTTGAGACGTTGAGGAAGAGGTTGCTTTCTTGACACGACTGAGTCAGAGAAATGACTTCTTCCCTGTAGGCCACCTCATTATTGTTTGAGATAGGGCCAATCAATGTAGTGTCATTGGCAAATTTAATTAGCAGATTGGAGCTGTGGGTGGCGACACAATCATGGGTGTCCAGGGAGTAAAGGAGGGGACCCAGTATGCAGCCCTGAGGCGCTCCTGTATTGAGAGTCAGACGGTTGGAGATGAGAGAGCCCACTCTTACAACCTGCTGGAGATCTGACAGGAAGTCCAGGATCCAGCTGCACAAGGCAGGGTCAAGGCTGAGGTCTCTGAGCTTGTTGTCGAGCCTGGTTGGAACTATAGTGTTGAATGCTGAATTGTAGTCCAAGAACAGCATTCTCATCTAAGCAACCTTCTTCTCCAGATGTGTAAGGACGGTATGTAGAGCAGTGGCTATTGCGTCATCTGTCGATCGGTTGTGTCGGTAGGCAAATTGTAGGGGTCTAGTTTGGGTGGTAGCATGCTGCAGATGTAATCCTTGACCAGCCTCTCAAAGCTTTTGCTTATTATTGAGGTGAGTGTGACAGGATGCCAGTCAGGGCAAGAAGGGATACAGGGAGAATCTGAAGATTGCGGCTGAGAGGAAAATTGGATCAGCCATGATGAAATAGTGGGATAGATTCAATGGGCCAGGTGGCCTAATTCTGCTCCTATGTCTTATGGTCCTATGGCCTAAGTGAATGAGCAATTAAAGAACAAGGATATTATATATATATATATATATATATATATATATATATACACCGTTTTTAATAGAATTAAGACATTCTGAGTAAAAAATTCAAACTAAGTGGCTGTCTGTAAAATCTGCCAGCTATTTCAGGTGACCATGCAGCCACAATTATTTAGTCAAGCAAGTTTGCAGTTCTTATCAAAGTCACCGTATGTTTTGTGCTGTGACCTTATATCAGACAATAATGACTGTCTTTACAATATTACTCAAAGTTGTGTCTAGATATGCTTTAACTGAGTCAGACTCAATTCCTCATCCAGAAATTACAGTGACAAGATTATGCTCATAGTGCTTTTTGGTGCTGGGTTCAGAATCACATGGTGTCAGTGAGAGGTGAGCAGATTAGGATGGAGATCAACTATCAACTAGCACATGAAGACTGTCTAAAGCCAGCTTGCCACTTACCTTGTGAAAACTCAATTTTTTGGTCAACAAATGTGCAAAGGTTTTGAATCCCATTTTATAGAAACACTTAACGTTGGAAGCCCTAATGTCAACATTTATGATGGAAATCCTTGTGTCAATTTCAATACTGGCAATACACTACCTCAAAGTGCCAACATTTTAGCCAGTGCAGTCTGCTCATGAATCACTCAGAATGATACAGAATTTCTTTTTACTAACTGATTCTTACACAAAAATACAAGCCTGGATTTTCATTGGGAATTGATTATCATAAGGTTGTTAGTTTACACATCATGTTATTAACTTCAGTATAGAATACAATAAAATGGTATGTGAAACATATGTATGAGCTGACGCTTTCCATTCTTCCTGTGCAGATTTGTATTGAGATTTTAAATACAATTGAATTCCCATGAGATTCGCCACTTGAGATCTACTAGATCAAACAATGATTATCATTGCATCTAATGGATCAGTTTTTTTTTTAAATGGAGATATTCAAATGACGTTAACCGGTTCATTATGACATAACCTGAGATAGGTGGTAATTGTACCTATGATTGACTCAGCACAGGGGAGTTAACAGCAGTTAGAAACATCGTTCCTGACTCCTTCTTGAAGAAGAACATCATCGTGAACAAGTTATGCTTTAGATTCTTCATAGTTAAATAGTCATCTGATATGAAGGCAATGATTTAAGCCTAAGGCTTCTATTATTTGATCTGATGGTTTCAATTCCCGTGATCTTCCTTTATCTGCAGGGTTTTCCTTAGCCTGAAAAATTTGGCCAGAAGGTATAGAAAAATGGTGGCAGAAGCAACCCTTCTTTTTCTTTTCTTTATCACCGTGATTTGTAAATGAGATCATGGCTAATATGTCAACTAAATCCACATAGCTGTCCTTAACTATATCCCTTCAGCTCTGGTAAGAAAAGAAAATATCAATCTCAAATTCAAAATGAGTTTCTGTTCAAGATTGTTGAATTCTATTTTCTGAACTAATTCCCAAATCACCCATTTTGGGGGGTTAAGTTTTAGCTCTCATTGATAAAATGATGGAAGTTGCCAGTGAAATTACACCCCTGGCAGCCAACACCTACAAAAGATTGGGAGGAATCTCAGTCAAAGTATTTAACTAAAACCCAACACATTGCAGTAGCATAGCAGTTCGTGCAGTGCTATTACAGCTCGGGGCATCAGAATTCAGAGTTCAATTCCAACACTGCCTTTAAGGAGTTTGCACGTTCCTCTCCGTGAACATGTGGCTTTCCTCCAGGTGCTCTAGTTTCTTCTCTCTATTTGTCTCTGGAAATTGTCCTGTGATTTAAGGGTTAAATAGGTGGGTTGCTAGGTGGTGCGACTCATTGGGCCGGAAGGTCCTGTTCCATGTTTTATCTGTAAATAAATAAAATTAATTTCACAGCATTCAGTTTTGCTTACATGTACACAGTGAAAGAGACTCTGAAAAACAGCACACCATAGCTTCCTGATATGAGAAGTACTGCCTGTAAATGATAGCAAGGAAAATAATATAGCTCAGTTTTGGATAGCAGGAGCCATTGCTTGAAATGAGAAGCAGAGGATTTAAAAAGCAGAGCCCTGGGAACTTTCTGGTTGGTTTTAAACTGATAATTACGTAATTGGTCAGGGTGAATAAAAAGAAGTTAGGTTTAAGCAGAGCAGCTATTGTGGGAGTGGCCATACGATGAGTGGACAGGGTTAGAGTGAGGAACTTGAAGCTTTGGCACCAGAGACAAAGGCTAGGGAGAGGATTCTGTCTCATTTCTTACTTTCTTTATTATTGCATAGGTACAGCAGTGAGAATGTATCCCTGGGCAGTGTGCATTCCTCTTGCTTGATGTGGGAAGTCTAGGAGATCTGTCCCTGATGACTACACTTGCCAGAAATGAATCTGGCTGCAGCTCCTTATAGACTGTTGGGGAAATAGATCTGGAGCAAGGTAATGTGAAGTTCATTCAGAAAAATGAGAGGTTGATAGACAGGGCTACAGGGAGGCAGTAAGCTGCAGGCGACAGGTAGCTGGGTGACTATCAGGAAGGGGAAAGGGAACAGGCACACAGTGCAGAGTACACCAGTAGCTGTTCCCCTCAATAACAAGTATACTGCTTTGGATACTGTTGGGGGTTGATGACTGAATGGGGAAAGTCACAGCAACCAAGTCTCTGGCACTGAGTCAGACTCTGTGGCTCAGAAAGGAAGAGGGCTGAAGAGGAGAGGGGAGGTGACACGGAATTCAATAGTTAAGGGAACAGACAGCAGATTCCGTGGAAATGAAAAAGACTCACAAATGATGTGTTGCCTCCTAGATGCCAGGGTCAGGGATGTCTCAGATCAGGTCCACGGCATTTTTAAGCGGGAGGGTGAGCAGCCAGAAATCGTGGTACATGTTGATACTAATGGCATAACTATGAAAAGAGATAAAGTCCTGAAGACAAACACAGGGAGCTAGGAAGGAAGCTGAAAAAAAGGGACCTCAAGTGTAGAAATATCTGGATTGCTTCCTATGTCATGTGCTTGCGAAGGTAATAGGATGATATGGTAGATGAAAGTGTGGCTGAAGAATTGGTGCAGGGCAGTGTTTCATATTTCTGGATACCTTCTTGGGAAGGTAAGACCTTGTACAAAAGGGTCAGATTACACCTGATCTCAAGAGTGACCAACATATTTGCAGGCAGGTTTGCTAAGAGCTGTTGAGGAGATTTTAAACTAGGTTGGCAGAGGGATGGGAACAAAAGTGATAGGTCAGATGATTGAGCAGCTGGTGTAAAGATAGAGGTGATTACAAGAAAGAAGGGAAGAGATTGCTCCACTTTGGCAATGATTGTCACTGGACACAGGAGTAGTGTCAGAGGATGGCAAATGTTATTCCTTTGTTAAAGAAAGCTAATAGGGATAACCCTGGGAATTACAGGCTAGTGAGTTTTACTTCAGTGGTGAGAAAATTATTGAAATGGATTCTTAGAGATAGGATTTATGAGTATTTAGAGAAGCATAGTTTGATTAGAGATAGTCATCATGAGCTTGTGAGAGGCAAGTCATGCCTCACAACATGTGTCATATCCTTAGGGATGTGAAAAGGAACATAGATGAAAGTAGAGCAGTATATGTGGTGTATATGGATTGTAATAAGGCTTTTGATAAGGTTCCCCATGGTAGGCTCAATTAGAAAGTTAGGAGGCATAGGATCCAGGAAACCTAATTGCATAGATTTGAAGTTGACTCGCTCACAGAAGGCAAAGTGTGGTAATAGATAGATTATATTCTGCCTGTAGCTCCATGACTTAGATGATGAGGTGAAATGGTGGGTTATTAAGTTTGCAGATGACGTGAAGGTTGGTTGTGTTGTGGATAGCGTAGAAGGTTGTCGTATGTTACAACAGAACATCGACAGGATGCAGAGCTGGGCTGAGAAGTGGCAGATGGAGTCCAATCCAGAGAAGTGTGAAGAGATACACTTTAGAAGGTCAAACTTGAAGTCAGAGTTCAAGGTTAATGACAGGATTCTTAGCAGTGTAGAGAAGCAGGGGGTTCTTGGAGTCATAGATCTCTCAAAGTTGCCACACCTTGACTGGGTGGTTAAAGCATATTGTGCATTGCCTTTCATTAGTTGAAGGTTTGAGTTCAAGAGCTGCAAGATAATGTTGCAACTCTCTAAAACTCTGGTTAGACCACATTTGGAATACTGTGTTCAGTTCTGGTTACCTCATTACAGGAAGGATGTGGAAGCTTCAGAGAGGGTGCAGAGGAGATTGACC
Source organism: Mobula birostris (assembly GCF_030028105.1). Classification (NCBI taxonomy): domain Eukaryota; kingdom Metazoa; phylum Chordata; class Chondrichthyes; order Myliobatiformes; family Myliobatidae; genus Mobula; species Mobula birostris. The sequence goes on along the minus strand of NC_092379.1, from coordinate 104,763,401 downwards.
AGGATGCTGCCTAGATTAGAGAGCAGGTCTTATGAGGATGGGTTGAGTGATCTATAGCTTTTCTCTTTGGAGCAAAGGAGGATGAGAGGTGACTTGATAAAGGTATATAAGGTGATAAAAAGCATGGTTACAGTGGACAGCCAACACCTTTTTTCCCAGGGTGCAATAGCTAATATGAGAAGGCATAATTTTAAGATGATTGGAGGAAAGTATAAGGGGGATATCAGGTGTAGATTTTTTACCCGGAGTTAGTGCATGGAACACTCTGCTGGAGGTGGTGACAGAGACAGATACATTAGAGACATTTAAAATACTTTTGGATAGGCACGAGGATAAAATAAAAATGAAGGACTATGTAGGAGGGATGAGTTAGATTTTTCTAGGAATAGATTCAAAGGTAGACACAATATCATGGGTCAAAGAGCCAATACAGTTCTGTACTGTTCATTGTTCTGTGCTCTATATTGAAGCTGCAAAGGAAGAATGTCATAAGCCAGTCCTGTTCTATAATACAATTACTACATCTCCTACATTTAACAGATGGTTATATGGCTACCTATCCAGTTTGCCTTCCAAATCAATACAATTTAGTTGGCAAATCAGAAGAGAAGAATAGAAGAGTATCCCTCTCCCCCCATTATCCATTCTCTCCCCTTCTGATCCACATTTCCTCCGCTCATTTTTGTTTCCTTTCCCATGCCCCACTCCATTCCCAGTCACCCATTTTCATGCCACTCTGTCTCCTTTTCCTTTCCCCTACTATCCATTGAGTCCTTTCTGATCAATCAATCCTCGCTGGTTTGATGTGATGTGAAGCAGCACATTTTACCGTGTGTTTCGACATACACGTGACGAATAAAGCTAATATTTTTCACCTCGTTCAAGTTACCCTTCATCTCTACTCTTTTGCTCTTTGTGCTCTAATTTTGCGCTCTTTATTTTTTATGTACAGTATTCCTTATTTAACCTATAGCTGTATTGAATTGTACTGCTGTTGCAAAACAACAAATTTTATGACATCTGTTTTAATAGGTGATTCTGATTCCCCTAATGGTCCTATTATCATATTCTTCACTTCCAAGATTCTTGCTCTGATAGCCTCTGTGTTCCCATTTATCATCCTCTTATTTCTGTTTCCATCTTTACTCTTCCTCCTTCCTCTCACCTGGCTCTATTTGCCTTTTTTTCTCTATGTCTGCTTCCACCTAACACTAACCATTTTTTTTTGAGTTTTTCGAGGAGCTTACCAGGAAAGTTGATGAAGGAAAGGCAATGGATGTTGTCTATTTGGACATTAGTAAGTCAAGTCAAAAAGATTCCCTCACTTATTATTCAGGATAATTAAGTAGATTGGATTCCATTTGGTTTCATGGGAGAAGACAAAGGGTGATAGTAGATAGTTGTTTCTCTGTCCAGAGGTCTGTGGATAGTGGTGTGCCACAGAAAACGGTGTTGGCTCCAATATTGTTTGTCACCTATATCAATGATCTGGATGATAATGTGGTAAACTAGATCAGCAATTTTGTGGATGATACCAAGAGTGGGAGTATAGTGGGCAGCGAGGACGGCGACCAATGCTTACAGCTGATTCTGGACCAGCAGGACAAGTGGACTGAAAAATAACAGATGAAAATTAATGCAGACAACTGTCAGGTGATGCAATTTGGAAGGACAAACCAGGGTAGGACTTACACAGTGAATAGTAGGGCACTGAGGAGTGTGGTATAACAGAGGGATCTGGCAACACAGATTCATAATTCTTTGAAAATGGCATCACAGGGAGATAAGGTCATAAAAAGACCTTTTCAGCTACATTGGCCTTCATAAGTCAAAGTATCGAGTACAGAAGTTGGAATGTTATGTTGATGTTGTGTAAGACATTGGTGAGGGCTAACTTTGAATATTGTGTATAGTTCTGATCACCTACCTACAGGAAAGATATCAGTAAGATTGAAAGAGTACAGAGAAAATTTACAAGGATGTTGCTGAGACTAGAGGACCTGAGTTATAAGGAAAGGTTGAGTAGGTTAGTACTTTATTCCCTGGAGCACAGGAGAATGAAGGGAGATTTAATAGAGGTATTATGAGGCTATAGGATAACAGAAGTAGGCTTTTTCCACTGAGATTAGAACTGGAGGTCATTGGTTAAGGGTGATAGGTGAAATATGTAAGGGGACCCTTCTTCACTCAGAGAGTGGTGCGAGTGCAGACGATCTGCCAGTGGAAATGATGGATGCAGCTTCAATTGCCTGGATAACTACATATATGGACAGGTTATGAAGGGTATTGTCCAGGTGCAATTTGATGGGACTAGGTGGAATAACAGTTCAGCACAGACTGGATGAACTGAAGAGCCTGCTTGTGTGCTGTACTGCTCGAGGACTCTATGACTCTATCTTAAGAAAGGTATTGTGTGCTCTGATAGATGGTTTTCATTTGACAAAATACTGGCACCAATATAGGGACAGAAAAATGCTGTAGAATCTATATATATTGCATCTGACCCAGGCTGTCATTAACGTGTTAGTGGAGGCAAATAATAATACTGTGTAGAAAAAGCAGTCAGAGTAACCAGATGGCAAAAAAATACAAAAAGATGAGAAAGGACAGAATATGAAAAAAAAACAAGAACCTTGGAAACAGAAAAGATGTTTTGAGAAGTAACAATAAACTACCTGATAAAAAAAACAAAAAGCGAAAAAATAAAGTATATCCAGTTGCACAGATAACAACTTAAAGAAAAGAATACAAAGGCATTGTGAGGAAAGAGATATATTAAAAATCAAAAATCTGTTTCCAACAGAACAGAATTTTCTTTTAGAAACTGCAGGCTATAGCTTATTTAGAAAGGACAGAGGAGGAAAAAAAAATAATAGTGGGTGGTTTTGTTAATCAGACAATGTACTGGCAGGAGCAGGATAGCAACTATGCAATGAAAGTAGAATACAATTTGAGTGAAATAAATGATGGGAAGGAATCCTCATATAGTCAGGTTTCAGTACAGAGTACTGTGAATCCAAAAGAAGTGCAAGAAGTATTATTTACCCATTAATAACATAACTATTGAGCTTATTGATAACAATTCCACCAGTTACATGTTTGGCATCACAAAACCAACACAGAAGGGCAGGAGATAAAATGGGAGATATTGCAGCAGAGACACATACATCTGACATCAGCTGCCAACTGCTGCCTTGCCATGGACTCTAGTGCTTTGCCCTTTCTCTCCAAAGCATCACTGCTCATAGTCTCTCTTGACTTATACTCACTTGGTCTGGAAGAAGACACTCTACCTCATTGGACTGTGGTACTCCAGGCTCCAGCAGCCAGGCCCAACTGGTGGCAGGGTCTCAGCTGTCATGTTAAAGAACCCCATATACCTGAAACATTCTTGAAAACATTGACAGTCAGCAGAACCTGACCAACTTTGTCAGCCATTGATGAGGTGAGTTACTTTTAAGTGTTTTTTAAAAATTCTGACAATCAGCTGCATTTAAGAACTTACTTTTAATTATTCTATTTTATTTACAATTAGAGAATGCATGAAACAAAGAGAACTAAAAGCCCTTCATAATGAATAAATAATTCAAAATATTAAATGCACCCAGGTTAATTAAAGTGAAGAAAGTTGCTTTTCTCTTTTGCTTCCTTCTCTACAGCCCATCAATTACCACAGATATCAATGGAGACTCAGATTCTGCCCTAGGTCTAAATTAGCACTGGATCTGAGAGACAATTCCTCATAATTTAATGAGGATTCTCAGCAAGATGAAGCTCCCCTATTGGACTGCGCGATGAGCATCTGAACAAGCAACATGGTTGAAGATCTTTGACTTGCTTAATAGGTACTGACAAAGTTTGGCCCTGTGATAAGTTTGTGGCAAAAATCAATGGAATGTGCTTTCAAAAGATGCCAAACAAACTGCAATAAAAAGTGATAAAACAACTATGAGCTGAAAGTATCAAAGAATTTAATAAGATTGTTTATATTCTGTAGGTATATAGATCCTGCTAAGAAAATTTAGGAAGTTAAGCAGAAATTAAAAGAAAAGCATGCACTGCAGCAACAGGGTTTTCATAGTAAATAACTTTAATTTCCCCCAATATTGACTAGGAATTCTTTAGTGCCAAAGGTTCAGATAGGGCAAAGTTTGTTAGGTGCAGCAGTCCGGTGAAACGGTATGCAGGAAAGGAGCTTTACCAGACGTGGTTTGGGAAATAAGCTTAGTCAGATGATTTAAAAAGGCAAACAACAGGAATTCTGCAGATGCTGGAAATTCAAGCAACACACATCAAAGTTGCTGGTGAACATAGCAGGCCAGGCAGCATCTCTAGGAAGAGGTGCAGTCGACGTTTCAAGCCAAGACCCTTTGTCAGGACTAACTGAAAGAAGAGCTAGTAAGAGATTTGAAAGTTGGAGAGGGAGGGGGAGATCCAAAATGATAGGAGAAGACAGGAGGGGGAGGGATGGAGCCAAGAGCTGGACAGGTGATTGGCAAAGGGGATATGAGAGGATCAGGGGACAGGAGGCCCGGGAAGAAAGACAAGGGGGGGGGGACCCAGAGGATGGGCAAGGGGTATATTCAGAGGGACAGAAGGAGAAAAAGGAGAGTGAGAGAAAGAATGTGTGTACAAAAATAAATAACAGATGGGGTACGAGGGGGAGGTGAGGCATTAGCGGAAGTTAGAGAAGTCGATGTTCATGCCATCAGGTTGGAGGCTACCCAGACGGAATATAAGGTGTTGTTCCTCCAACCTGAGTGTGGCTTCATCTTTACAGTAGAGGAGGCCGTGGATGGACATGTCAGAATGGGAATGGGATGTGGAATTAAAATGTGTGGCCGCTGGGAGATCCTGCTTTCTCTGGCGGACAGAGCGTAGATGTTCAGCAAAGCGGTCTCCCAGTCTGCGTCGGGTCTCGCCAATATATAAAAGGCCACATCAGGAGCACCGGACGCAGTATATCACCCCAGTCGACTCACAGGTGAAGTGTTGCTTCACCTGGAAGGACTGTTTGGGGCCCTGAATGGTGGTAAGGGAGGAAGTGTAAGGGCATGTGTAGCACTTGTTCCGCTTACACGGATAAGTGCCAGGAGGGAGATCAGTGGGGAGGGATGGGGGGGACGAATGGACAAGGGAGTTGTGTAGGGAGCGATCCCTGCAGAATGCAGAGGGGGGGGGAGGGAAAGATGTGCTTAGTGGTGGGATCCCGTTGGAGGTGGCGGAAGTTACGGAGAATAATATGTTGGACCCGGAGGCTGGTGGGGTGGTAGGTGAGGACCAGGGGAACCCTATTCCTAGTGGGGTGGCGGGAGGATGGAGTGAGAGCAGATGTACGTGAAATGGGGGAGATGCGTTTAAGAGCAGAGTTGATGGTGGAGGAAGGGAAGCCCCTTTCTTTAAAAAAGGAAGACACCTCCCTCGTCCTAGAATGAAAAGCCTCATCCTGAGAGCCGATGCGGCAGAGACGGAGGAATTGCGAGAAGAGGATGGCGTTTTTGCAAGAGACAGGGTGAGAAGAGGAATAGTCCAGATAGCTGTGAGAGTCAGTAGGCTTATAGTAGACATCAGTTGATAAGCTGTCTCCAGAGACAGAGACAGAAAGATCTAGAAAGGGGAGGGAGGTGTCGGGAATGGACCAGGTAAACTTGAGGGCAGGGTGAAAGTTGGAGGCAAAGTTAATAAAGTCAACGAGTTCTGCATGCGTGTAGGAAGCAGCGCCAATGCAGTCGTCGATGTAGCGAAGGAAAAGTGGGGGACAGATACCAGAATAGGCACGGAACATAGATTGTTCCACAAAGCCAACAAAAAGGCAGGCATAGCTAGGACCCATACGGGTGCCCATAGCTACACCTTTAGTTTGGAGGAAGTGGGAGGAGCCAAAGGAGAAATTATTAAGAGTAAGGACTAATTCCGCTAGACGGAGCGGAGTGGTGGTAGAGGGGAACTGATTAGGTCTAGAATCCAAAAAGAAGCGTAGAGCTTTTAGACCTAATCAGTTCCTCTCTACCACCACTCCGCTCCGTCTAGCGGAATTAGTCCTTACTCTTAATAATTTCTCCTTTGGCTCCTCCCACTTCCTCCAAACTAAAGGTGTAGCTATGGGCACCCGTATGGGTCCTAGCTATGCCTGCCTTTTTGTTGGCTTTGTGGAACAATCTATGTTCCGTGCCTATTCTGGTATCTGTCCCCCACTTTTCCTTCGCTATATCGACGACTGCATTGGCGCTGCTTCCTGCACGCATGCAGAGCACGTTGACTTTATTAACTTTGTCTCCAACTTTCACCCTGCCCTCAAGTTTACCTGGTCCATTTTCGACACCTCCCTCCCCTTTCTAGATCTTTCTGTCTCTGTCTCTGGAGACAGCTTATCCACTGATGTCTACTATAAGCCTACTGACTCTCACAGCTATCTGGACTATTCCTCTTCTCACCCTGTCTCTTGCAAAAACGCCATCCCCTTCTCGCAATTCCTCCGTCTCTGCCGCATCTGCTCTCAGGATGAGGCTTTTCATTCCAGGACGAGGGAGATGTCCTCTTTTTTTAAAGAAAGGGACTTCTCTTCCTCCACTATCAACTCTGCTCTTAAACGCATCTACCCCATTTCACGCACATCTGCTCTCACTCCATCCTCCCGCCACCCCACTAGGAATAGGGTTCCCCTGGTCCTCACCTACCACCCCACCAGCCTCCGGGTCCAACATATTATTCTCCGTAACTTCCGCCACCTCCAACAGGATCCCACCACTAAGCACATCTTTCCCTCCCCCCCTCTCTCTGCTTTCCGCAGGGATCGCTCCCTACGCGACTCCCTTGTCCATTCGTCCCCCCCATCCGCCCCCACTGATCTCCCTCCTGGCACTTATCCGTGTAAGCGGAACAAGTGCTACACATGCCCTTACACTTCCTCCCTCACCACCATTCAGGGCCCCAAACAGTCCCTCCAGGTGAGGCGACACTTCACCTGTGAGTCGACTGGGGTGATATACTGCGTCCGGTGCTCCTGATGTGGCCTTTTATATATTGGCGAGACCTGACGCAGACTGGGAGACCGCTTTGCTGAACACCTACGCTCTGTCCGCCAGAGAAAGCAGGATCTCCCAGTGGCCATACATTTCAATTCCACATCCCATTCCCATTCTGACATGTCTATCCACGGCCTCCTCTACTGTAAAGATGAAGCCACACTCAGGTTGGAGGAAAAACACCTTATATTCCGTCTGGGTAGCCTCCAACCTGATGGCATGAACATCGACTTCTTTAACTTCCGCTAATGCCCCACCTCCCCCTCGTACCCCATCTGTTATTTATTTTTATACACACATTCTTTCTCTCACTCTCCTTTTTCTCCCTCTGTCCCTCTGAATATACCCCTTGCCCATCCTCTGGGTTCCCCCCCCCCCCCGTCTTTCTTCCCGGACCTCCTGTCCCATGATCCTCTCGTATCTCTTTTGCCAATCAGCTGTACAGCTCTTGGCTCCATCCCTCTCCCTCCTGTCTTCTCCTGTCATTTTGGATCTCCCCCTCCCCCTCCAACTTTCAAATCTCTTACTCACTCTTCCTTCAGTTAGTCCTGACGAAGGGTCTTGACCTGAAACGTCGACTGCACCTCTTCCTAGAGATGCTGCCTGGCCTGCTGCGTTCACCAGCAACTTTGATGTGTGTTGCTTAGTCAGATGATAAGAGTTTAATTGGGGGAGCATTTTGGGAACAGTGACTAATCCTGTAACTCTATAATCCTATAATTCATATTTCTAACTGATCTCTATTGTGCTGTATCCTTGACAACCTTCATCACTAACCATAACTCTGCCAGTTTCCGTGTCATCTGCAAACTAACTAAACAGTCCACCTGCACTTTCATCCAAGTCGTTTATAGGTATCACAAACCACAGAAATCCCATCACTAATCCTCGCACAACCACTGGTCACAGCCAGAATAACACTCCCCTAGAGATGACACAACTCAATTCCCATATCACAAACCATAGAGATCCCATCACTAATCCTTGCACAACCACTGGTCACGGTCAGAATAACACTCCCCTAGAGATGACACATCTCAATTCCCATATCACAAACCATAGAGATCCCATCACTAATCCTTGCACAACCACTGGTCACAGTCAGAATAACACTCCTCTTGGGACGAAACGGATATTTTTTCCCTTGGGGCAAATGTTTGATGTGATTTCACAGAACTTCAATGGTTCCAAATTCTATCAGCCTCATATATGCTCTGTTGATAAATCTGCTGAAAACTAAAATGCATAGATATAAGGGGACATACAAGGACAAAAGAATGAGGTTGACCCAAGATAAAACTTTTTCATTCAGTAAGTACTTGTAATCCACTTGAAAGAGTGGCAGAAACAGATTCAAAAGAGAACTATATAAATAGTTGATTATCTTTAGGGGGAGAGCTGGGAAAGTAAGCAAATTATATTGGTGTTGCTGTGAGCATCACACACTATTTGGGCCAAATGGTTTCATTGCATGCGTGACTCTTCCATGATTATTTGGCATGAGGATCAAGGAGGTAATTTTCTGCAATGAGAAAAATGAATCATGAGAGCAATTTGGTAAATTACAAGAACTAGCATTGTACTCTTAAAAGGTCAGGAAGTGTGCAAACATATTCCTAAAAAAACGAAATAAAAAGCTGAAAGATAATTTTGGATTTACACTGAACCTTGTGTAGATTACATTTAGATTATCCTGTTTAATTTTGTTCTCTGGATGGCAAAATAGATATTCAAACAATAGAAAGAATGCAGACAAAGCATCATCAGAATTCCGGAGCCACTAATGCTGGCAGTCTTAACATTCATTCATGATCTTTTGCAGCTTCATCTTTATATTTTTTGTTGTTCTTTCTGGGAGCAGTGGCAGGGGAGTTCAATTGTTCCAGTTTCTATCAGTATTAATATATGCTCATGTTGAATGTTATGTGCACTTCAAGGTCTAGGAAGGGAAGGACTGCAAAGTTCTCACGGTTCATCGAGGTCTAGCTAAGTGAAGGTGTAGCTCTGGTCAAAGAAGTGCTTAGACTACTAATCATGGTCAGTTGATGCTCTTTTTGCCCATTATCTTCATGAAGCAATTTTAAAAATGAGATAGTATTTACCTTAATTGTAATTCTCATGTTCATATTTATGTAAAGTACTTTAGAGTTAGGATTAGGGTTAAGGTTGGCTTTAACAGTAATTAACTACATGCTAGTGATGTATTCAATAACAGAACAATTTTGCCAAAAAAAAGGAAGAATACAAATGGTGATACCAATGAGATGATGTATTCAGTTCATTTAAGACCTTTGCAGTAATTTAATTACAAAATCTTACTTCAAGATCTATTGAAATAAATGGTACAAATTCCTGATTATTTTCTGTTATGCTTACCTTCAACATTAAATAACATAATGTTGCAATGCATAACTAAGTGATGTTATCCATTTAGCATGAGCACTCAAAATAAATTTCTGTCCATGAGCTCCAGAGAGATAATAAGGAAATTTGCCCACAGGAATCCCTGTGATTATCTACCACGGACCAAATTTTGTAAGAATGATTCACTTTGGGATTTGGCCTGATCCACTGATTTCACTCTAATAGAGAGAGGTTAAAAACTTCTGCAGTAGACATGGCAAACCATTAACTGAGCTAGTGTTCAAATGAATGCTGGAAGGAGTAATCTATCACCAGGGCAAGCCAATACCATTATGGATTTTGCTGCACATGCATTGGAAGCTTGCCAAGGCCCCTCCTTAATACACTGTATTTTAGCTGTTAAGCTCCAGAAGCATCCCTATACAGCTTACTTATCTGTGAGTAAAATTTATGTGTGCCCCTTTTAAGGAAAGCAGAGGCTTACTGATTTATCAGCAGCTTTGCTTTGAGAGTCATAAGGGTGGTAATGGATTTCAGTGCTTGTCACCCATAACTCAAAAATATAAAATTCCCAGGCAGATCAATGTATCCTCAGAATCACTTTGTCTAGAGAATTCATTGTACCTAGAGAAATTAATTAAGACAGAAAAATCATTGGACTCAGGCAACCAGCCAAATCATTTGTATCCACAGAAATAACTGCATCTAGACAAACCACTGTACCAACAAAATCACTGTACAGAAATAAATCACTACTATGAAAAACACTGTAGGATTTCAAATCTGTACCTATGCTGTAGTTAAATATATCACTGCAGTAAGCAACACCATTGAACTCAAACAAATCACAGACCTTGTTGAATCATTATATTCAAGCCTCATTCACAGGAATTAGTGATGATAGTTTCTGTGGTTTTGATTGAATACGGAGGTTAAGATGTAAGATCTATCATCAAAGATACCCGCCATCCAGGCAATGTTATCTTCTCACTGCTGCATTCAGGAAGGTGGAATAAAAGCCTTAGGTCCCACACCACCAGGTTCAAAGTTCAAAGTCAATTTGTTATCAAGGCACACATATGTCACCAAAATACTACCCTGAGATTCATTTTCTTGCACTCCATCACAGTAAGTATAAAGAAACACAATGGAATCAATGAAAAACTGTGCACAACAAAGACACACAAGCAATCGATGTGCAAAAGGCAACAAGCTGTGCAAATACAAAAAGTAAAAAACACAATGCTAATAATAATAATAAATAAATAAGCAATAAATATTGAAAACGTAAGTTGAAGAGTCCTTGAAATTGTGTCTATATGTTGTGAAATCTGTTCTGTGTTGGGGTGCGTGTAGTTATCTCTTCAGGTTCAAGAGCCTGATGGCTGAGGAGTGCTAACTGTTCCAAACCTTGTGATGTGGGACCTGAAGCTCCTGAAGCTCCTGTACCTCCTTTCTGATGGCAGCAGTGAGGAGACAGCATGACCTGGGTGGTGGGGGTCCTTAATGATAGATGTTGCATTCCTGAAAGTGCTACTTGTAGATGTGCTCAGTGGTTGGAGGGCTTTAAGTGTAATAGACTGGGCTGTATCCACTTCTCTTTGTAGACTTTACCGTTCAAGGGCATAGGTGTGTTTTCTCCACATGGCATCTATAGAAGTTTGTCAATGTTTTAGATAACATGCTGAATCTGCATAAACATCCAAGAAAGTAGACGTACTGCTGTGCCTTCTTTGTAATAGCATTTACATGCTGGGCCCAGGATAAATTTTCTGAAATGATATCACTGAGGAATTTAAAGTTACTAACCCTCTCCACCCCTGATACCCTGGTGAGGACTGGCTAATGGACCTCTGCTTTCCTCCTCCTGTGGCCAATAATCAGCTTCTTGGTTTTGCTGACACTGAGTGAGAGGTTCTTGTTATGGCATCACTCGGCCAGACTTTCAATCTCCCTCCTATATGCTGATCTGTCAGAACCCTTGACTTGGCTAACAACAGTGGTGGCGTCAACAAACTTAAATATGGCACCGGAGCTGTGCATAGCCTCACAGTCAGAAGTATAAAGCGAGTAGAGCAGGGAAGTAAGCACACAGCCTTGTGGTGTACTGATGCTGCTGCTGATTGTGGCGATGTTGCCAATCCGATCTGACTAGGGCCTGTAAGTGAGGAAATCCAGGAGCCCGTTACAGAAAGAGTTTTTGAGGGCTATGTCTTGGAGCTCTTTAATTAGCTCTGAGGAGATGATAGTATTCAATGCAGTGTTGTAGTAAATGAAGAACATCCTGATGCATGCATCTTCACTGTCCAAATGTTCCAGGGTTGAGTGAAAAGCCAATGAAATGGCATCTCTGTTGACCTGTTGTGACAGTAGGCAAATTTGAGCAGATCCAAGTCACTCCTCAGGCAGGTGTTGAGATGCTTCATCACCAACCTCCCAAAGCAATTCGTCATGATGGATGTAAGTGGTATTGGATGATAGTCATTGAGGCAGGTTACCACAATCTTCTTGGGAACCAATATAGTTGAAGCCTGCTTGAAGAAGATGGGTGCCTCAGTTTGCCAAAGTGAGAGATTAAAGATACCAGTGAACACTCCAGCCAGTTGATTAGCACAGGCCTTCAGTACTTGGCAGGGTACCCTCTCGGGGCCAAATGCTTTCAGTGGGTTTATCCTCTTGAAGTACGCTCTCATGTTGGCTTCAGAGACAGAAAAAAGTAATAGGTTCTTGTGGACTGAAGGTGCCTGCATGTTTGTTGATCAAAGTAATTCCATAGGTTGCAGAGCCTGATGGTTGAGGGGTAATAAACTGTTCCTGAACAAGGTTTCACTCCCAGAGGGAACGGTTTTCCCTACTAATCTTAAAGATTCCTACTAAAATAAAAGCATGCTGAACTGCTACATTTTTCCTGTCCATTCTACTATGACTATCCAATGTGACTTATGTGACCATAGGTGGAAATACAGTAATCAGCTTGTATTCAGGATCATACTAAATGCACTCAGAAATTCAATAGGAAGAGGGAGAAACAAAGATAATCTTCCATGTCAGTGACCTTTTGCCTGACCATTTCCTCTAGCTCCATGGTTGGACACTTCGCTTGCCCCATTGCCCCCCTATTTCGTCCTGCAACATGATCTCTCATCACCCATCTCTCCTGCGTTCAAACCAATCACAGACCTTATCTCTCATTAATTCCTTCCATTTTCCCATTCCCCAGCTCTATATTTGCATAAAACATATTATGTCAATGTTGGTGTGTTCTGACATCATGTTCTATTTTCAAAAGCATATACAGTATTTTGCTTTAGAAAAACAAATATGATACTTTAATATTCTCTTTCATTTGGCCAAAAGTTTACCCATGATAACAGTGACGAATCCATTGGGAAATAAGCAATTTCACAATATATTGAAAAGCACAAATAACTGAAGTAAACCAGTTTAGAAAGTGGCCATGTTAATTAAAAAAAACACCAAACAGTGTCAATGTGGTATTTACAAGAAAAAGAAGGTGTTGACAGAAACCAATTACAGTGATGGATCCTTCTACACCTTCCTCATACTGTGTCTTTTAGAAACTCATTAACAATTTGTGGGCAGATGACACAGGGAATTAGTCACACAGAAAGAACTCTCTGTTAAATCACAGTGGACTGTCATTCCAAACTGCAGGCCAGACTACGTAAATTTATTCTGGTCAGATTAAAATTAATTTGTTAAAATCTCCAAATAACTCAACAGATGAATGTGTTTCATGATATAAACTTAAGCCTAACATACAGAATGATCGAGGTTTAAATTCCAGACTTAGTTGATCATGTTTACACATCAGTAGAGTTGAAAACAATGGACTCAGGTAGTAAAGGACATAATCGGCCAGGGTTGATCCCTGGCTTGCTACTCTTTCCAAAACAGAATGGTCATGAGTATTCATTAAGTGAAAGATACTTAGCAAGAAATTAGGATAAATTGTGCTTGATTTTTGGGTGCTTTGACTGCCCCCCAAGAGCTCCAAAGTATGTTGATGGCATGCATCCACAACTGTGGGGTAACTAGTAAAAGTATATTGGTAAAAGCATTGGCACATGAATGAAGAATATCTGCAGACCAGGAAAATTACAATTTCAATTTGTTGCCATACCAGCAGTGCAATTTAGGAGCACAGCTGGCAGTAAGAACATCATGATTAAAGGCATTGTCCAAAATATTCTTTCTTTTGGCCACTGTAAACCCTGTACAGCTATTTAGTGTTGCTTTTATTTGCTTCAATTACCAAAAGGCTTGCAATCAATATCATTAGATGCTGAAGGGCTGTTCGGACTTCAAAGCTAATGCATAATTTAGTTGCTTACAAACTTAGGACAGGGAATGTCTCACAGCAAGAAACCATTTCCAACCAAAATATTCAGGAAGCATGTCATCTATTTGAGTATCAATGGAGCACTATTGATGTGTTTTGGCATAAATAAAGAATTCTTTGCTGAAATCTGCTGTTTTCTGCAGCTGTAACTATTATTTCAGAGCAGGACAAGGTCCTCACATTGACTGTGGCAGTGACTTTTCGTATGTTGGTTCCATTCGGATGAAGCTGGAAATTTTGTTGTTGCCATTCATCTATGTTAGAGTTTGAAGATGACCATGCAATCACTGATTACTTTGCAACACCTAGTGAACTACAAGATCAGCCTCTTTGGGCTTTGACACATTGAATTAAAGATGGCTTTTTGTTGGCATAGTTTTTAAGGAATATGTTGAATTTTGACACTTAGGCAGCATATGGTTCTGCTCTGCCTTAGCATATTTTTCTGCCCATAAACTGCAGACTCACAAAGAATCTTCTCAGGCTATGTGACAATGTTCTAGAACAAAAAGGCAATAAATGAAATCTTAATTCTGGGCTCTTTGTGAGGGGTTTCCCTCTGTTAATTTATTATACTTTGTAGAAGATTACTGAAATGCCTGCATCTGGAATGCTGGGAACAAGGCCTGCCCATCTCATTTATGAAGGAGATGTTGTTTAAGATGCAGATCTAAGTCACAATCTGTGGAATGATAACCTATAATCTTGTTTTCATTATTTTCCTCAGAAAATATACTAAATGTAGTCCAGCTTTAGAGCTTGATGTCTGTACACCATACTGTTTGAGATGCATACATCAGTATTAACAACACTAGATTTGATGTTATTACCATGCATTTCCATGTCTTAGCTTTGACCTATAATGATACAAAAGATCCACCGGTCCTAATGCTGGCCACCAAGTGAGCAATCGCATTTTGTTTGGTTCCTTCTGTTCATATTTCCCTGTACCCTTACAAATTATTCTCTCTCACACATACCTATCCTTTGAATCATTTGTCATTAACCTACACCAAAGGGTAATTTACAGCAGCTGATTAACATACCACCATGTTTTTGTAAAGAAGGAGGAAACTAAGTTACTCAGAAAAAAATTGTTGTGTATTTAATATTTCACAAATATTTGAGTAATATTGTTTGATTAAGCATTATTTGATATTTACATAATTCATTACGGGTTATATGTAAAAGTACGTGAATGACATACATCATTACACTTCCATGTCATCTGTGTACATCTTGCTAAAGTAAAAAAGCAAAACTAGACATGATTTACCCCACTCTCCTGTGTTTTACTTTCAATTAATTTCTTGAGTTACCAAACGTAACAGTGGCCACGATGATGTTTTAAATGAACCCAAGATGCCTAATTACTTGTTGAACTGCAGCGAGACATTCGAGATATAAAAAAAATAGCAAGATGTTCGAGATAAATGAAAGTGCAGCATGTTCTTCTTCAAGAAGGGACAGAGAAGGTAGAGTTAAACAAAAACAAAAAACAGACAAAATCCATGGGTTCTTAAATGGTGAGAACCAGGTGATAATAATCTTAAGTTTAAAAAAAAGCAGAAGTGGCTAGCTACATCAGAATGATAGACACATTCAATTGCACAAGAGTTAACTGGAATATATATTCTGAGAAAATTGAGCAGTATTTTGAAGCAAATGAAATAGCTTATGCAAAGTGAGTGCCAGTTTTGCTTAAGGTAATATGGAAAAGCATACAGTTTGTCTGGAAGTTTCACTGCTCCAAACCAGACCAGCCGAAATGAGCCTTGATAATATTATGAAATTAACGAAGGAACATTTAGAACTAAAACCATTGTTGATTGCAAATGCTTTGGGTTTCAATAAATAGAATCAAAAGGAAGGGGAGTTCACTCAGCATATGTAGCTGAATTGAAGAAATTGTCTGAGAATTATCAATTCAGCAATTGGCTGAACAATGCACTAAGAGATCGATTAATTTGTGGAATCTTACAGGAAAACATATAAAAATGGCTCCTAACTGAAACACAACTGATATTTAAAAGAACAGAGGTAACCACTGTATCAATGGAAACAACAGACAGAGACAAAATTGAGTTACAGTCAGGAATGAAAGTGAATGTGAACAAAATTGTAATGTCTAAACAGAATCGTGCCTGACTGAACAAATTGTGTTACTGTTGTAGCAGGGGCTTGTATTCAACAGACAAGTATAGTATCAAAGGTGAAACTTAAGGAAAATGTAACAAAGTAGGACACGTACAAAGAACATGTTAGTCCAGGGGTGGCCAACCTTTAACATTCCATGTGTCAATTTTTTCACTCATGGGTTCAGATGTGCCATACAACTCTTGTACCCCCATGCAATTCTTGAAAAACTATGTTAATATAGAACTCGTGTGTGAAAAAATTGACACATGGAATGTAAAAGGTTGGCCACCCCTGTGTTAGGCAGACAAAAATAAATAGACTGCACAGTGAAGAGAAAAAAGTTAAGAAGTCTAGTTGCAGTTTCAAAAAGAGCACTAATCTGTATGCTGTTGATGAAAAACCCAATAGTGACTAGAATGGCACAGGACTAAGTAGCCTTGAGATTTACTATGTGAATACTAACAATAGACAAGCGAAATAGTTTACATCAGAAGTGAACGGAAATTTAATTAAAATGGAGTTAGACACTGGCTCAGCCTTTTCAGTCATCCACAAAATGAATTTGAACGGAATTTCAAATATACTGATCTGAAGTCTGCAGATATCCAACTCAGAACTGTACTGGAGAAAAGATAACCTGTGGGGATGACATTCGTAACAGTGAAATACAATAACCAACAAGCCTCTTTGGGCTTGTATGTGGTAGAAATATGAGGGTTAACATTGTGGGGTCATCAGTAGCAGAGGCAACAACTTGATTGGAGATCCATCCACATCTCCTTATCTCCTGCAATAGAGTCAACTGAAAGTGAGTTAAGAAAGACACTAGATGGTGCCACAGCAGCATTCAAGGCTGGCATTGGAAAACTCAAATATATCAAGGCTAAAGCAGTGTTAAATGGAAATGCCGCACACAAGTTTTACAAAGCCCATCTGGTTCCTTATACCATTACTGCCAAACCCAGCTACTATTCTCCATGCCTTGATCTCATTACAATGAATCAGAAAAAAAGAGCAGTTGTCAAAGCGGTGTAAAGTGGTTTTCAAAAAAGGTTAAGGAAGTGGTAATGTCAGACACTGTACTCACACATTATGATCCACATCATCCAGTGGAGCCTGCCTGTGAAGCCTTGCCTGTGATGACTTGGCTTATGGTATATGTGCAGTCATGTCATATGTTACAAGTGACGGAAGTGAATGCCCCATAGCCCCATGTTCTCTTACTGTTGCAGAGAAAAATTTTGGACAGATTGACAGAGAGGCCTTGAGTCTAGTTTTGGGTGCAATATGTTTCAATCAGTATGGGAGAGAGTTTACCCTCGTTACTGAGCATCAGCCAACAGGGTCAATTTTCAATCCAGAGAAGGGTGTTCCAAATGCAGAGATGTGCTCTGTTTCTTGGAGGACATAATTACAAGATCAAATTCACGAGAACAACTAATCATGAAAATTGCTGATGGATTGTCTAGTTTACCCTTGGAAAAGGAAATACCTGAAAAATTTACAAAAGAGGACACTCCTCTGTTATATTTTCCTTAATGCAAATAGAAAATCTCCCAACTAAGGCAAAGATGATCCCAAGGGAAAGCAGAAAAAACCCCATTGAAGAGATAGTAAGTTTCTTCTTACAGTTAGAAGAACTCCTCTTTCAGTTAGTCCTGACCAAGTGTCTCGGCCCAAAATGTCGACTGTACCTCTTTCTATAGATGCTGCCTGGCCTACTGCATTCACCAACAATTTTTATGTGTGTTGCCCATCCAAGCTAGTCTCTTTTGCTGGTATTTGGCTCATAATCTTCTGAACCGTTCCAATCCATGTATCTTTTCAAAGTTGTTATATTACTTGCCTTGTCCACTTCCTCTGGGAGCAGATTCATAGTACATAGAACTGTACAGCACCAGAACAAGTCTTTTGGCCCATAATGTTGTGCTGAACCAATTAAATTAGTAAACAAGTGGGTAACTAAACAAATCCCTTCTGCCTACATAATGTCTATATCCTTCCATTTTCTTCACATTCATGTGCCCATCTAAATGTTTCACAAGAATCATTAATGTATCCACTTCTACTACCACCCCAGGTGGCCACTACTGTCTATATAAAAAATTTTATCCCCCTCACATCTCCTTTAAAATTACCCCCCTCACCTTAAATGGTATTAGACATTTTTTCCAAAAGATACTGTCTGTCTATTCTATTTATGCCTCAAAATCTTATAAACCTCTGTCAGATACCCCTCTGCCACCACCACTCCAGAGTAAACCATCCAGGTTCGTCCAACCTCTCATTATAACACATGCCCTCTAATTCAGGCAGAGAAGTTAATCCTCTTCTGCACCTTCTCCAAAGCCTCAAAGCCCTTCCTATAATGGGGGAGTGGGGTGACCAGAACTGTGTGCAATACGCCAGATGAAGCCTGAAACCTGATTTATACTTCTGCGTCTACTGGACGCCGTAACCTACACAAGTGACCGACGCGCGTTGTGAGCATTTATATTTGTGCGTTGGTATGTCTGCGTCGCTCTGCAATTCGGGCATGTCGCGCATGCGCACACACCTGCCTGCGCAAGGCTTCATGGTCATGGTAGTCTTTCTTGGGGTAAACAAGTTTAAAGTGAGCGTCTTTTTTCGTAAAACCGAAATGTGTCCTCCATAATTTCGGAGGTCTGTAAAGCTTTATGGAAAGCATTGCAGCTAAAGTTCCTTCCCTGCCCTTCAGTCGACCAATGGGAAGCTATTGCAACGAAGAAGGAAATGCAATGCTACCAGGCGGACCAATCACAGTTGTTACGCTCTGCATTGCTGCGACTCACAGTTACATTTTGGGAGAGGCGTGTCCGGCTACGGCGTAGGGATCCGCGTCGGCTCTGCATAGGGTTTGCGGCGACACAGTACTTATGGCATCGAGTTAACGCAGAAGTATAAATCAGGCTTAACTAGTGTTTCATAAAGTTGTAACATAACTCCCTGACTTTTGAACCCTCATACCTCAATTAATAAAGCTATATTCCTTCTTAACCACGCGGTCAACCTGATCAGCTACTTTCAGGATGCTCTGAATTTGGACCCCAGGTCCCTCTGCTCATCAGCACTGTGAAGGGTCTTGCACTTAATAATACACTGTCTCTTTAAATTTGACCTACCAAGGTGAAACACTTCTCATTTGGCTGGGTTAAATTCCGTTTGCCATTTCTTCACCCATACCTGCAACTGATCTATATCCCACTTTATTCTTTGCCAGTCTTTTATACTATCCACATGTAGCCTCCTGGTAGGCCTCAGGCTCGATCAGCTTGCTTTCATCTGGGAGAGCAGCCTTCGGCCCCGCCAAACTGGGTAATCGCGTTTGTGTGGATGCCGTGTGATGTACCCCACCCCACCAAATAACAGACAGCACACAATGTACGATTTACAGATTACACTTCATAGATCTTACTGGAACCACGTAATTAATACAGATACAATATAAAAGGAAAGTAAAAGGCGCCAAACTTATCAGAGTTCAACCACTTCATGCACAACCGTTGGCGCTCAATTAACAGAGTCTTCTTTCCACCATTCGTTCTCCTCCGAACTCCTCGACCCGCTCCTGGGACCAGCCACGGTGGTCGACCAGAGCACGCCCAGCATGTTCTTCCTCTTTGGTTCTCCTACTGAAAAACCCTGGGCCTCGGACTGCCTCTTGGGTCTGATCCTCGCCCAGTTTACAGCATCTCTCTCACTGCGTCTCATCTCTCTGTCCCCATCGCACCTTCTGCCCAAAGCCTGTGAAAACAATAGCTTACGGACACACAAGAAAGAATAACATCTATCCCAATTGGTTAGCAAATGAATACAATTCCCGTTATCAGTAATTATAACCCAAACAAGCTGCTACTGTTAACTCAGCAGTTAACATTACAGAGAAGCCATTTTATTATAATATAACAAAGAAGCCATTTTATTAGACTTAGCAAATAACATGAAAGAAGAAACCCCTTACATGCAACACCACCAATCTTTGTATCATCTGTAAACTTACTAGCACATCCAACCACGTGAATTGAAATTCACTTTGTTACTTACATCCTTCATATACATAGAAACATAGAAACATAGAAAATAGGTGCAGGAGTAGGCCATTCGGCCCTTTGAGCCTGCACCGCCATTCAGTATGATCATGGCTGATCATCCAACTCAGAACCCTGTACCAACCTTCCCTCCATACCCCCTGATCCCTTTAGCCACAAGGGCCATATCTAACTCCCTCTTAAATATAGCCACTGAACTGACCTCAACCGTTTCCTGTGGCAGAGAATTCCACAGATTCACCACACTCTGTGTGAAGAAGTCTTTCCTCATCTCAGTCCTAAAAGGCTTCCCCTTTATCCTCAAACTGTGACACCTCGTTCTGGACTTCCCCAACATCGGGAACAATCTTCCTGCATCTAGCCTGTCCAATCCCTTTGGGATTTTATACGTTTCAATAAGATCCCCAGTCAATCTTCTAAATTCCAACGAGTATAAGCCTAGTTGATCCAGTCTTTCATCATATGAAAGTCCTTCCATCCCAAAATAATCTTTACATTACGTCTCCCTCTATATGTTCAAGATTAGATTAGATTATGAGGACACGCAGTCCTCTTTTATTGTCATTTAGTAATGCATGCATTAAGGAGTGATACAACATTTTTCCAGAATGATATCACAGAAACACATGACAAACCAACTGAAAAACTGACAAAAACCATATAATTATAACATATAGTTACAACAGTGCAAAGCAGTACCATAATTTGATAAGAACAGACTATGGGCACAGTAAAAAATCTCAAGATCTCTCGAAAGTCCCATCATCTCACACAGACGGTGAACCTCTAGCGTTGCAAACCTGCCGATGCAGCATCCTGGAAGCATCCGACCACAGTCCGACCCCGAGTCCGTCCGAAAACTCCGAGCCTCCGACCAGCTCTCCGACACCGAGCACCGAGCACCATCTCTGCCGAGCACTTCGACCCCAGCCCTGGCAACAGGCAATAGGCAAAGCCGACGATTTGGGGCCTTCCCCTCCGGAGATTCTCGATCGCACAGTAGCAGCGGCAGTGAAGCAGGCATTTCAGAAGTTTCTCCAGGTGTTCTTCCGTGCTTCTCATGGCTGTCTCCATCAAATCAGGATTGTGCACAGCCCCCAGTTTACACATACGATATCATTCAGAACGGCCACGTGCACTGCGTTGCGCCGCCATCTTCTCCTCCCGCCTTAATGTGCAATTATAGTAGATTATAATAAATATTATATACAAAGGGATAGTCAATGTAACATAGAAATACAGTTGTGTTAGCATGAATTAATCAGTCTGATGGCCTGGTGGAAGAAGCCGTCCCGTAGCCTGTTGGTCCTAACTTTTTTGCTGCGATACCATTTCCGGGATGGTAGCAGCTAGAACAGTTTGTAGTTGGGGTGACTCGGGTCTCCAATGATCCTGTGGGTCCTTCTTACACAGCAGTCTTTGTAAATGTCCTGAATAGTGGGAAGTTCACATCTACAGATGTGCTGGGCTGTCCACACCACTCTCTGCAGAGTCCTGCGATAGAGGGAAGTACAGTTCCCATACCAAGCAGTGATGCAGCTAGTCAGGATGCTCTCAGTCATGCCCTTATAGAAAGTTCTTAGAATTTAGGGGACAATACAAAACTTCTTAAACCGTCTGAGGTGAAAGAGGTGCTGTTATGCCTTTTTCACCACATAGCCGGTATGTACAGACCACATGAGATCCTCGGTGATGTTTATGCCGAGGAACTTAAAGCTGTTCACCCTCTCAGCCCCAGATCCATTGATGTCAACAGGAGTAAGCCTGTCTCCATTCCTCCTATGGTCCACAAGCAACTCCTTTGTTTTTGCGATGTTGAGGAAGAGGTTGTTTTCTTGACACCACTGTCTCAGGGTGATGACTCCCTCTCTGGAGGCTGCCTTGTGATTATTTGAGATTAGGCCAATCAGTGGCTAATCATCTAGACTGATACATTTTCATCCAGGTCATTTTTATACATTCCAGTACTGATCCCTATGATTCCTGATCCCTCATATCCATCAAGAATAAGTCCCTTTGACCATTACCCTCCATCTCCTATCGACAGCCGGTTCTGAATTCAAATGGCAAACTCACCATTGATCCTATTCATTTTAATCCTCTGAATGAGCCTCCCATGGGTGACCTTGTCAAAAGCCTTACTAAAATCTATGTAGGCAACATCCTTCTGTCTCATTATATCCATTACCTTGCTCCTACCTGCTTTTACTGGCCTTGACTTACCTTCCTCTGCTTCCCTCCACTTTCTGACCTGATGCTTTGGTTCTCATTCTCCTGCCAAACTATTTTAAACCTTCCTGGCCAGGATATTGGTTCCCCTCCAGATTAGGTGCAACCTGTCCCTCTTGTACAGGCAGGTCACCCCTGCCCTAGAAGAGGTTTTATTGATCCAAGAACCTGAAAGCCTGTCCCCTGCACCAGTTTCTCAGCCGCTCATTCATCTGTACTATCATCTTATTCCTGCCTTAAATAGCATGTGGCACCGTGCTCCCCTCCATCAATGACATCTTTAAGAGGTAGCACCTCAAGAAGTCAGCTTGCATCATTAAGGACTTTCCCCATCACCATGCTCTATTCTCACAAATTCTATCTATTGCCCTTTCCTGAACACACTTAACATGTTCCAACCCATCTAAACATTATGACAAACCAAGTCAATGTTAGGGAGGTTAAAATCACCTACTTTGTTATTCTTACAACTCTCCACAACCTTCATGAGACCATTAGACATAAGACCAGAATTAGGATATTCGGCCCATTGTGTCTGCTCTGCCATTCCAACATGGCTTAGTTATTATCACCCTCAACCCCATTCTTCTGCCTTCTCTCCATAACCTTTGACGCCCTGACTAATCAAAAGTATGTCATCCTTCGTTTTAACTATATTGTGCCCAATGACTTGGCCTCCACAGCTGTCTGTGGAAATAAATTTCACAGATTCACCACCCTCTGGTTAAAAAAATTCCTCCTCATCTCTGTTTTACTTGCATATTTGTTCTTCTAATTCCTGTTGACTATTTGGGTGCCTACATTATATTCACTACAATGTGATCATCCCCTTCTTATTTCTCAGCTCCACACAAAAAACCTTACTAAACCATCCTTCAGTAACTTCACTCTGACTCCGACTCTGATTAAGGGGACCATATCCCATTAATCAAAAATGCAATTCCTGCTCCTCTCTTACCTCTGGCTCTATCCCGCCATAAGTAGTTGTATCCCAGAACATTAAATCTGACAGTCTCGTCCCTCCTTTACATTTATTTCCATAATAGCTATAAAATCCCAGTCCTGCATAGCAATCCAAGCCCTAAGTCCATCTGCCTTACCTTTATAGACCTCTTGAATTGAAATAAATCCAATCTAATCCAATGATCTGCAGGACAACTTCGCCAGTTTAGAAACCAATCCCAGATGTTTTCAAGGAGGATGTTGTAAAGTCAACTGTGCTGGGAGTCATTTTCACAAGTCCAAGCTCAATACCCAGTTTGATGTTATTTTGTTTGTCTAGAGGCAATTATAAAGTTGATTCCTTCTCAATAAATGATTATTGATTGAAGGCATTGTTAAATGTATTTGATCCATCATTGCAGTCAATAGACAGTGTGGTGCCATTCACATTTAGTAACAGAGATGTTCCTGATAATTGGGCTTGTAGAAAGTTCTCAGTACTTGATAGAAACCCATCATGAAGGAACTGCAATTGCTTGCAGAAACTCAGTTTGACATCTAATTTTATATAAGAGAGGGTAACTTAATTTAATCTTTTTGCCAAACATTAGCTTGTAGAGACATTATTTGTTATCAATGAAACATAACAGGAATAGATCTTTTAATGTTTTCATATATTCTTTCATTCACTGGGATTATTGTAACCTAACTCCATAGGTCTTCCATTTCCCTAATACCTTCAATGAATGAAACTCTATCAGCTTCAGATCTAAAATTAAATTTGAAATATCTTAATGTCAATGACCATTTATGAAAGAAAACTCTAATCCTCACAGTGCGTAGAACATTTCTAATGTCACTTCTGAAAGGCCTGTTTATAGCTTTCAGGCAATACCTCTTAATCCTGTTATTCTCCTACCAATCAATATAGTTTCTCTCTAACAACAGGAATTCTGCAGATGCTGGAAATTCAAGCAACACATATCAAAGTTGCTGGTGAACGCAGCAGGCCAGGCAGCATCTCTAGGAAGAGGTGCAGTCGACGTTTCAGGCCGAGACCCTTCAACAGGACTAACTGAAGGAAGAGTGAGTAAGGGATTTGAAAGTTGGAGGGGGAGGGGGAGATCCAAAATGATAGGAGAAGACAGGAGGGGGAGGGATGGAGCCAAGAGCTGGACAGGTGACTGACATGTCTATCCACGGCCTCCTCTACTGTAAAGATGAAGCCACACTCAGGTTGGAGGAACAACACCTTATATTCCGTCTGGGTAGCCTCCAACCTGATGGCATGAACATCGACTTCTCTAACTTCCGCTAGGCCCCACCTCCCCCTCGTACCCCATCTGTTACTTATTTTTATGCACACATTCTTTCTCTCACTCTCCTTTTTCTCCCTCTGTCCCTCTGAATATACCTCTTGCCCATCCTCTGGGTCCCCCCCCCCCGTCTTTCTTCCCGGACCTCCTGTCCCATGATCCTCTCGTATCCCCTTTTGCCAATCACCTGTCTAGCTCTTGGCTCTATCCTTCCTCCTCCTGTCTTCTCCTATCATTTTGGATCTCTCCCTCCCCCTCCAACTTTCAAATCCCTTACTCACTCTTCCTTCAGTTAGTCCTGACGAAGGGTCTCGGCCTGAAAAGTCGACTGCACCTCTTCCTAGAGATGCTGCCTGGCCTGCTAGTTTCTCTCTATCTATCTTATCGACTACCTTTAATGTAATTGATACTTTCACAAAATTCTAATTTTAAAAACACACTTTAATTTGCATTCCATGCAAGGCAAATAGTGCCTTCCTGGAACTGTTTGCATTTCTTCAGGTATGATCTAACCAAGATTTTGTACACTTGTAACATTACTTATACTGTGCCTCTTGTGTTTTTGTCCATTGCATATACAGCACATTGGCTTGTTTGATAGCTTTATGCTTTTCCATATTTTAATGACCAACTTTTGTATTCTAACTGCAAGATTCAGATATTTGATGGCTCCTGCTTATGACGCTTTGAACGTTTTTATATCAGCCATCAAATTCATCATGGTTGATTGCACCTGATTCAAATGAGTATGCTGGAAAGGATAGGCTCCAATTCCTATACAGAATGCTGTGTCAAGTTGGTGACAAAACCCCTCAAGTTTCTTGACACTGAATTCAGCTTTCAGGTTGACTTTCTGATGTATAAAAGGGTTTGCAAAGGTATATTGCAAAGTCTCTGAAATTCTAATTTGACTCGTCTACAGCAAAATACGTGTCAGACCTCACCATCTGGGAACCATGGTATTCTCATCACCCTGACGTGGTTAAACGACATGGGCTCAGATATTCACCACATGCAGGTCCAAGCTCTATGCTATCCTTTACTAACAGATATTTTCAGTAGTTAACGTGCACATGTGGAATCCAGTGATTTATGTCTTCCACATTACTGCTGACTGCTTTTTGTTTCTTCATTGTCTGGCTAGGTAGCACCTTTTGATCACATGAAATAATGAATAAATTGTAATGAGGAGAGGAAGATACATAAGAGAATCATTTTCCATAGATGTGTCATGGTCCAGATCGGGGTCCCTTTAAATTTAGTCTGTTTATGTTACGATCCGGACCTTTGATTCCCTGTTTTCCCGTGTTCCTCAACTTTGGTGATTAGAGGCAATTAACACTCAGCTGAACCGGTAGCTTATAATCTCCGCCTTTCAGCCATTCGGTGCAGGAGCGTCTGCAAAGTCACCAAAGGTATGGCATGCCAATGTCATCTGGCCGGAGCAAGCCTAGTCTCTGCCAAAGCGAGTGCCGGTAATTCGCCTTTCCTCACCGGAGCAACCTTGTCAAGTTACCTCGCCAAAGCGAACCTGCAAAGTTTCCTCAGCGAGGTGGGTCCGTCAGTTAACCCGCCGGAGAGAATCTAGAGCCACTGTCTACTGTTCCCGGGCCGAGTCGAGAGCTCGGCACTACCCAGAGGTTCCAAGCACCACGTCCTGGCTCCGGCGGCATCCAAGTACCAAGTGAAGTCCTGGCCCTGGCTGTTTCCCAGTTCTGAGTCAAGTCCTGGCCCTGGCAGTCTGTGATTCCTGTCCTACCCCCTTGTCTGAATCCCTTCTCTGCCCCTCTCGCCTCTGGCCCTCGTCTGCAGCCCCCACCTGCACTTCGGTCTAGTTCCATCACGAGAGCTAGATAGGTACTGTCTGGTGTTCATTCGTGTTGGTCTTGTCTTGTCTTGTCCTCGCCTCTGTGGGGTAGGTCAGGCCGACTTGCCATTGCCCCGCGGAAGGTCATGAGTCCCGGCCCGATGTCCTGCACCCAAGGAGGGGTCCCGGCTCTCTGTTCTGTGTATGTGTCCAAGATTCCATGTACCTGCTCTCCCGAGACTGAGGCTCTGTTTTCCATGTTCCTCCTCTCCCTAGCCCATGTCATGTCCATGCCTGGTTCTGGGGTCCAAGCCCGAGGCAAGACCCAGGTACTGGGTCTTTGCCCAGTCTTGGGCTCGGAGTCCATACCCTAGCCTCTTCATGTCTCCTCTAGTTCTGGGAGCCAATTCCGAGTCCAAGCCCAGACCCTTGGTCCCAGCCTAGTCGTAGTCCTGAGTCCTTATCCTGTTCGCTATTCCTGCTTCTGTCTTGCTCTCCTGGTATTGTACAATAAACTAAACCTAAGTAACCTCACAAGATGTGTCTTGCATTTGGGCCCACCCTTGCTCCCAATGCCCCCGCCATTGTGACAGGTGTTCTGTCATGTAGGCATGGTTTTGTGATTTGAGATCTTAATGAGAAAACCTTTTATCATTTATTGTTAGGTAGCAAGTTTTGCTGATGATAAAACAAAAGCCAAACAGAAAGTGGGATTGAGGTGGGAGTAATATATATATATATGTATGTATGTATATAAAACTTAATTTCCCCTTTAAAGAATATCACAAGATTATTTAAGAGGCATGCTAGTATAAAGCAGATGTTTTAAATAACTATGTTACATCACTTCTCATCTTTGGAGGATAATGGATTATCAATAATGCTATTCTAAGTGTGCAATGTGAATGCAAACTAGACCTGCCTAGAATTAATAATCTCAGAATCATTTCAGTTGACGATGTTGACAACATTCATTCCAGAGTTTGTCTAAAATCCTGGGAACCATGCTATGTGAGAACATTTTCCCATATATTCATAATGCACTTGGATTTGTGATTATCCACAGACTGGAAGAAATGCAGCACGGGAGCCATATCTTAGAGGTGATGAAGACAGGTGACAAACCTCAGATCTGCATAGTTGGAGGTGCAAAGTCTGATTAACCAGAGGCGGTGGAATTCTACAGAAGCATGATCCAAAAGTGTTCTGGCTCCTAATATAGTAAAACAAAATGTTATTGCAACCATTGTTATTCATGATTCAGAAATTATCTATTGACTGGCCTGTTTAGATTCTTTCATTACTTTTACTTGAGATCAATACAAGTCTCCATTCTTCTGAGAAGTATTTTCTTTAATTCTCAAAAGTACTTTTGCTTGAAAGTGATTTGGCCACCAGCAATTTGTTTTACTATGCACCTTCATGTAATTCTATGGACATAAAATGGATTCTATTTACATTTATGTTGGCCTTCAACAACATATGTTTACTTATGTTGGGAAAACAAGCACTGGTTTAGAGAAAAGCTCCATACCACTTTTGCAATAGGCAGCAAGCATTCGTATACTTTATTATACGTAATGCTTGGACATGTTTTATAGAATTGACTTTGCATATACAATTGCAGAAAAAGGACTTTTGTCCTAGGATCTCGAGGGAGATTACAGAGATGCTGATAGGGTGCAAATTAGGAGAAAGAAGCAATGATAGTTGGGGTGAAGGTGGAGATTCGGATAAGGAGTAGAGGAGGTCATCAATTAACATGAGATTCTACATATGCTGGAAATCCAAAGCAACACACACAAAATGCTGGAGGAAGTCAGCATCTAGGAAAATGAAAAAAAAAAGCTGATGGAAAGTAAGTGGGAAAGACACCAGAATAAAAAGGTGGTGGGAAGGGAAAGAGGATAAGCTAGAAGGTGTAGATGAAGTCAAATGGGTAGGAAATGCAAAGGACTGGAAAAGGAGAAGTCTGTTAGGTGAGAAGAGTGACATGGGGAAAAGGAAATTTAATGGCAGAGTTGAAGTTGGAGGCAAAGTTGCTGAAACTGACAAGCTTAGCATAGATGCATGAAGCAGTATCGATGCAGTCATCAATGTAGCATAGAAAGAATTGAAAAGCATTACCAGGGAAGGCCTAGAAAATGGACTGTTCTACATAGCCAATGAAACGGTATGCATATCTGGTCCTATGTGGGTGTCCATAGCTACCCCTTGAGTTTGAAGGAAGTGAGAGGGGCCGAAGGAGAATTTTTGGGGTTGAGGACTGTTTCTACTGTTTGGAGGAGGGGAATTGGTTCAGTTGTTTGTTTGTTGAGAAAGAATCAGAGAGATTCAAGATCTTCTCATTCTCGTTGGGTTTAGAAGTGTACAGGGAGTGGATATCCATGGTGAAAATGAAACACTCAGGGCAAGGGAATTGAAAGTTGTTTAGAAGATCGGGAGTGTGTGAATTGTCACAGATGTAGGTGGGAAAGGACTGAACCAGGGGGATAAAATGGAATTGAGGTATGTAGACACAGATTGAGTGGGGTAAGAGCAGGCAGAGACAATGGGCCTACCCAACAGTCAGGTTTGTGGATCTTGGGTAAGGGGTAGAAACAAGCAGTGCCGGGTCAGGGAACTAAGTGTTTGGTGGGAAGCGATGGGAGATCTTCAGATTTGATGATGCTGATGGTGAGAGACAGCGGCCTGATGATCCAGAGTAGGGTTCTTTACAAGGGGTATGTATGAGGCCATGTCTGAGAGTTGCTGCCTGGCCTCAGCATGTGGTGTTCAGGGAAGGTGGTGGGTGATAGGAAGATGAAAGCTTTGAGGACCTGAGGTCTGAGAGACCTAGGATTGGAGAATGGTTTAATAGATACTAAGTTTGTAGAATGGAAGATTGGAGGAGCATGGAGGAACCAGTTTTTGATCCAGAACAGAAATATCCAGGCATCCTGTGGAAAGAGACTAGGATGTGGGAGGTGATCAATGACAAAGAAGGATATTAGAAAGAGTTGAGAAGGTCAGTGTAAGAAAACAGCTCAGGCCAAACAGATAAACCTAAGGGCTCTAAGAGGCATTGAACTGGCAAAGACAAGATTATTAGTAGTGGTGGAGCCCCTGGGAAGGGGCTATGTTCTCTGGATGAGAACATAAAACAGGATCTAAACATAAAGAAAGTCAATCATCTCTCCAACAGCACAGGAAAGAATAAGGACTCTATCAGGCCTCAAGACTTGAAGCATTCATGATCTACATACTGTATGTACAGGTATCGGGAAAAATTGAGCAGATGATACTGCTACTGTATGCTACACTGATTCACATCACTGCATTTGCTGAGCATCTTATCTGTATTACATACAATGAGAAGAAGGCACTAATTTAATGAATTATATTGCGTGTACACTATATATCAACTTATGTGTCAAGATTGAGTTTTAAATTTAAAATATTCTCGCATGTTATGTGACGCGAAGGAGCTGTAGGTCATTTCGATGGCGCTGCTGAAGTTGGGTAACAGCTTACTGGTGGGCCATGAGGCAAGAAATGTGAATAGATATTTTATTAATAATACTTTTTCTATGGTAAATTGTGGTAAACTATCACCGCAGACAAAGAAGAGGCGAGAGGAGGTGAGGCTGACTCAGTGGTCAAGGCATGTGGGTGCAATGCAAAGCTGGAAAGTAGCATGTTCGAGGAGAAGTTGTCAGAGCAAAGTCGGGTCATGATCGATAGGAGGTCAGAGATGGAGTCAGAGCGAGCGAATCAGAAAAGAGCTGAAGTGGAGCCAGTCCACCTAAACTGGGAGTGAGGTTGGATCGATCTGAGCCGATTCGGAAAGGTCAATTACAGGCCGACCCACAAGGTATTGCTGTGGTGGGGCACAACCCGGTGTTTGGAAGATTCAATTGCCAGCCCAGAAAGACTGAAAAAGCAGGGCGTCAGGGCTGGAGAAGAGGATCAGGCGACTCTACTTGCACTTCCGCAATATATACTCCTCTCTACGCGGAGCGAAGGCTGTAGACAGCTCTGGCTGCTATGCACTTCATGTCTGCAGGCTCCAAGACAAATTGCCCTGCTGTGTGATGAACTGCTCTGGCTGCTCTGGGCTCCAGGTCAATGGACTCCATTTGGTTCTGAATGCTGTTGCTGGCTTTTATCATTTGCATTATTCACGTTTTTTCTCTCTCTGTGCTTTGGGTGTTGGTCTTTTTTTTTAAATTGGGTTATTTCATGTTTCTTGCTTTGCGGCTGCCTGTAAGCGGACAAATCACAAGGCTGTATAATTTATACATACTTTGACAGTAAATGTACTTGGAACTTGGATTTTTATTCTTCTTTAATGATAATGCACAATTGGCCAAATTTCAATATCTTAAAATTTAGTACTAAGACCAAATGGTTCAGCTGATAAGTTGATTATAATCACACTGCTGCTGCTCTTGCCCTGATGTTCAGCTACATTGAAACAGTGTAGATAACCTGAGTGTGAAATAATACCACCCAACCCATCATTTTGGCAGAAAATATATAGAAATTTTGGCCTGGGTCTGAAAGTTGAGCAGCATCTTGATAAAACTTTTCTTTCCTATTGCTGTATGCACACATAATACCTGAGCCACATTTGAAATCTGACACAAGACAGCAACGTGGCAAGAAGAAGAAACTATGAAAGATTATTTTATTACTTTTGAAAAGATTCCTATAGGGCTAGAACAATCAGGTGACCTTTGACACTGGAGTGTTGATGGCTCTTGGGATCATAAGACCATAAGACATAGTAGCAGAATTAGGCCATTCAGCCCATCAAGTCTGCTCCACCATTCCATTATGGCTGATCCCAGATCCCTTTCAACCCCATACACCTGCCTTCTCACCATAGCCTTTGATGCCCTGACCAATCAGGAAACTATCAATTTCCACTTTAAATATGCCCATGGACTTGGTCTTCCCAGCTGTCTGTGGCAGAGCATTCCACAGATTCATGACAATCTGGCTAAAACAATTCCTCTTTACCTCTGTTCTAGAGGGTTGCCCCTTCATTTTCAGGGAGTGTTATCTAGTTCTGCACACCCTTACCGTAGGAAGCGTCCTCTCCACATCTACTCTATCTAGTCTTTTCAACATTCGGTAGGTTTTAATGAGATCCCCCTGCATTCTTCTAACTTCCAATGAGTACGGCCCAAGGCTGCTAAACACTCCTCAAGTGATAACCCTTTTCATTCCTTCCTCTGACTCTCTCCAATGACAACACATATTTTTTGAGATATGGGGCCCAAGACTGTTGACAATACACCAAGTGCTGCCTGACTAGTGTCTTAAAAAGCTTCAGCATTATCTCCTTGTTTTTATATTCTATTCCCCTTAAAATGAATGTTAATATTGCATTTGCTGTCTCCACCACAGACTCAACCTGTAAATTAACCTTCTGGGAGTCTTGCACGAGAACTCTGCACCTCTGACGTTTGAACCTTCTCTCCACTTAGATAATAGTTTACACTTTTATTCCTTTTACCAAAATACATTATCATATGTTTTCCATCACTGTCATGGTCCCTTCTGGCAATCCCCTACCTTGCCATTTGCCTTAAGATTTGGGCCTCGATCATCTCATTTACATTCCAATCATTCCCAGATACCACTAACTACACCCACCTGCTTCCCATCAAACGGCAGGATAAAAACCCTGTGACCACAGCAAGAAGCCGCCAGTTCGTTGGTTGACTCTTATGGGAGTAAACCTTGTTTCCTATTCCTGAGAAGTGTTAGTTCTAAGCTTTGCCTCGTCTCTTGGATATCAGCTCCCCGTTCGCGGTGGTGCTACGCCTAACGACTCTGCCTCAGCATCTGTGTCCTGCACTTGGGTTCGTCCCCAGCCACATCCTTGCAACAATCACTGTATTCCATCTGCCACTTTTTTTTGCCCATTTTTCCAATTTGTTTAAGTTCTACTGCAATCACACTGCTTCCTGAGCACTACCTACTCCTCCACCTGTCTTCGTATCATCTGCAAACTTTGCCACAAAGCCATCAATTTCATCATCTAAAACATTGACAAACAATGTGAAAAGTATTGGTCCCAATACTGACCCCTGAGGAACACCACTAGTCACTAGCAACCAACCAGAAAAGGCCCCCTTTATTCCCACTCACTGCCCCCTGCCTGTCAGCCATTCTTCTTTCCAAGCCAGTATCTTCTGTGTGTCACAATAGGATTTTATCTTGTTAAGCAGCCTCATGTGTTGCACCTTATCAAATGCCTTCTGAAAATCTAAATAAATGACATCCACTGCCTTTCCTTTATGCACCCTGCTTGTTACCTCCGTGAAGAACTCTAAGAGATTTGTCAGGCAAGATTTCCCTTTACAGAAACCATGCTGACTTTGACTTATTTTATCATTAGTCTCCAAGAACCCCAAAACCTCCTCCTTAATAATAGCCTCCAACACTTTCCCATCCACTGACATTCGGCTAACTGGCCTATAATTTCCTTTCTTTTGCCCTCCTCCCTTCTTAAAGAGTGAAGTGATATTTGCAATTTTCCAATCCTCCAGAACCATTCCAGAATCAAGCAATTCATAACCAATGCATCTACTATCTTTTCAGCAATCTCTTTCAGAATTCTGGGATGTAGTCCATCTAATCCAGATGACTTATCCACCTTAAGACCTTTGAGTCTGCCCTGCACGTATTCCTTTGTAATAGCAATGGCATTCATTCCATCTGCCTGACATTCTTGGACCTGTGGTGCACAGCTAATGTCTTCCACAGTGAAGATTGATGCAAAGTACTTACTCAGTTCATTATCATTTTTTTCCCCCATTACTACCACACCAGCATCATTTTCCAATGGTCCAATATTAACTCTCACCTCCCTTTTACTCTTTATATAACTGAAAAAAACTTCTAGTATTCTGCTTTATATTATTGGCTAGTTTGCCTTCATATTTTATCTTTTCCTTTCTTATAGCTTTTTAGTTGCTTTTGTTGGATTTTAAAAACTTCCCAATCATCCAACTTCCCACTCACTTTTGCTACATTATACGTCCTTTTTCTTGGCTTTTATGCAGTTCTTAACTTCCCTTCACAGCCACAGTTCCCTTCCCCTGCCATTTGAGAACAACTTCTTCTGTGGGACATAACTATCCTGTGCCTTGAGAATTATTCCCAGAAACTTCAGTCACTTCTGCTCTGTTGTCAACCCCGCCAGTATCCCCTTCCAATCCACCAGGGCAAGCTCCTCTCTCATGCCCCTGGAATTCCATTGCAATACTAATACATCTGACTTAAGCTTCTTCCTCTCAAATTTCAGTATGAATTCAATCATATTATGATCGCTGTCTCCTTAGGATTTCTTTACCTTAAGCTCCCTAATAAAATCTGGATCATTACAGAACACGCAGTGTAAGATAGCCTTTTCTTGAGTAAGGTCAAGCACAAGCTGCTTTAAGAAGTCATCTCATAAGCATTAAACAAATTCCCTCTCTTGTGATCTGAAACAAACCTGATTTTGCCAATCCCCTTGCATATTGAAGTCCCCCATTACAATTGTGACATTACCCTTATTACATGCCTTTTTCAACTTCCTTTGCAATCTCACCCCACTTCTTGGCTACTATTTGGAGGCCTATATATGATTCCCATAATGTATTTTTTGTCCTTGCAGTTTCTTAACTCCACCCTCAAAGACTCAACATTCTCTGACTCTATGTCACCTCTTTCTAAAGATGTAATTTCATCTTTTACCAACAGAGCCACACCACCGCCTATGCCTTTCTGCCTGTCCTTTCAATACAAAGTGATAACTTTGATATTAAGCTCCTAATCATGACCTTCCTTCAGCCATGACTCAGTAATGCCCACAAAGTCATACAGACCAAGCTCTAATTGCGCTGCAAGTTTAGCCAATTACTATCTGCATTTAAATACAAGACATTTATTCTGCATTCTTTACCCTTTTGAATTTTGCCTCTGTGGTACTATTTAACTCTTTGCACTGTCTGCAGTTGTACCCAACCATTGACTTATCCTTGCTTACATTCATATTACACCTGTAACATGCTGTAAGGTTTCACTGCTAATGTAATAGTTTCTCTGTAGCAGCAATATTTGGGTTATGACTAGAGATAATGGGGTTTGAAATGCTGGGCTATCTAATGAGAGAAACGTTGTTCTTTCCTTTGAGTCTGGAGGAGAGATTTTCGTGGCCTTTTGCCGGGCAGATATGAAGAGAGAAGATGCGAATGGAGAGAGTTGGTAGACCGTCGGACGGAGTGGACTTCGAGTGAGGGTCCGAAGGCTAATAACAATCGGAGGAGGTCAATGGTGGGTGAATGGCATATCAGTGAGCTCCAACGTTTGAGCATTAGACTGCTTCATGAAAGTGGGCCCTTTTTCTTCTTTTTGTTTCCTTTGCTAACCAAATAGTCAAATTAAGAATTATAAAGCTCAACGGTTTAATCACATATTATGTATTGTTTGTTATTTCAGGGTACTGATTTGTCACAGGGGACTCATCGCTCAGCATCTACCCAAATGAGATTTCTTAAGTTTGGCCAGGCCGAAGGCTATCTCCCTTTATATTAAGCTGCTAACCGAAGCAAGAGTTACACACCGAACATCTGCTTTAAACTTGCTGGCTCATCCTCAGTTCTATCAGACTGGTTCCCATCCACCAACCCCGCGCCTCCCCCCCCCCACCGCCACATTAGTTTAAACCACTCCCATCAGCTCTATCAAACATTCCTGCAAGAATATTGGTCCCCTTCAGATTCAAGTGTAACACGGCCCTTTTGTACAGGTCTCACCTGCCCCAGAAAGGGTCCCAATGATCCAGAAATCTGAATTCCTGCCCCGTGCTCCAATTCTTCAGCCACACATTTATCTGCCACCTTATTCTAGTCCTATTCTCACTATCATGTGGCACAGGCAGCAATCTGGAGATTATTACCCTTGAGTACTGCTCCTCAAACTCCCTGTATTCTGTTTTCAGGACCACATTTCTGGCTGCTCGTCCTCCCTTTTCAGGATATTGTGGACGCATTCAGAAACCTGGTGGACCTTGGCACCTGGAAGGCAAGCTACCATTTGTGTTTCTTTTTTATGTTCACGGAATTGTCTATTTCTGCCCTGACTATAGAGTCCCCTATTACTGCTGCCATCCTCTTCAGTTCCCTACCTTTCTGAACCACAGGGCCAGACTCAATGCCGGAGGCAGGGCCTTTGTTACTCCTCCTAGGTAGGTTGTCCCTCCCCACCCCACCCCCCCAAAATAATCAAAATAGAGTACCTTAATGTTAAGGGGACGGCCACAGGGGTGCTTTCCACTATCTGATGTTCTCCGTTCCCTCTCTTGTCAGTCACCCATTTATCTGTCTCCTGTAGTCCTGGGATGACTACCTCCCTGTAGCTCCTGTCTAACACCTCCTCACTTTCCCAGACAAGCTGAAGGTCATCGAGCTCCAGCTCCAGTTCCCCAACACGGTCTCTACGGAGCTGCATCTTGATGCATTTGGTGCACATGCGATCATTGGGGAAGGTGGCAGTCTCTCGGAAATCCAACATCTGACTCCCAGAGCAGAATACTGGCCCTGCAGACATACCCCCTATACTTTCAAGATTTAAATAAGAAAAAGAAATAAGAAATAAACTTACCTGCTTACTTCGCATCCACTTGTTCTTGCCAAAGCCTGTTGAGCCAAAGCCTTACCACTCTGACTCAGACCACTCTGATGATGACCGTTCTGCTAGACGATACCTCTTATTTATGGAGACTGGGTTTTTCAACCACCACTTTGGACCTGCACGGGAACACCTCTACTGCACCTGTGTCGCTGTCCATCAACTTTTTCTGACTGGAGTTTTGAAGAATGGGAGTAGGAGAAACTCATTGAAATCTATTGAATAGTTTGAATTGTAGCCGAACAGTGAATGGGAGTATGAGAATAAGAGGTGACTTCACATAGTTCCATGATTGAAGATTAAAAGTGCAGCACTTCACACCAGTTTACGGATTTCAAACTGCAGCCAATCAGGGTATGAAATTCATTAGCAAGCTGAATAAATATAAGGCAGGGGCATGTGGAGCTGCCATTGTTGGAGTGGGCCAGTGTTAGAGTGCAGAGGCTTTGGCTTTAGCTCATCAGGCTTAGGCAAGATCAGGCTTGGGTGAGGTAAGTATCTGTTAAGTATCTTGTTTTTCTTTATTCTTCATCCCTCTTCTGTTAGGGCAAAGTTAGAGCATTGAGAATAACTCCTGGGGCAGTGTTATGTTCTTACTGTAAGATATGGGAAGTCTGGGAAACCTATAGCCTTCCAGATAACCACATCAACACCAAGTGCACCGAGCTGCAGCTCAATGACCTTCGGCTCATACAAGGGAGCTACGGGGGAGTGGGGGGAGGGGGCGGTCGGGGTCACACCTGGTTTGCAGAAGGCTGGAAAATGGATGACTGTCAGGAGAAGGAAATGGGCAGCCAGTGCAGAATACCCCCTGTGTCCATTCCCCTCAGAAAGAAGTATATCATTTTAAATATTATTGAGGGGGACAACCTAGGCAACCACAGTAACTGGGTCTCTGGCACTGAGTCTGTTGATAAGGCTCAGAAGAGAAGAGAGGTGAAGAGGACGGCATTAGTGATAGGAGATTCCATAGTTAGAGGAATAGAGATGAGATTCTGTGAGTGTGATAGAGACACCCGGATGATATGTTTCACCCCAGGTTCCAGGGTCAGGGATGTTTCGGATCAGGTCCATGATATTTTAAAGGGTGAGCAGCCAATGACAAAGGCGAGGAGGTCTTAAAGAGCGATTTTCAAGTGCTCGGTAAAAAGCTGAAAAGTAGGACCACCAGCGTAGTAATCTCTGGAAAGCTGACTGTGCCACATGCCAGTGAGGGTCAGAATAGGAGCATTTGGTAGATAAATGCTTCTCTCAGGCACTGGTGCAGGCAGGCAGGCGTTCAGATTTCTGTATCATTGGGATCTCTTCTGGGGAAGTTATGACGTCTACAAAAGGGATGGGTTACATGTGAACCTGAGGGGAACCAATATCCTTTTGGGCAGGTTTTCTAGAGCTGTTTGAGAGGGTTTAAATTAATTTGGCAGGGGGATGAGAACCAGAGAGATATGGCTGAGGATGGGACAGTTCATTTACAAACAGCAGTCAAGTGTAGTGAGACTGCTAGCAAGGAAAGGCTGATGACAGAGCAGAAATTCAGTCAGCTGGATTGGTTGCAATGGGAGAGAGGGTCAAAGTTGAAAAGTGTGATGAATACAGAACTGAAGGTGTCATATTTGAATGCACACAGTTTACAGAATATGGTAGATGAACTTAAGGCATAGATGGAGATTGTCAGGTGTGTAGACATCATTGGGTCATGTCTAAGGGGATGGGATGGCTCTGTTGATAAAAAATTAAATCAAGTCCTTAGAAAGAGGTGACATAGGATTGGAAGGTGTAGAAATCTTCTGGGTGGAGCAAAGAATCTGCAAGGGTAAAAAGACCCTGATGGAAGTTATATACAGGCCTATGAACAGTAGCCAGGAAAATCAGGAAATAGAAAAGGCTTAAAGGCAATGTTATGAGAATCATGGAGTGTTTCAATATATAGGTAGATTAGGTAAATCAGATTGGTGCTGGATCCCAAGAGGGAGAATTTATAGAATGCCTACCAGATGGCTTTTTAGAGCAACTCGTGGTTGAGCCCTCTAGGGTATCAGATATTCCAGATTGAGTGTTGTGCAATGAATCAGAATTGATTAGACAGCTTAAGGTAAAGGAATCCTTAAGAGGAAGTGATCATAATATGACTGAACTCACCCTACAATTTCAGATCAAAAAGCCAAAGTCAGATGTGTTGGTATTACAGTGGAGCAAAAGGAATTAGCTAGGCAGGAAGGAGGAGCTGGCTAAAGTTGGATTGGATAGAGTCCGAGCAGGGATGACAGCAAAGTGACAACATCTGGAATTTCTGGGTGCAATTCAGAAGGTGCAGGGAAGATACATCACAAAAAAGAAGTCGTTTTCTAAAGGCAGGATGATACAACCGTGGCTGACAAGGGAAGTCAAAGCTAACATAAAAGCCTAAAAGGGAGCATATAATAAAGCAAACATTAGTGGGAAGTTAGACAATTAGGAAGTTTTAAAAACCAACAGGCAATTTAAAAAGTCATTAAGAGGGAAAAGATCAAATACCAAATTAAGCTAGCTAATAATATTAAAGACGATACCAAACCAAACATTTCTTCAGATATATAAAGTGTAAAAAAGAGGCGAGAGTAGATATTGGACGACAGGAAAAATTATGCTGGAGAGGAAGGAATAGGGGAAAAGGAAATGGTAGATGAACTGAACTGAATGACTGTTTGTTGTAGCAGAGTCCAGGGACTGGGTCTGTGAGGGACCGATTCTTTTTACGATATATCACAATGATTTGGGTGATGGAATTGAAGGCTTTTTGGAAAAATTTGCAGACAATACAAAGATAGGTGGAGGTGCAACTGGTGTAGAAGAGGCAGGGAGGCTGCAGAAGGACTCAGACAAATGAGGAGAAAGAGAAAATATGTGGCAGCTGGAATGCAGTGCTGGGAATTGTATGGGTGTGCAATTTGGTGAAAGGAATAAAAGCATAGATTATTTTATAAATGGAGAGAAAATTCAAAATCTGAGGTGCAAAGGGATTTGGGAGTCCTCATACAGGACTCCCTAAAGGTTAATATGGAGGTTGAGTTTGTGATGAGGAAGGCAAATGTAATGTTAGCATTCATTTCAAGAGGACTACATATGAAAGCAAGGATGTACTGCTGAAGCTTTGTAAGGCATTCGTAAGGCCTCACCTGGAGTATTGTGAGCAGATTTTGGCTCTTTATCTAAGAAAGGATGCACTGACATTGGAGTTGTTCAAAGGAAGTTCATGAGCACGATTCTGAAAATGAAAGGGTTATCATATGAGGACCGATTGATGGCTCTGAGCCTGTACTCACTGCAATTTGGAAGAATGAGGGGGATCTCATTGAACCTATCGAATATTGAAAGACTTTGATAGAGTGGATAGGTACACAATGCTTCCTATAGTGTGGGAGTCTAGGACCAGAGGACGTGGCCTTAGAATAGAGGGGAGTCCATTTAGAGTGGAGATGAGTGGGAATTCCTTTAGCCAGAGAGTGGGTAATCTGTGGAATTCATCATCACGGACAGCTGTAGAGGCCAAGTCATTGGGTCTATTTATGGCAAAGGTTGATAGGTTCTTGATTAGTCAGGGCATGAAGGGTCACAGGGAGAGTGCAGGAGATGAGGGCTGAGAGAGAAATGGATCAGTCACAATGAAATAGTGGAAAAGATTTGATGGGCCAAATGGCCTAATTCTGCTCCTATGGTCTTAAGAAATATTGAAAGGCCTAAATATAGTGTACATAGAGAGGATGTTTTCAATAATGGAAGAGTCCGGGACCAGAGGGTATGGCCTCAGAATACAAGGATGTCAGTTACGAATACAGATGAGGAGGAAATTCCTTCACCAATGGGTGGTGAATCTGTGGAATTCGTTGCCACAGGTGGCTGAGGAGGCCAAGTCATTGGACATATTTTAAACAAAGTTTAATAGGTTCTTGATTAGTAAGCATGTCAAAGGTTACAGGGAGAAGGCAGGAAAATGTGATGAGAGAGAAAGTAAATCAGCTATGATGGTATGGCAGAGCAAACTCAGTGGGTCCAAATTACCTAGTTCTGTTACTATCTCTTATGGTCCTATATAATTTATTTCTTTAGCTTTAATGACTCTCTTCTTTCTTGGGAAGTGGAATAGGATATATCATTGATGGTATAGTCTTACCAAAGCATTGTACAGTTTACTCAGAAATTCTTCCACCATTGTTCTGTTTTGACTATGTGTTTCAACATTTGATTGGTCTTGTTCATCACTTCTCTGCAAGGGATGAACCTTTCAGAGTCAATGTTCTTACAACCTTTTCAGCTCTCTTTTCTGGTGTTTCTTGATGCACTTTGGTCAGTTGTTTTGTGTTCCTGTGTGAAATAAATTACAGCATAAAAAAAAGTGAACACAACAAACTGAAGAAAGAATATGGCTGGTACCAGAATTTTTCAATTTTTAGTTTACTGTTTGGTGGGTGCCTTTTTTTGGGATTTTCTTTTACCAAAGTTTTGTAAATTTGTGCACTTTTGGTAGTTAATAATGTGCAAGGAACCCCTCAGCTTTCAGTCTCTATTAAATATATCAGGAATTTATAAGAATTTTCCCATGTTTGGGTAATTTTCACGATGAAAAAAAATTGAATAATCTGGGACAACTTCCTCTGAGACAGAGGAAGTTGAGAGGAAATTTAATGATTGCATATAAAATTAGGACGGCCTTAATTTTAGGACCTATTGTCCTTAGTAGAAGAATAAATTTAAAGGAATTGGAAGAAGGATGGGTATGGAGAAGAGGTAATTTATTTTCATCCAGTGGGTAGCAGGGATTTGAAGTCACTGCCACAAAGGGGGTCAGAGGCAGAAAATTTCATCATATTTGAAAAATTCTTGTGATTAGGCTGGGTACTTTTTTTCAACCTGTATGTACTTCATGGGCAAATGACCTAGAGCACTAGAACACCACAGCACAGTACAGGCTCTTTGGCCCTCGATGTTGTGCTGACCCATATATTCCTAAAAAAAAGAAAAGTACTAAACACACACTACCCCGTAACCCTCTATTTTTCTTTCATCCATGTGCCCGTCCAAGAGGCTCTGAAATACCCCTAATGCTTTAGCCTCCACCACCATCCCTTTGGCAAGTCATTCCAGGCACCCATAACCCTCTGTGTAAAAAACTTACCCCTGATGTCTCCCCTAAACTTCCCTCCCTTAACTTTGTAGATATGCCCTCTGGACCTCCTGTAACATAAATTTTCTATGCTTTTTATATTAGAATATTTTAATATTGCAACTCATTTGAAATCAAGGATAATAAAAATGATGCACTATTTCAGGATCTCTCTTAATTATGTCTCCTACAGAATCTTCATTTTCATTCATATAGTCACATAACTTGTGCTTTTTGCCCTTTCTCTCCTGTGTTTTTCTTATCGGGGTCTTTTGCTCTACTACCATACATCAACCAACATATCCACATACATTTGGGGTTGGTAAGTATCCCATATATGCATGATTCACTATTCTCTATCTAAAGAAGTTCTTCCTTAACTCCGTCCTAAAAGGATACCCCTCTATTCTGAGGCTGTGTCCTCTGGTCTTAGACTCTCCCACCATGGGAAATATCCTCTTCACATTCAATGCTTTTCACTATTCAATAAGTTTCAATTAGATCACCTCTCAATCTTCTGAATTCTAGTGAATATATGTATATGAAAATACAGGATGTATTATTAAAATAAAAGGAATGAAAATATAGGAACTAATTGAGGATATTTATTGCCAGCATGGAAATTAATTGGTGAAAAAAAATCCACTATTTTCCAGTTTGGTCACTGGGGTGTTTTGTTTTTATCTTTATTGGTGAAAGATGAAAATTAAGGCCCTTATCATGGCTGATTTTCTATATTAACACTAACTTAATGTTTAATTTCAATTATTTTTATTCCCATGAGACTATTCAACCAGAGGAAGTGTTGGAATCTGATCCAACTATGATGTTGAAGAGGAATTTAGACAGATACCTAAGTAGACAAGAGAGAAAATATTATAGTCCTAGTGCAGGAAATAGAATTAGTGTAGATGGGCAAAAGATTCAACATGAATACGATGGGCTTAAAGGCCTCTTTCTGTGCCGTACAACACTACGATCTGTAATATCAAAACCTGGTATATCCCTGAGCTCCATAATGGGACTTGTAGTTCGAGTTCTACAACCAGAAGTAGCATGCATTGAAAATTTTAAAACTGATAGTTGTCGGAAAACAGAACTAGAAAAAACAGTAAATGCTGGAGAGATTTAGCAGATCAGGTGGCATATGTGAAAAGAAAAAGAAGGTTACTTTTCCAGAGCCTGTAATTCTGATAAAGGCTGAAACCTGAAATGTTAAACTCTGCTTCTCATTCCACAGCTGCTGCCCAAATGGCTGAGGGTTCCTAACGTTTTCTGCTTTTAACTAATGTTGTACAAGTCTTACTTACTTACTGCCCATTGCACCGTCGGCATTTAGGGCTCAGTGCAAGTCCCCCATCCCTGGTGGTGTTCAGGGATTCCTTTATCATGTCAGTAGGTACTTTTAAAAATGCAAACACGAGGAAATCTGCAGATGCTGGAATTTCAAGCAACACACATAAAAATTGCTGGTGAACGCAACAGGCCAGGCAGCATCTCTAGGAAGAGGTACAGTTGAAGTTTCGGGCCAAGACCCTTCATCAGGACTAACTGAAAGAAGAGCTAGTAAGGGGTTTGGAAGTGGGAGGGGGGGGGAGATCCGAAATGATAGGAGAAGACAGGAGGGGGAGGGATGGAGCCAAGAGCTGGACAGTTGATTGGGATATGAGAGGATCATGGGACAGGAGATTCCTCGTCCCATTCCCATTCTGATATGTCCCCAGCGGCTACACATTTTA
This sequence comes from Mobula birostris, assembly GCF_030028105.1. Classification (NCBI taxonomy): domain Eukaryota; kingdom Metazoa; phylum Chordata; class Chondrichthyes; order Myliobatiformes; family Myliobatidae; genus Mobula; species Mobula birostris. The sequence goes on along the minus strand of NC_092379.1, from coordinate 104,720,598 downwards.
ATTCCATGTCCCATTCCCATTCTGATATGTCTATCCACGACCTCCTCTACTATAAAGATGAAGCCACACTCAGGTTGGAGGAACAACACCTTATATTCCGTCTGGGTAGCCTCCAACCTGATGGCATGAACATTGACTTCTCAAACTTCCACTAATGCCCCACCTTGCCCTCGTACCCCATCTGTTATTTATTTATATACAAACATTCTTTTCCTCTCTCTCCTTTTTCTCCTTCTGTCCCTCTCACTATACCCCTTGCCCATCCTCTGGGCTTTTTCCCCCCCTCCCCCTTTTCTTTCTCCCTAAGCCTCTTGTCCCATGATCCTCTCATATCCCTTTTGCCAATCAACTGTCCAGCTCTTGGCTCCATCCCACCCTCTCCTGTCTTCTCCTATCATTTGGGATCTCCCCCTCCCCCTCCCACTTTCAAATCTCTTACTAGCTCTTCTTTCAGTTAGTCCTGACGAAGGGTCTCAGTCTGAAACGTCGACTGCACCTCTTCCTAGAGATACTGCCTGGCCTGCTGCGTTCACCAGCAACTTTTCTGTGTGTCAGTAGGTCCTTAGTTTTCACTACTGTCAGTCATACAAGTCCGGGGTGGAGACTCAGGAGTATTGTTGCACTCAGATATAGAAGGACTCGTCATTGCTGATTCAGTAACAATTTTAGCTGTACCAGTCAGGGTTGCTAGCCCCGAGCTGAACCCCTGAACCAGGAGGTCTGGTGGACCACTCTTAGTCAGACTTGTTTGGCATGGATGACCCTACCAAGAGCCAAAGTATAAAGACCTGACTCCAGCCAACATAAGCCATGCAAACCTACAAACCACAAGGTTGTGGTCCTCTTGGAGGGTTGGTACAATTCTGTTTTATATTAAACATATCATTAGTTGTCTATCTTCCACCAGCTCCAATGGGATCCCACCATCAAACACCTTTCCACTCCCCCACTCTGCAATCTGCAGGTATTGCTCCCTACTCAACTCCCTTGTCCATTCATCCCTCCTTTCTGACCTCCCTCCTGGCACTTTTCCTTGCAAGTGGAACAAGTGCTACACCTGCCCCTACACGTCCTCCCTCTTTACCATCCAGGACTCCAAACGGTCCCTTCAGGTGAGGCAACAATTCACCTGTGAGTCTGTTGGGGTCGTCTATTGTATTGGGTGCTCCCAATGTGGCCTCTTATATATTGGGGAGCCCCGACATAGATAGGGAGACAGCTTTACTGAGCAACTATGCTCCATCCACCAGAAAAAGAGGGAACTCCCAGAGGCCAGTCATTTTAATTCCACTTCCCATTTCCATTCCAACATGTCCAACCGTCTACTGTCGCGATGAGGCCATACTCAGGTTGGAGGAGCAGCACTTTATATTCTTTTTGGGTAGCCTCCAACCTGATGGCATGAACATCAATTTCTCAAACTTCCAGTAATCTTCCCCTTCTCTGTTTCTCCTCCCCCTTTTTCTTTCTCCCATAGCCTTCCATCCTCTCCTATTAGATTCCCCCTTCTCCAGCCCAGTATCTCTTTCACCAATCAACTTCCCAGCTCTTTCCTTCGCCCATTCCCCTCCCAGTTTCACCTATCACCTTGTGTTTTTCCTTCCCCTCGCCCACCCACACCTTTTAAATCTACTCATTTTTTTCTCTCCACTTCTATTGAAGGGTCTCGGCCCGAAATGTCGATTCTTTCCCATAGATGCTGCCTGGCTTGCTGGGTTCCTCCAGCATTTTGTGTGTGTTGCTTGGATTTCCAGCATCTACAGATTTTCTCTTGTTTGTGATTAGTTGTCTTTTACCTTTTTTATAATGTAGGTTCTATATTTTCTAAATTGTTTCCTGACAATATCAGAGAAGAAACTAACAAGCATTTCAGGTTACCTAATAATTGTGTTTTTTTTTTGCTGTGCTGCAGGGTGAGAGTTAATGCTTTGCTTAATTATATTGTGCCTCCACCTTGAACTCAGCTGAATATCTGTGAGATGGAAACCTCGGGCTTAGCCTCAGAGCCTCGTTTGGATTTTAACTCTGGAAACCTGGCAACAGATGCTTTTCTGCAGAGCCAGTGATGGTGGGATCACATCAAATTAAAATAGGTCAAAACAACTGTGTCTTTCTTTAAATTCTGTGTCACATGTTCCACAGTTTAGCAATCCATCAATTTCATAGCACAAAGCTGAGAGTTGGAGTGCTTTGGCTGACTCCCAGCAGTAGGCTGCTCAGGGTTCATGTCCCAATGTTTTATGAAATTAGCATTCAGAATGAAGCCGCCTTCTTCATTAAAGTAATTTTTGATGGACCGAAGCTCTTACCTGAGGATTAGTAAAATTATACAGTTCACAGGGCAATGTACCATAGCTGAGAAAGATCAAGCCCCAGACCTTGTCCTTTATTCTTCACTTCACTTTTTATTACTGCTGATTACTGCTGATAGTCATTCAGAAAAATGACAATCAGTCAGCATACTCAATGCAAGAAGAAAATTATAATGAATCAAGTGGTAAAGGACAAATTTTACCCTTCATCTAACCTCTGTTCCACTTGAATCGAGAATATTCACTGAGATTGTGCTTTAAGTGTGCACTACATTTCCTCTTTATCTATGAATCTGATTAATCCACAATGGTGTGTGGATTTCACAGCTCTGTTCAGTACAACAGGCCCCCATCAGGCATTCTAGAAACAAAAGGCATGTGGATAAAAGAATAGATTGGTAGCTGGAGGGTCAGCTATAAGCTATTTTAAGGATCAATTGACAACAAGAACCTGCAGTGTTGTTCAGAACTTGTAGGTTAGTGGATAAACCAGACACAACAGAGGCTACCAACTGAGACATTCAATTATGTCCTGCTCTAGTATACACTTGTATTTCAGAACTATTCAGTTTATATTTCACCTGTTCCGCTGTGCTGATTCCTCCTCAATAAATGAAGGCTCCATTTTTCCACTTAGAGCTGGCAGATCTGCTCAGATTGTTGGCTTTTTTTTAACAACAACTGGATAATATCCTGGGTTTCCCAGGTCAGGCAGAGAACCAGCTAAATTCCAATCTCAGGACACATTTGCATTGTCTATAGATTCTTTCCTCAGCTTCCCCAGCACCTAGGCTGGGAAGCCTGGCTCAAGTCCAGTATGCCTATTGAAATCAATGGCATGAAACAGCTGTGAGAGAATTGTGAACACAAGTTGATTTCCTTTTTACGTTATTTTATTCACTTGCTTTATGTACATTTAATTGTTCTTAATTATGTTTAAGTGGCTTTTGGAGTTGTGATTTTTACAATTTGTTCATGAAATTAAATTTCTAGACCATTTTTTTTGTTGACAGTGCCTGAGCGTAGGCACTGTTTCCAAGACAATCCAGGAGGCAGGCTGTACGTATTACACCCCGATGGGCCCCGTGTTGTGCTGGAAGACTGTCTGGGGGCCTGTTGAAAGAGTGTGCTTCAAGAGCAGACTATTGGGAAGCCTGCGTGGTTTGATCAGCAGGTGAATTCCATCCCCCTCCTCCCACTCCCCCTAATCCCGTACAATATTCTCTGTGAGATGTGCATCAAAATAATATACAAGATTGATTTTCAACTCACCATCTGACTTGGCAGGGCATATCGCTCACTCATTCTAGAAGTCATTCCTAAATACTATAATGCATGGTTCTACCTTTGATATAATTAATGGGGCCAATAATAAATTAAGGTATTCACCTTTCTTTGCAATTATTTCATGTCAACATACTTCTCAACAAATGTGTGTTCCATTAAAATTCAGAGCGAATGTGGAAGGCACATGTGAAAGGTAAAAATACAGTACAGGTCACAAGCAGATTGCTTGCTTTCATCCTTTTGGTCAAGGTACAAAATACATTTATAATCAAAGTACATATATGTCACCTGAGATTCAAGCTCTTGCAGGCATTCGCTGTAAATACAAAGAAGCACAATAGAATCAATGAAAAATCACACATAAGAAAGTCGGACAAACAACCAGTGTGGAAAAGACAACATTGTGCAAATACAAAAAGTAATAATAATAATAAATAAATAAGCTTTGGTGTTACCATACCAGGTTGTGATGCATCCAGTCAGTATATTCTCCACCATGCATGTATAGAAGTTTGTCAAAGTTTTAGATGACACGGTGAATCTGTGTAAACATCAAAGATAATAGACGTATTGCCGTGCCTTCTTTGTAATGGCAGTTATATGCTGGAGCCAGGACAGATCCACTGAAATGATAGCACTGAGGAACTTAAAGTTGCTGATACTCTCCACCTCTGATCCCTTGATCAGGACTGCTTCATGTACCTCTGGTTTCCTCGTCCCGTAGTCAATAATCAGCTCTTTGGTTTTGCTGACATTGAGTGAGAAGGTGTTGTCATAGCACAATTCAACCAGATTTTCACTCTCCCTCATCACCCCCTTCTGATTTGGCCAACAACAGTGGTATCATCAGCAAAGTTAAACATGGCATGGAATCTGTGCACAGCCTCATGGTTATAAGGATAAAACAAGTAGTGCAGAGCGCTAAGCACACAAACTTGTGATGCATCTGTGCTGATGGTTATTGTGGAAGAGATGTTGCCATGCCAGGCTGACTGGTTCTGCAAGTGAGGAAATGGAAGATCCAGAGGTTATTAAGGCCTAGGTCTTGGAGTTTTTTGATGGTGATTTTGAAGGGGATGCTGTTGCCAATCTGAACTGACTGGGATAAGCAGATATAAGACGCGACTCAAATCACAAAACTGATGTTCTGGACTCCTTATGATTGTATGTCATTGTACATTCTAACCTCCTTCAGTGTAAATGAAATTAAAATCCAATTTGTTTAATTTGTTTTATTATAATCATCAATTTGTATTATAATTTTATTTCATTAAGCAATGGAAACCATTATTATGCTGTGCATTATATCAAAATCTGAAGATCTTTATTGACCTTCTCAGCTCTGGTGAAAATGGAGCTCTGCTTTCTTCACACTTTTTATCAGGATCAAAAGCCCATTCGGACAGACAAAAAGAAAGAAACATCGACTGCCCATTTCATTCCTCAGATGCTGCCTGACCCATTGAGTTCCTCCCCCTTATTTGTGTGTTGCTGCTAAAGAACAACAGTTTTATAATTTTTAAAACGGTGCATTAACTTCCTGTTTTTTCCTTCTCCCTTTCATCAGTCAAGTTAAAAATCAAGCAAATAGGGAATGAATGATCTTGTCCGTGTATGAACAACTGGAATAAAATTCTAATCTTAATCTTCTAGAAATCATCCGCTGCTAACTGTTTCTGGTTGTGCGGTCTATTTACTGTCCATTGTATTATTTGTTAAATGACTCCATGTGTAGAAATGTTAACAAGGATCTACTGATATCTCAACAAGTGACTTCTGTAAATACAAAGGCACTGATTATACAGAGTCCAAATTATGGGTCACTTGTTGCTTAGGTGGTAGCCTTCCAGTCATTGAGTCAGAAAATTGTGTGCTTGTCCCACCTCCAGATACTTGAGTATAAGAACCCACCTAACCTTCCTGATAACACTGATTTACCAATCAGCATCCATAAATAGATTACCTCAAAATTATTATATTGTGATTGTAAAACATGATGTCCACTAGCTAATTGTAGAAAAAACTATGCTGCTGCAGTGATGGACACTGTTACGAAATGCTTCCAACCACGCCAGCTTCCGAGATTTCAATGCTCTAAATCTCCAGAGTACAGATAGCTGCGTGGCCTCTATAAGAGCTTAGGAATTTCCCATTAATTGATGATCATGCTTTGTGTGTTAAGAATTGAGTATTTAAGGAACACCTGAACATAGGTTCAGTGCTCAATCGTAAACCTACCATCTAGCGTTTGTTTTGGGTTCGGTTTCTTGATCCCATTTGAGACCGTGTCTCAACCTCAGCCTTGGATTCTCCAGCATTTGGGTCCGAGCCATCCTCGTCAAGGTCTCTTGTCAGAGTACGATTGAGCCAACATGAACCCAGCGAGGTATCAGAGTCTATAGTCCGCTGTGACCAGCCACAGCAAAGATACTTCCGATCAGGGCCTGGAGGTTCACGACTCCGAGTAGCCATTGGTCAGCTTTTGCCAGGAAGAAGCCAGAGTTGCTTGGGAGAACCAGTGAACCACTCTGAAGCCAGTACATCTTCCAGCCCCAGAGTATTCGACGGTAACCGAGGCTCTTGCCGTGGCTTCCTCATTCAATGCTCGTTAGTCTTTGAACTTCAGCCGTCATAGGTTCAGTTCTCAGTTGTAAGCTGACCAGTGATTTTGTCTAGTGTTTGTTTTGTGCTCAGTTTCTCAATCCTGTTTGAGACTGTGTCTCGATCCCAGCCTCAGGCTACGTCCACATTAGACCAGATAAATCCATAACCGAAGCTTTTTCTCTTCGTTTTGACCCTCCGCCCACACTGAAAAGATGTTTTTCTCCCCCAAAAATGGAGTTTTTCTAAAATGCTCTCCAGAATGTTTAAATCTGAAAACACCAGTTGGGCGTTGTAGTGTGTACGGGGTAACCGAAGGTTTTAGAAAACCTGTCGCCCTTTTCATCGGTGAAGAGACTATGGCTGTAGGAAATTTTTCCTCTGTGGGTGTGGGGAAGATGTTGGAGGGGCCACCCGGGGGTCTGTGTGTCTGTATGTGTAGCTATTGTAGTGGCTGTGAGGCTGGTATTGTGGCGGTGAAAAGTACTTGGGGGGGAGCCATTGTATTCCTCATCATTGCAAATCCCTCTGCAACAGAGTTAGTCGGCCTTTTGTTGTTCGTCATCAGCCAGGTCATACTGTCCGTGAACTCCCTGTTGGTTGCCTCCATACGCTCCAGTATTTGTTTTTTCAGTTTTAAGTCCTCCTGTGTGAGAACTAACAGCTGTCCGTCATTTGGCAATTTCCTTTTAAGTTTTTCTAGTCTGTAACTGGGCAAACGCGCACCAAATATACTGTTTCCTCTTCGCTTGTTTTCTGTAGATGTGTCCTGCGCATGCCCAGTAGGAGGAGATTCACCAAAATACCCATTTTAATGTGGACGGAGGTATTTTCAAAAATGCCTGGTGTGGACGCCTAATGTTTTTATGCGAAACCAGCGTTTTCAAAATTTTCCGGTCTAGTGTGGACGTTGCCTTAAATACTCCAGCATTAGGAGCCAAGCCATCCACATCAAGGACTCTAGTCACAAACACTTTACAAGTACTTTACTGTATAGACTATGAAGTGCTTTTGGACAACATAAGGTTATGAAAGGTATCACGAAAGTACAGGCGTTCTTAGTTTTTCCTTCCTGTACCGTATTACCCCATCTTTTCTTTCTGCAACTTCTTCAAGTAACTCATGAAGATCTTCACTTTTGAATTTCATGTTGGCCATACTTTATTATATATTCAGAATTCATTTTATGGATGCTTTTCTAATTACTTAACTAAATAAATATTTGTGTTCCTTTCTAAGCTGCTAAGTTTAGCTTGCTCCCTGGACTTGTCCAAGCTTCCTTTCTAAATGTAAAGATTTCATTAGTTTTCTTCCAGTCCTTTGGCACTGTTGCCTTTAATATATGCATCTGTGCTATCCAATTTTTTTCAACTTCGGAACCGTTGAACTTGATTTATCCCCTCTAAATTTGGATGAAGGGTCTTGGCCCAAAATGTCGACTACTTACTCTTTTCCATGGTTGCTGCCTGGCCTGCTGAGTTCCTCTGGCATTTTGTGTGTGTTGGTTTGATTTCCAGCATTTGTAGATTTTCTCTTGCTTTTGATTACATTATCAATATTTTCCCCTTCTTATCCCAGTGTCTATATAGCCCAGATATAGCAATAGTAGCAGTAAACTATCAGTGTTCACTGTCACCTTTCTATGAAACTGATCACAACTTTGGGATTTCCATGCATGGCAAAATGTTAATTCGGTCTTCCTCTCAATTACACTTGATGTCTTTATTGTTGGAAGAAAACACAGCAATCAATAAGGTGCTAATTGTTCACTCCTTATGAAGGTTACTCATAGGAAATCAGGTCTGAGACGTTGCAGTGTTTTTCATTACTAATAGGAAATATTAATTGAGAGAGAAAATCAAGAAGCAGATTATTCATTTGAAAATACTTTAAAATCTCTGCAGAATTTGTTAGCTTTATTTTTTAAAATGTTATAAAACTTTAAAAATTCTTACAAAGGTTTCTTTTTTAATTTTGGTGGTGGGGGGGGGGGCATTTATATGTTGCTTCTCTTGTCATTATAAGCTGGATCTGGGTTGTGCCTCATCCTTCAAGCGTTACTTTGTGACTTTGTAGCCTGGTTCAGTTTGACTACATAATGTCACTTTCAGATCATAAAACAATGCTGCAGGGAAGCAGTGGAAAAGAATTTCAGTTTATTGTTCAAATTCTCACTGGAAATATTATTGGAGTTTTTAGGGCAGTTATTATCAGGGTTGGCAATATGCAATATCATCTTGCTGCTGACCCCAAAATCCATAACTATAATTTTTGATCTCATCTTATAATATTATGACAAGGAAATCAGTCTTCCTGGTAAACTGATTATTTAATATCTCCTATCTCTTTGTCATAACCTCCATTTATTATATGTGATCCTTGGTGTCAATTTCCCTGCTGCAATTTTCATTTGTTCTTTAAGTCTCTATATAATTCTGCGTTATTCCTTTTCATATTCTAATATAATTTAGTTTTACTGTTTCATTTATTCTGCCCAATTTTTTATGACTTTCCTTTTAAACCTTTAATATCCCCATTTGTCATCCTTTCATTTGTTGTCCATTTATTTAGTGTAGGCCCTTATCTTTAGTATTTTAAAAAAATGTTGTTAAATTTTGGAAAGTTTGGGGAATTGAGGGCTCTGGGAACCCAACAGAGGAGAAGAATTGAGGCTCAGGAAACTCAGACATGATTATATTGCATAATAGAGAGGCTTACAGATCACGTGGTCTACACCTGTTCATATAATCTTGAGCACTTCATTCCTTTTACTCATCCATAATGTGTTGTTTTTGACTAATTTGTTCTTGTTTCAAGATAAAATATATATCTGCATTCTGCTGATCATTATTTTAAATGTTTACCATTGCTCTTCTATGTTTGACACACTCTCTATTTCTATCTCTGTTCTCATCTAATTTTTCAAGCTAAATTTGTACAATCATTGGTTTCTATAATCCTGAGAGTACTCTAATACCCCATTGTGATTGTGACACTGGCTTCTACAAAGACAACATTATTCACTTCCTGGTTCACTCATTGCCTATCTACATTTATGTCACTTCTCATGCTGTCCATCACTTCAATCACTTTCAGTTCCCTGGTCTGGATCACCTTATTTTCACTATGGATATCCAGTCCCTAGATACTTTCATCCCCCATCAGAAACACCTCAAAGCTCACAGCTTCTTTCTGGAGAACAGACCTACCCAGTTCCCCTCCGCCACCACCCTCTTCCATCTGGTGGAAGTGGTTCTTAACAATTTCTCTTTCAGCTCCTTCCACGTTTTCAAACCAAAGAGGTAACCATCAACATTCACATAGGCCCGTTTGTTGCCTGTACGGAACAGTCTGTATTTCAAGCCTACACTAGTAACAGTACCCAACTCTTTCCACACCATATTGACAACTACAAAGGTGCTGCTTCCTACACCCATGTTGAGCTCATTAATTTACTCAATTCTGACTTCCTCTCTCACTCTATCTGGCTATCCATCCCATAGGATGATGGGGGTTACTTTCAGTCAGTCAGTGGGGTGGGAAATCCCACTCCTTAGAAAGGAACAGCGTGTGCGTGAGTGGATTTTAGGTGAGCAGGGGCTTGCATAGGTCCAGACCCACCCTCTCGACATCCCCTTCCGGATCCAGCGGCATGGTGGGGTCCAAGATGGCTGAGGGAAGTTCTACTGCAGTGAATAGCCAGACTAAACTTCAATGCAAGGGATGCCCTTTCCGCGCTTCACGGCACGTGTTTGCTAGATGGCTGTTGACCCTACGAGAGGGTTCATCTGCCCTTTGACAGGTGTTGTTTTTCATCCTGCAGGCTGCTCACCAGGCAAGCCTGGTGAGGGAACCGGTTTAGTTGCCGACCACCCGACCATGCGGCAGGTAGTACTGAGTTAAATGGTACCAGTAGCACTCAGATGAGTGACCTGACCAGACTTCCACCCTGCACTCAACACCACTTGGTCCATCTCTGATGCTTCTCTCCCTTTTCTCGATCGCTCTTCCTCCATCTCTGGGAGGCAGACTATCCACTGTTATCTTTTACAAACCCACTGATTCACAGTTTCTTGACTTTACCTCTTCCCACTCTATCACTTGTGAAAATGCTATTCCCTATTCTTAGTTCCTTTGCCTCCACTGCATCTGTTCTCAGAGTGAGGCTTTCCATTCCACCTCCATCGATGCTGTCCTCATCTATATCTGCCCCATTTCCTGCACATCTGCCCTTACACCATCCTTGGACTGTTATAATAGGGATAAGGTTTCTCTTGTCTTTCCCTACTACCTCATGAATCTCCGTATCTCAGAAGTAATTCTCCATAAATTCCATCATCTCCAACAGGATCCTCCCACCAGGCTTATCTTTCCTTCTTCCCTGTGCCCACCCCCACCTCTCCACTTTTCATGGAGATTGTTCTTGGCATGACTCCCTTGTCCCTTGTCTCCTGACCTCCCTCCTGGCACTTATCCCTGCCAGGGTGACAAGTACAACGCCTTCCATTTCTTCCTTAAACTTCCTCATTTAGGGCCACAAACAGTCCTTTCAGGTGAGGTGACATTTCACCGATGAGTCCGATGGGTTTATCTATGGTATCCAGAGCTCCAGATGTGGCCTCCTCCAAGACTGATGAGACCTAACATGGTCTGGGGGACTATTTCGTTAAGCACCTTTGCTTTATTAACCTCAAAAGGCACAATTTCCCAGAGCCTACTCATTTCAATTTGACTTTACGGCCTCCTCTGTTTCCATGATGAGGCCAAACTCAGTTTGGAGGAAACTCCTCATATTCTGTCTAGGTAGCCTCCAAGCTGATGGCATAAACATCAACTCCTATAGTTTCTGGTAATTTATTTCCCCTTCCTCCTTCTGTATTTTTTCATTCCTTATTCTGCTTATCTTTTCACCCCTTCCCTTCTCCTCACCTGCCTATCACCTCCATTTTATTCCCCTTCCCCTTCCATTACTTCCATAGTCCACTCTCATCTGTTAGTTTCATTTTCTTTAAGCCCTTTACCTCTTCCGCCTGTCACCTTCCAGCTTGTAATCCTTTTCCTTCCTCCCACCATCTTATTCTGGCTTATTCTCCCTTCATTTCCAGACTTGATGAAGGATCTTGGCCCTAAATATCGACTTTTTATTCCTTTCCATAGATGATGTCTATCCTGCTGTAGCTCCTCCAGCATTTTGTATGTGTGTTTAAGTATTTTATTTGCCTTTTAAAAAAATTTAACAAAAAAGAAAATTTTTAAAACTGTAGGATGTGTGCAACCCCCTCACCTGGTTTCACCTATCACCTGTCAGCTGGTACTTCTTCCCCTACCTTCACCTTCTTATTCTGGCTTCTCCTCCTTCCTTTCTAGTTCTGATAAAAGGTTTCGGCTTGAAATGTTGACTGTTTCTTCCTCTCCATTGATGCTATCTGGCCTGCTGAGTTTCTGCAGCATATTGTGTGTTTCTATCCTAAATCCGTATTTTTCCATTTGTACTCTTGAATGATTCAGTGAAGGACCACAAGCCCTACACTGCTTAAGCTGCTTCTGCGTCATTACGAAAAGGTATTCATCACCCATTACCATTTTCCCATTAAATGGACTATTTTCTTACCACTTTATGCACGTATCCCCTAACAACACACACACTTGTAAATTTCAATTCTTTCCACTGTCTTATTTCATTTTGTTTTTAACCCTTCTTTGACTCAACATCTCAACACATTCTTTTCCTCTTCTGGTTCTGCTATCTTCCAAATCAAGTATTTAGTTGATAAACCTTTACAGTCACAGCTTGGACTCTGGAACTCCATCCCCAGATCACCTAGCATGGCAGCTTTGTCATCATCATCATCAGGTGCCATGCCCAGTTTGAGCTTTGACTTCCATGCCCACACACTCCTGTTTCGGGTCAAGTGGATCAATTCGTTGGTATTCATTTCTGGTTCTCTGGCTGCTGTCTCCATCATCATTTGTCTTTGTCTTCCTCTTGCTTTCTTCCCTTCAATCTTTCCCATAGTTACCGTGCATTCTAACTCCTCTTTCCTAATCACATGGCCAATGAAACTATGTTACCTTTTCATGACCTCATACATTATTTCTCTTTTTGTGTTTGCTCTGTTCATGACATCCTCGTTAGATATCAGTTTCATCCATGATATTCTTTGCATCCTCCTCAAAAACCACATCTCTGCTGCTACAATTTGTTTCCTCATGTTACTAGATATTGTCCAACATTCTGAGCCATATAACATAACTGGATAAATGTAACATTTCAGTACTCTGAGGCGGGTTGTCATGCCTAGTTTAGTATTGGTCAGTATACTCTTCATTCTTGTAAAGTTGTCTTTTGCCATCCCTATTCTTCTTTTAATGTCCATGTCGCACCTGCCATCTGATGCCCAGCTTACTAAGTAGCAAAAGTTCTGTACTTGTTTTATGTCTTCTCCGTTTATTCTCAGCCTGCAGATAGGATTCTCCTTCTTTTTGGATATCACCATACATTCTGTCTTTTTACAATTGATGGATAGACCCATCTTCGCACTTCCTTCAACAAAGGCAGCTTTGTACTTCTCATTTAAAATCTACTTCTTTGTCCCATTCTTTGGTCACCTCACCCGATCACTGTTCAGATCAAACAACAATTTATTCATGTTTCACTGTACTGAAGTTTATATAACATTGAATTGTTATTCCTGCTTATAATGCAAAAATACATAGAATTCTGCTTTGCAAAAAAAAATGTAGTATTTTCTGATTGAACCTGAAAAATGCAGAATTATTCAGCAGACTTGATTCTCAGCAACCCCTAAAAGAATTATGGAGTTTTTCATACAGAAGAAGAGGGGATAGTAAGTAATGTTCTCTCTGCCCTCGGAGAGACTGCGATAAATAATAAAATTCCAAGTCACACAAAGAGATCACAATAACTGCATAGAGACAAAGGTGGAGTGGGCGTGTAAGTACAATAGATTTTTTTTCCAGAAACAAATTGACAATCTATTTGAAGTTGACAATAGATCATTCACTAGGAAGTTAAATGAGGAGAAGACCACTCTGCTTTCCAATCTCTGCTATTTAATAACATAGTTGTTGATCTGAATTTAACTTCAACTCTCCATTCTGCCTCTTTATGAAAATCTGTCACCTTCTTGTTTATTAATTAACTAATTACCTCTTCCTTCAAAATATTCAAAGATTTTGAGTCCTTTTAACAAGTGAGCTCCAAAAACTCATGAGCTTCTCAGAGAAAAAAAAGTCTTACTTCATCTCTGTCTTAAATGGGAGACTCTTTGTTTTCAGTAAATTGATGATTGGAGATTTTAAAAATAAATTTAGCTTTATGAACCCAGGAACGTAACAGGTGTGCTTTCTGGAAAAGGCTGATTTGGCCAGCTTCTCATGGCATCGTTGGAGCTTACATGATTCTTGGATTAAAAGTGGACTTCAACTAGGTACTGTACATGTCATGTTTGTAAGTAACTAGTGTCTGCAACATACTTATTCATGATGGTGACAGTAAAAGGATTTTTGCTGGATTAAGAAAAAAAATAATGAAACTAAATATATAATTCCCAGAATTCCTTGAATGAATTATTTCATGGAGATGGAGAGGCAGAAAGGAATTAGAACTCTACAGCACAGACACAGGGTCTTTGGCCCATCTGGTTGTTGGAGGCCTTCTTAGTCAACAGCTTCAAAAGAAGACAAAGAGTTTTTTGGGTTCATGCAGAATCTGAAAGGTATCACATCTACTAGACAACCCACCCTCAGAGCTGCAGCACTGACGCAATATGGCACTACAATGGTGGAGTGGATTATGTACTGAAATTATTGGGGTAAAATTTAAATGTTCAAGCTGAGGAATTGCATTTAGTGGTGTCAGGGTTTTGTGCATTATAAAATTCAATTACAATGAAAGATCAATCAATAAGAAAAGAAAACATAGACACATCAGTGGTCACACCAAGAGCCTCTTCTTATTATTTTCAGATCAATCCTTACCCAAAGTCTTCAGCCATTTCCTGTCATTCCCCCTGTGATTCATCACACTCACGATCTTCTCTCACACACCTGTTTCCATTGTCAGATCCTCCCCAACCCAGGTCTTTCCTAACTTCAACTACTAATCCACCCTCCACCACTGGTCCCTCTTTGGAACATTCCATTACCAATATTGCATTTGACAGCCATCCAGATTTATTGTCCAACCATTGTGGCATCGATCTTCTGCCTTAGTGCCCATTTCACAATCCTTTTCCATCCCCAACAAATAATAACCCACAAGGTCAACTCTGGTGTGTGCTCCCTACCACACAAATTCTTCACTGCACTACAAGCAGGCAACTTCGCCTCACCAGAGCCTCAAGGCCATCACTATAGTTGATAGGTGCCACAAGCCTACTTCGGGATCTGTCTTCTCCAGTCCCAAGTCTTGGATCTAGGGTGGGATCTTCAACATACCAACTTTCCTTTGCTTGTTCAGTCCTTGAACAAACTGCTCAAAGGCACGTTATCACCGTCCAATTAATTGCTTTTACAAGCACCATTCAATTTCCAGACCAGAACCTTCAAATTCAAAAGGAAGAATTGTTTCCTGTAACCGACAGCTAATTGCTTTGAATCTAACTCTACTTCAGTATTAATAACCCTGCATATGGTTTGCAGCCTGACATTGCTAGTTTGGAAAAGTCCGCAACATTTTGACCCTGCTTAATATAGTTTCTACTGCATCGCAAATACTTTGTGTTAGTAATAAAGGATCCAGTTCCATATGCTTGTAATAATTAAAGAATACAACACAGTGTTCATTATAGTATGCCAACGCTATGACATTATGAAACTTAATGCTTTTATTTTCTGTGATTTAGGTGCAATATTAATGAACTATGAAATTTATATTTAATTTACAAATGGAAATTAGGTTCTCACACACTTTTTCCTGAAGTAACTGAGAAGCTGCTTAGCCTCGAGTTATGTAGCTTGCAATACCCATCTGCTATGCTCATGTAGATACAGTATTCCTGTGTCTTACTTATACAATACAATTTGCACCTAAGGCAGTGGCCTAATTTCTACAAGGTTTGCATTATAGTGCCAAAACCAAGTTGAATGTGTTTTTGAGAATATTCAGTTTCTTATTACAGTATGTATGGAAATGTTTTAATACACTGCACTAATTAGAAGTAATTTACATATGTTAATTAGGTTAATTGCACACCTAATTCCCTATTATTGTGAAATTGTACATTTTAGTTTACCAGCCACAGAAGCTATTCTGTATGTTGATAATTAATTATATTAAGATGACTTAATTTAAGTATATACACTTCTAGAGGAAAAGCACTTTTATTATTTACCATTTGCATTTTTTATTTTTCAACATTGTCCTGACTGCTGTGATTATTTGTAGCCATGTTTGTACAAAATTTATTGTCACATTAATCACGCCAACATGTCAATTAACTTTTCCATTACTGAAATTACAGCTACATTCATAATTTAATGGGCTCTTAAAATGCCCTTGTGCACTGTCGCACATTTTTCATGTAACTGAAAGGACACAGTTGGGCTCAGTGACCAGTCATTTTTTTTCGACTTTTATCTGTGAATTCCAACATTATTGTGCAAGGTCCTAACAGCGGTTGCTCTGAAATCTTTTGTGGTCTGAGTTTCTTCACATACCACTGCACCATCTAGGACTTTATGCATAATAGAAAGATGTTTTCAGGGCATCCTTTTGCACCATCTTTGATATCAAACAGGTTCCTTCAGAAAATAGTGGTTGTTTTCTTGCACAGTAAGAAGTAGCCATAGGGGCAACCATCATGTGCTTTGTACTCCTGGGAAACTGACAAAATTCAATGGAGCACAATGCACCATTGGCCGTTAATCCTGCTGTTCCTCACAGTCTAGGATTAAACTGTGAATAAAAGTTCATGTTTGGTAGCATCAGCTCTAGAAATGAAGTTCAACATTGTTCTAGAACCCCATAATGATGTGTTAAAGAAAATTACATTAATACTCTAACTTATTTAATTACATGGAACCATTTCACAGTAATATGGTCACAGAGAGAACTTAAAGAAGCAAACTTGAAAGTATTATGGTTCAGAGGCTTCCAAATAAACTCCTAAGCAACTGATATAAAAATTTAAACAATAAAAATTTAAAGTAAACTTTGGAAAATACTCAATAATCAAGAAGCATCTGTGGCGAGAGAAGCAGATTTAATGTTTGTGTTAATGGCCTCTCATCTGACAGAACCCAAAGATGTTGGAAATTATCAGCTTTTAAGCAAACGAGAAACCAGGAAAATGTAAACCACTGGGTGGTAGTTGCAGAAAGCAGTGGGAGAGGTGTGCAAAAGGATTCAAAGAGACCATTCTGTTTACTCGCAAGCATTTGAACAGGATACTACAAGGCAAAAGTAAGACATTGAGACAAATAATAAGAAAGTAAAATAAGATCCCTAAGGATATGCAAAGTTAAGCACAATAACCTTTGTAACTGGGAATAAAGAAGCTCCAGAATGTGACAGAAGAAAGTCAGTAGATCCCAGGGGTTTAAATCATCCAGTTTTCTTCTGAAGGGACCAATCAATAGGTTGGATCATTCCAGATCCTTTTTGCTGTTTAGAGTCAAAGCCTGGAGCTCCCAACCAAAGGATTTATGCTTTCTGGACACAGAGGTCATACAGTTTCCTTGAACATTGTGAAGCAGAAAGAGATTTGAGTGACAAATAGGCCCTGAGGCATTGCCTGCAGGTTACCCTGAGAACCTTCAACAGTTCACCACTTTCAAGGCCTTTTTTTTCATAATTATTACTGATCTTTGATAGGAATACTTAATTTAAAATACAAATGTAGGTTTAAATAATTGGAAGAGCGAGAATTACTATTACATGTTGAAAATTAAAAATGTTAAGTTAGAAACACTTCCAAACATAAAGAAGTAACTAAAATGAGGTAAAGTAATTCTCTGCACTTTATTCACAAGATAGACAACATCATTCAATTGAATAATGATGCTAGTAAATGCCATTTCTCCTTCAAAGAAAGCTCCTTTCAACATACTAACGCATCTCCATGGGACTCAATAGAGATGCACTAGTATGATAAACAATGAATACAGCACTGGAAGGAAAGGTCAGATGTGCCCTCAGTTGAACTTGAAGTAGACACAATTTAGGTAATTACGTTATTGACTTTACTGGTAACTAGGCACATCGTCTTTTGTAACCAAACAGTAAATTTGATTCTCAGCCATTTCTGTAAATGATTGCTTTGTTTGCTACGAGTATCTCTGGTTCCTCCTTAATGAACTTCCATTTTCAATCCCTACATTGCTGCATCACTTGCACTGACATTTATTTGACTCTTCCATTTGGCTACTGTTTTCAAATGTTTTTTTTAAACTGACCTGACTAAAAACTGCCTGCACCTGGCAGTGGTGAAATTCTATCGTACGCATAAGCTGAGGAACCATATGTGTGAAGGGGTTTCTGTGCACTAAAAGCCTTTCCTCCACAGGCACATTTTTGTGGAGTTAGTGGGGAAGTCAAGTGGCAGATAGCATTGTGGGGAAAAGGGGACAGTGGGCCGTGGGCAAAATCAGGCTGGAGTTCGAGGGGTGATGAGTGATATTCAGTGTCGAGGCACCGATTCATTCAAGGCTTGTGTTTCTGGAATCCAGTGGATTTTGGATTTGAGCTGGAGTTCAGTGGGTGGTAAGAAAGGACTAAGACCATAAGATAAAGGAGCAGAAGTCGGCCATTCGGCCCATCGAGTCTGCTCCGCCATTTTATCATGAGCTGATCCATTCTCCCATTTAGTCCCACTCCCCCGCCTTCTCACCATAACATTTGATGCCCTGGCTACTCAGATACCTATCAATCTCTGCCTTAAATACACCCAATGACTTGGCCTCCACTGCTACCCGTGGCAACAAATTCCATAGATTCACAACCCTCTGACTAAAAAAATTCCGTCGCATTTCTGTTCTGAATGGGCGCCCTTCAATCCTTAAGTCATGCCCTCTCGTACTAGACTCCCCCATCATGGGAAGCAACTTTGCCACATCCACTGTGTCCATGCCTTTCAACATTCGAAATGTTTCTATGAGGTCTCTCCTCATTCTTCTAAACTCCAAGGAATACAGTCCAAGAGCGAACAAACGTTCCTCATATGTTAACCCTCTCATTCCCAGAATCATTCCAGTGAATCTTCTCTGTACCCTCTCCAACGTCAGCACATATTTTCTTAAATAAGGAGACCAAAACTGCCCACAGTACTCCAAGAGAGGTCTCACCAGCGTCTTATAGAGCCTCAACATCACATCCCTGCTCCTATACTCTATTCCTCTAGAAATGAATGCCAACATTGCATTCACTACTGACTCAACCTGGAGGTTAACTTTAAGGGTATCCTGTACGAGGACTCCCAAGTCCCGTTGCATCTCAGAACTTTGAATTCTTTCCCCATTTAAATAATAGTCTGCCCGTTTATTTTTTCTGCCAAAGTGCATAACCACACACTTTCCAACATTGTACTTCATTTGCCACTTCTCTGCCCGTTCTTCCAATCTATCCAAGTCTCTCTGCAGACTCTCCGTTTCCTCAGCACTACCAGCCCCTCCACCTATCTCCGTATCATCAGGAAACTTAGCCACAAACCCATCTATTCCATAATCCAAATCGTTGATGTACAATGTAAAAAGAAGCGGCCCCAACACGGACCCCTGTGGAAAACCAGTGGTAACCGGCAGCCAACCAGAATAGGATCCCTTTATTCCCACTCTCTGTTTCCTGCCAATCAGCCAACGCTTTATCCACGTATGTAACTTTCCCGTAATTCCATGGGCTCTTATCTTGTTAAGTAGCCTTATGTGTGGCACCTTGTCAAAGGCCTTCTGAAAATCCAAATATACAACATCCACAGCATCTCCTTTGTCCAGCCTACTAGTAATTTTCTCAGGAAACTGTAATAGGTTTGTCAGGCAGGATTTTCCATTAAGGAATCCATGCTGAGTTCTGCCTATCTTGTCATATGCCTCCAGGTACTCTGTAACCTCATCCTTGACAATCGACTCCAACAACTTCCCAACCACCGATGTCAAGCTAACAGGTCTATAATTTCCTTTTTGCTCCTTTGCCCCCTTCTTAAATAGCGGAGTGACATTTGCAATCTTCCAGTCTTCCGGAACCATGCCAGAATCTATCGACTTTTGAAAGATCATCGTTAATGCCTCCGCAATCTCCATAGCTACTTCCTTCAGAACACGAGGGTGCATTCCATTTGGTCCAGGAGATTTATCTACCTTTAGACTATTCAGCTTCCTGAGTACTTTCTCTGTTGTAAATGTGACTGCGCACACTTCTCTTCCCTGCCACCCTTGAGTGTCCGGTATACTGCTGATGTCTTTCTCAGTGAAGACTGATGCAAAATACTCATTTAGTTCCTCCGCCATCTCCTTATCTCCCATTACAATTTCTCCAGCATCATTTTCTATCAGTCCTGTATCTACGCTCACCTGTCTTTTACTCTTTATATACTTGAAAAAGCTTTTAGTATCCTCTTTGATATTATTTGCTAGCTTCCTTTCATAGTTAATCTTTTCCCTCTTAATGACCTTCTTGGTTTCCTTTGTAAGGTTTTAAAAACTTCCTAATCCTCTGTCTTCCCACTAATTTTTGCTTCCTTGTATGCCCTCTCCTTTGCTTTAACTTTGGCTTTGACTTCTCTTGTCAACTACGGTTGCATCCTTTTTCCACTCAAAAATTTCTTCTTTTTTGGAATATATCTGTCTTGCACCTTCCTCATTTCTCGCATAAGCTCCAGCCACTGCTGCTCTGCTGTCTTTCCTGCTAGTGTCCCTTTCCAGTCAACTTTGGCCAGTTCCTCTCTCATGCCACTGTAATTTCCTTTACTCCACTAAAATACCGACATATCAGACTTCGGCTTCTCTTTTTCTAATTTCACAGTGAACTCAATCATGTTATGATCACTGCCTCCTAAGGGTTCTTTCACCTCAATCTCTCTAATCACCTCCGGTTCATTACACAATACCCAATCCAGTACATCCGATCCCCTAGTGGGCTCAACAACAAGCTGTTCTAAAAAGCCATCTCGTAGACATTCTACAAATTCTCTCTCTTGAGATCCAGTGCCGACCTGATTTTCCCAATCTACTCGCATGTTAAAATCCCCCACAATTATCATAACACTGCCCTCCTGACAAGCCTTTTCCCTTTCCAGTTGTAATTTGTAGTCCACATCCCTGCAGCTGTTTGGAGGCCTATAAATAACTGCCATCAGGGTCCTTTTACCCCTGCGATTTCTTAGCTCAACCCATAAAGATTCTACACCTTCCGATCCTATTTCACCTCTTTCTAATGATTTAATATCATTTCTTACCAATAAAGCCACGTCTCCCCCTCTGCCTACCTTCCTATCCTTCCGATACACCGTGTATCCTTGGACGTTCAGCTCCCAGAGACATGCATCCTTTAGCCAGGTCTCAGTGATGGTCACAATATCATACCTGCGAATCTGTAGCTGTACGACAAGATCATCCACCTTATTCCTTATGCTGCGTGCATTTAAGTACAACACTTTAGGACCAATATTTGATACTTTTGGCTTTGATTTCACTGCAACTTTATTGCACTGCAACTCATCCCAATGGCTACAAATTTGCCCCATCATCTGCCTGTCTTTCCTGACATCTTTACTGCTCACTATCTTAGATTTATTTCTGTTTTTCCCTTCCTCCGCTCTATCATTTCGGTTCCCATTCCCCTGCCAAATTAGTTTAAACCCTCCCTATCAGCTCTATTAAACGTTCCCACCAGGATATTGGTCCCCTTCGGGTTCAGGTGTAACCTGTCCTTTTTGAACAGGTCATACTTCCCCCAGAAGAGATCCCAATTACCCAAGAACCTGAAGCCCTGCCCCCTACACCAGTCTCTCAGCCACGCATTCATCTGCCTGATCCTACTATCCTTGCCCTTGCTAGCCCGTGGCACAGGTAGCAATCCCGAGATTACTACCCTGGAGGTTCTGCTTCTCAGCTTCCTTCCTAACTCCTGGAAATCCCTCTTCAGGACCTCCTCCTTTGTCCTATCTATGTCATTGGTACCAACATGTACCAAGACTTGGAGGACCTTGAGTTGGGTTGAAAATATGATCAGGCTTGGTTTAATGAGAACTTACTGGATGTTTTTGCAGAGTTCAGAAAGGGTTAGGGTGGGTCTGACATTTGATTGAGCTGGAAGTTAAAGAGGTGGAAATAGTTATTCATGTTATTGGGTTCAGTGAAATTACTTGGATTCAATATTAGAAATCAATGAGGATGTGTTGGTCAGACATGTGATTAGGCTAGGGTAATGGTTGGAGAATAAGGCATGTAATCAGCTTCTTGGTTGGATTGATGATCAAGTGTAAGGAAGAGATGATCCAGTTAAACATGATTAGGAACTAGGAAGGTTGAATGTTGGTCTGAGGGCTGAAGGATTCAGGAATGGCCCTGTTAGCCGAGAGGAAATCTGCCAACTGGACAAGTTATTGGGGTTGCAAGGTCTGTGTTAGTTGTTTGTGCAGTTCAAGGTCCTTGTGCATACACACAAATTTTGCACAAGTGATGTCAATATATGTGAAGCATGCCATGATTGCCATTGCGCATTTCAGCAGCCTCTGTGAACATCTCCCATAGGCCCTGATAACCTGGAACAATCTTCTGTGAATTCACTACTCTCACACAACCTATCCTGATCACAAAAGTGTTAATGAACAGAAGTGTTGTTGAAACCCTAAGCTTGTTTAACTTTTAAAAACTTACTGGCCTTGATTGTAGAAGTGATTACTGTTGTTGTTCTCTTTGTGTAGCAGAGCTTGAACTAGTGAGTAATCCAGACATGTCCACCAGAAAAACAGTAATATGAGGACCTGCCCAGGAATTGTGTTTTTTCTGAAGGAGTTCAGCAGTTTCAGAGCTTTCTTACTTGCTTGCTGTTTTTTTTCTAACAAACTGACTTCTTTGTTATGGAACTGAACATGCTGCTTTGTGTGATTTATTACCCCAGTTTTCTGAGGTTGAATTAACAACGTTTTCTTTTGGATGTGATAACTTTTAAAGCATTTCCTGCCATACCATGTGACTAGTTACCTCGGAGACCTTGAGGTATAATGACCTCCTGTTACTTACAAATGCTCCTGAATTAAATGGAAGTTTATTGTCTCGTATGAAGATAATTCAAAATCAGCTTCTGTGCCAGCAAGAATAAATTCAAATTAAGCAATGTAAACAACAAAACAAAGAAAGCCAATTCAACGTGCAAAAAAAAAGCTAAGATTACCAAATTGCTATGTCTCCTTGGGACAACCAGCAAATGGTCCTGAAGATTAATCTGATGAGTGGGCTGCATTTGGGTTACCAGAATTTACATCACCTCCTGCCAATATCCTGCCCATAGTAGGAGTAAAGTTCACCAATGTCATCTCAGTGAAACCTGGAGTTAAATATCCTGTGCATCTTTTTTTTTGACAAATTGGTTGAATTGATATTAAAACTCACTCATTGGAAAAAGCCAAGGCACTTATTTTTGCTGTTATTTTCAAAATGCTGACATACTGTATGTCACAAAATCAAATGTGGTCTCTGCTCAAGGTCATAAATCATTCCTCTGGGTCTCTGGAGACAATCTTAACTTCCAAAATAGTATCAGTGACCTCTGTTTTAATCATCTCTCCTCTCTTAGGTAGTAATAACTAAACAACAACAGATATGTATAAAGTGCCTCTTTAGGTTCGGTATCTGGGGCAAGCACAGGATATTAGGGCAGGCAGTTGAGAGCTGGGTCATCATTTTTGGAAGAGGCTTAAAGGGAAGTGGTAAAAAAGGTATAGAGTAGGAGGAAATGAATTTCAGAGTTAAGGATACTGGCATTTGAAGTTATGGAGAAGCTAGAGCAGAGAAATTAAATTTGATGATCACAAAGGTAAAGTTAGATTAATACAGATAAATAGGAGAGATTATAGAGAGAGGGAGAGATGGAATCTAATAGGAGAGGACCGTGAATCATGGAAGAAAGAAAGTTAAGCTGCTCCACTGTTAATTCCCCTCCACAAATGTTGTCTTGACTTACCGAGTTTCTCCAGTATTTTATGTGCATTTTCCATGATCATCATCTAACTTTGCCTCTCTTAGAGAGAAGGAATTTGATGTATATGCAGAACTGCAGAAGCAGAGAGAGTAAGAGTGATGATATGAAATCTAACTTGGAGATGAAAAGTTAATGAAATATTGTGGAAAATGGAGGCCCGTAAATTATTTTACAGTTTGCTTTTCTCATGCTGGGGGAAAGGAAGTAGAATCAATGGGAAAAACAATGTAAGGAGGCCATCAGAGATCATTTTATTTAATCACTGAGTGGATGAGACGAACAATATAATGCGATATGTGTAAATCAGAGGATTACCATGATCTTGCAAGGAAGAAGTTAATGAGGGAATGGGGGGTGGGGAATGGGCTCAAAAGAGCAAGAGTTTGAAAGCACAAAATATACAACAGACCTGGAGCGGAGAATGAGGAAAGAAAACAGTTGAATTTTTTTGGTGGGATGGTGGAGAATGAAGACTTTAAATAAAAGGCAGTGGGTTTGGAATGAGATATAATGATCAAAGAGGAGATCGGCAGTAGATAAGGGGGAAACCAACAGGTGTTGTGGTGATATACATCACATAGTCATCAAGAATACGTGAGGAAAGTGAAGGAAGATAGAGTTAAGCAGGTGGCTTTCATCGAGATATCTGCTTTATGAATGGCAAAGTGCTTGTTCATGTGCAAGGACATCCCGGGGAATGTTAAAAATCTAGTTAATCCAAGGTAAACATTTTGTGGATATATTTGGGTACTTTAGCGTAGTATGGGAAAATTATATCCTTATTTTTAGTTCTTCTAGGCATATGTTTCCTGCGTAAAACCCAATGACATGATTAGAAAGCTTCAACTGCAAAGAGATTTTCCACCTCACTAGTCTGAAACATTACTTCACCGACCAGTTATTATGAACCTGCACTGTGTAAAGGACCAACACTCAAACTGCATTGTCCTAACTGAGACGTGACACAACCTATGAACTCAAATACAATAGCACATGTGTACAAACTGTATACTGCTTTGCCGTCAAAGTCAAGGCTACAGATACTTACGGTTTCTGAGCTTCACGATCATTCCAGGTTTCTGCAGAACTCATAGTATGCTGCTCACTGCTGCATACTGAAGTAAAGGCCTTTGACTTTTTCTTCAGTCCACAGCAACAAAAACAGGTATGACATTTGTCTGAGTTGCAGGCTTCCCCTAACTGCTGTCATTGAAAGACTAAACTTAACTTAACACAGATTTCCTATCAACAAATAGAACTAAGGTGATTGTAATGTTAGTTTTCTATCAAAAAGCTGACACGGAACAATTTGTAAGTTGGATGATGCTAGATGATAGATCAGAGGAGTCCATAGAATACTCAGCAGCTAGCTTGAATTGGACAGGACGCCGTTTGGCACAATTAGTGCCAGTATTTACACTGGATGAGAAGGCTGGCAATAGCTGCTTCAATGTGCCCTTTGATAAATGCCAGCAAAGACACAGAAAAAGATGTAGGCTTAGCTAAGGGAAAGCCAAGGCCAGAAAATCAACAAGGGAGCACCAGAATTGTGGGGTAATAAGCTGATATAGTGACAAACAAGAGTGGTGTATCTAAGAGGAGAGATAGGAAAATAGCTATGATGACAGAAGGTCTGGTAAGGGCAAAGAGAAACAAAATGACACGATATGGAGAAGCAAGTGGAAATTGAAATGATGAATCGGGGCACTGAGGCAGCTAAAATGTGCACATGATGGAGGCAGGAAAAGCTAGCTAATTGGCCTGGTGTTTTATGGCAGTAAGACCCATAGCCTCCAAATTGGAATCATCTCTTTTTGGAAGGCTATAGTGATTTTACAAAAGACTCATACTTCTGCAGGAAATGTGACATCGGGAGCACTGGACGCAGTATATCACCCCAGTCGGCTCACAGGTGAAGTATTGCCTCACCTGGAAGGACTGTTTGGGGCCCTGAATGGTGGTAAGGGAGGAAGTGTAAGGGCATGTGTAGCACTTGTTCCGTTTACATGGATAAGTGCCAGGAGGGAGATCAGTGGGGAGGGATGGGGGGGACGAATGGACAAGGGAGTTGTGTAGGGAGCGATCCCTGCGGAATGCAGAGGGGGGGGGAGGGATCCCGTTGGAAGTGGCGGAAGTTACGGAGAATAATATGTTGGACCCAGAGGCTGGTGGGGTGGTAGGTGAGGACCAGGGGAACCCTATTCCTAGTGGGGTAAGTCCAACGGGATCCCACCACTAAGCACATCTTTCCCTTCCCCCCCCGCCTCAAACAGTCCTTCCAGGTGAGGCAACACTTCACCTGTGAGTTGACTGGGGTGATATACTGCGTCCGGTGCTCCCAATGTGGCCTTTTATATATTGGCGAGACCCGACGCAGACTGGGAGACCACTTTGCTGAACATCTACGCTCTGTCTGCCAGAGAAAGCAGGATTTCCCAGTGGCCACACATTTTAATTCCACATCCCATTCCCATTCTGACATGTCTATCCACGGCCTCCTCTACTGTAAAGATGAAGCCACACTCAGGTTGGAGGAACAACACCTTATATTCCGTCTGGGTAGCCTCCAACCTGATGGCATGAACATCGACTTCTCTAACTTCCGCTAAGGCCCCACCTCCCCCTCGTACCCCATCTGTTACTTATTTTTATGCACACATTCTTTCTCTCACTCTCCTTTTTCTCCCTCTGTCCCTCTGAATATACCTCTCGCCCATCCTCTGGGTTCCCCCCCCTTGTCTTTCTTCCCGGATCTCCTGTCCCATGATCCTCTCGTATCCCCTTTTGCCTATCACCTGTCCAGCTCTTGGCTCTATCCCTCCCCCTCCTGTCTTCTCCTATCATTTTGGATCTCCCCCTCCCCCTCCAACTTTCAAATCCCTTACTCACTTTTCCTTCAGTTAGTCCTGACGAAGGGTTTCGGCCTGAAACTTCGACTGTACCTCTTCCTAGAGATGCTGCCTGGCCTGCTGCGTTCACCAGCAACTTTGATGTGTGTTGCTTGAATTTCCAGCATCTGCAGAATTCCTGTTGTTTAAGTGTAAAAACGTGTTTTCAGACACTATTGTTAGTTTCCTGTCCCAGTAACTACTGTAATCTCAATATTAAATCCCTCTAAGAGTCTAAATATGGTGGAAATGTTTTAATGGAGAATTATACTCCAATTCATATTATGTACACCCGCAAACATTATTTAATAGTGGCAGGTTTCATGTCATGCATGTCATGTTGTTCCACTCATGGGAAGAAGCAGGACATTTCTTCAAATTAAGAGGGTCTCCTGATTTTAACTACAAGGTCAGCATGGTTTCCTGGGTTACGGAAACCTTACAGTGAAGGAGAAATGGGAGCTAGTAGTTTCCATGGTAGTTTTATTTTCTGGGCCTGGAGAAACTGGAATTCTTTCACCAGCCTCTTTCAAAAATCATTGGATCTCAGCTTGCTGTGTGGTGAGCTTCGACATCCCTGCAGCTCTCATTGCTGTTCTCCTACTCCAGCCCTGATTTCTTCCTCCCTTCTGACTTCATCAATCAACCTATCTCCAAACTTCAATCTCCTTCTCTCATCCTTCTGCCATTTGCTAGGATCTGCCTCTAAAAGTCTCCCACTTTGCCCTCTTCCTGCTGTTTTTACAACTCAGTGAACAAATAGGTTAGAGAAGATAATATTTACTTACTTACTGCCTGTTACGTCACTGGTGTTTAGGACAACAATGAATGTCCTCCATCTTTGATAGTGTCCAGGGTTTCTTTCATCGTGTCAGTAGCTTGGTTTTCACTACTACAAATCATAGAAGTCCCAAGTGGAGACTCAGGAATACTGTTGCACTCAGATGTAGAAGGCTACTTTATTGTTTTTGCTGTAACTGTTTGTTTTACCAGTCAGAGCTGATAGTTGTGAGCTGAACCCCCAAATATGGAGGACTGGTGAAGCACTACCTTTGACCTGTTTGTCATGGGTGACCCCACCAAAAGCCAAAGCATAAAGCCCTGACTCCAGTTAACATAGCTCTCTAGGTCATTGAGGCAAGCAGACCTCCAAGCGATAACAAGGCTGTGGTCCTCTTGAAGGATAGAGGATAATAATTATAATGAAATCCAGTCACATTTGTGGTCTTGCCTGATGTTCTCTACACTTACTGCATGTTTGCCATCTTCTTGGATTTATTGGTGGATTTGCCTTTCATTTAATCAAAATCACCTTTCTACTTTGGTGTCCAAAGAACCTGTAACAAATTTTTGTAGTTGTATGATTCATGCACAAAGCACACAACTGTATTAAGTAACTGGCCTCAGATTAATAAATTCCACTGATTCCCAGCTCTTTGGCTACAGAAATTCCTCCTTATCTCTGTTCTAAAGGGATGTCCTTCTATGGTGAAGGAGCCAGGCTAATTTGCTGCAGGCTTATTACCCTTGTCTGCTGGAGGGACAGATGACATGGGAGCTGTGTAGCCTCAGTCGTAATGAGAACTAGGCTACAAGCCTTGGATTTGCCTGCTGCTGCAGAATGAATGAGACACGGAAGCACGACAGTGTGGTTGAGCTCGGTTGGGACCTCGCCTCGCCTGTCCGTGCTTCCATCCCATGTTCAAGCGGTGGAATGACAGGTTGGATCGTATGCATCTGAACACTGCCAGGAGCCTGTACCATCAATTGCCGGACATTGGCACTCAGGGTCTTGGACTAAATATATATGTGTTGTGCCCTCTGGTCCAAGACTTTCCTACTAATGGAAACATCCTCTCCATGTACACTCTGTCTAGCTCTTTCAATATTTGGTACATATAAATGAGATTCACCCTCATTTTTCTGAGCTCCAGTGAGTTTAGGCCCAGAGACATCAAATGGTCCTCGTGTTAACCCTTTAATTCCTGGATAATTCTTTTAAACCTCCTCTGGGCCTTCTCCGATGCCATCACATCCCTCCTTGGATATGGGGTCCAAAATTGCTCACAGTTCTCTATATGTGGTCTGACCATTGCATTATAAAGTCTCAGCATTACATCTTTACTTTTATATTCTAGTCCTCCCAAAATGAATGTCCATGAATGAAAAGCAAAATGAGGCAAAACTTGTCTATCTTCACCATCATTAAATGTATGTGAGGACATTGGCTGATTCCCACCAGATTCTGCCTCTTACCTACCTATCACTAATATTCGAAAGGTGGAGGGTGAGCAGCCAGAAGTCCTGGGTCACTTTGGCACCAATGATATTAACAGGAAAAGTGAGGAGGTCCTGAAGAGAGTATTTAGGGAGCTAGGAAGAAAGCTGAAAAGCAAGGTAGTAATCTTTGGATGGCAGCCAGTGCCACATGACATTTCAGGTAAGAATAGGATGATTTGGCAGATCAGTGCATGGCTAGGGAACTGGTGCAGGGGGCAGGGTTCCAGACTTCCAGATTATGGGGATCTCTTCTGGGGAAAATATGACCTGTACAAAAGGATCTGGTTACACCCGATCCAGAGGGGAGCCAATATATCCTGTGAACAATTTCCTAGACTGTTGTGGGGGGTTTAAACTGTCATGGGGGGGGGCACTGGGAGCGGACCCAAATGCAAGACACAGACACTGAAGAACAAGGAACAGGACTAGGGCTAGAGTTAAGCAAGAGAAGTGGGGAAGAAAGGACGCTGGACATGACACAGGCCCTGGACGAGACAAGGATACGGGGCCTGGGATAGGACTTGACTAGGATAGTGGAACCAGGACATGGAACTTGGAACTAGGAGCCTGGACTTGGACTCCAAGCCAGAGACTGGACAAGGATCTGAAACCTGGGTCTTGACTCAGGCTCGGAACCCAGATCTAGGCGAAGACATGACAAGGCTTGGGTTCCTTGAGGCACGACAGTACTTCAAGGCTTGGGTATGGACTCTGAGCCAGAGACTGGGCAAGGACTCAGAACCTGGGACTTGACTCGAGCTCGGACTCCAGAAATAGGCAAGGACAAGACGTGGCTACAGGACGAGGAGTGGCAACAGGACTGAATGTGACACTCCTGTACAGGACAAGGGAACCCCAGCATCGAGCTGGGCGAGACACACGGACAAGACGAGAACACAAAGCCATGGCTTGGACAGGACAAGGTCCTTGGACATGACTAGGACTGGATGAGACACTGAAGCCTTGACTTGGTTGAGGGAGAGGCAGGAACGCAGCGCCTTGGTCAAGGGAGACAGGAACATGGAACACAGAGCTGGGACCCCTCCTTGGAAACAAGACATAGGGCCAGGACTCTTTATACAGAATGCAGAATACGACAAGATGGTTCCCAACACAAGGTTGCAGCGGACAGCCGGACCTACCTAGTGAAGGCGTGAACAGAGACAGACAGTTCCCAACACAAAGTAGCAGCAGACAGCCGGACCTACCTAGCGAATGCGTGGACAGAGACAGACAGTTCCCAACACAAGATAGCAGCAGATGGCCAGACCTACCTAGCAGAGGTGTGGACAGAGACAGACAGTTCAAAACAACAATAGATAGTTCCTTATCTAGCTCCAGCAGCTGAACTTGACAGCAGTGGAGGTGAGGTGAGGTGAGGCGAGGCGAGGCGAGGCGAGGCGAGGCTTCAGGCAGGGCTCCAGGAGGAAGGTGAAGGGAAGGGATTCAGACAAGGGGCTTTGACAGGAGCAACCCAGAGGGTGAATCCTGAAGCTATTTATGAGGCCAGCCCAAACGAGAATCAGCTGCCTCAACAGAAACTGGGGAAAACTGGAAAACCCGGAATAAGGAACATGGACCAGACTGTGAACCGGAATACGGATTTCACGGACCGGACCGTGACAGGGAATAGGGAACAGTGACAGGGGTGAGGATGGGGAAGTTGGTATACAAACAGAGGCAATGTGTAATAAGCCTTACAGGAAGGAGAGGCAGATGATAGGGCAAAATTGCAGTCAGTGGAATGTGTTGTTTTATAAAAGGGGGACAAAATCAAAAAGGATGATGAATACTGGAGTGAAAGTGTTATATCTGAGTGCACACAGTATGCAAAATAAGGTAAGTGATGTTGTAGCACAGTTAGAGATTGGCAGGTATGAAGTTGTGGGCATCACTGAATCATCATAGAAAGAAGATTATAGTTGGGAGCTTAATATCCAAGGATACACCTTGTATCAAAAGGACAGCCAGGTAGGCAGAAAGGGTGGCGTGGCTCTCTCGGTAAAAGAATTAAATCAAATCATTCGAAAGAAGTGACATAAGATTGGAAGATGTAAAATCATTGTAGGTAGAGTTAAAGAACTGTAAGGGAAAAAGACACTGATGGTAATTATATACATGTCTCCAAACAGTAGCCAGGATGTGAGATAGAAACTACATGTCAAAAGGGCAATGTTATGATAGTCATGCGGAATTCAATATGCAGGTAGTTTGGGAAAATCTGGTTGGTGCTGATTTTGGAACCCAAGAGAGAGAATCTGTAGCATGTCTATACAATCGCTTTTTAGAACAGCTTGTGGTTGAGCCCTCTGGAGGATCAGCTATTCTGGATTCGATGTTGTGTAATGAACCAGATTTGACTAGGGAGCTGCTGGTAAAGGAAGCCTCAGGAGCAAGTGGTCATAATATGATTGATTTCACAATTTGAGAGAGAGAAACTAAAGCTTGGTGTATCAGTATAACAGTGAAGTAAACGGGATTTACAGAAACATGAGAGAGGGACTGGTCAAAGTTGATTGGAAGGGGACATAAACAGGGATGAGGGCAGAGCAGCAATGGCTGGAGTTTCTGGGAACAATTCAGAAATCACTGGATAGATACATCCCAGAGAAGAAATATTCCAAAGGAAGAATTGTGCAACCACGGCTGACAAAGAAAGACAAAGTCAACATAAAGCAAAAGAGAAGATATATAATAGAGCAATAATAAGTGGGAAGTTACAGGATTGGCAAAATTTAAAAACCAATAGAAGACAACTGAAAAAACCATAACAAATGAATAATATTAAGCTAGCCAATAATATTAAACAGGATACCTAAACTGTATTCAGATATATAAAGAGTGAAAGAGATGTGAGAGTAGATATTGGACCTGTGGAAAGTGATTCCGGAGAGGTAGTAATGGGGGAAATGGAAATAGTAGGCAAACTGATTAACTATTTTGCATTCATCATCACTGTGCAAGCCACTAGCAGCATGCCAGATGTTCGAAAGTGTCAGGAGGCAGAAGTGAGTGCTGTTACTATTGCTGGGAAGACCGTATTTGGGAAGCTGAAAGGCCTGAAGGTGAGTAAGTCACTTGGACTAGAAGGACTACACTTGAGGGTTCTGAAAAACGTAGCTGGAGAGCATTAGTAATGAACTTTCAATATTCATTAGATTCTGGTATGGTTCCAGAGGGCTGCTTGGGAAGATGTTGATGTCAATTGTTAAAGGGGAGGCTTCAGGGTACCTGGAGGCACATGATAAAATGGACATAGTTATCCCAAGGGAAAATGTTCTCTGACAAATCTGTTGATATTCTTTGAAGGAATAACAAGGAGGATAGACAAAGGAGAATCAATGGATGTCGTGTACTTTGATTTTCAAAGGCCTTTGACAAGGTGACACACATGAGGCTGCTTAGCAAGATAAGAGACCATAGAATTACAGGAAAGGTACTAGCATGGACAGAGCATTGGCTGATTGGCAGGAGGAAAAGAGTGGGAATAAAGGGAGCCTTCTCTGCTTGGCTACTGGTGACTCGTGATGTTCCGCAGGGGTCGGTTTTGGAACTGTTTTCTTTTATATTGTATGTCAATGATCTGGATGACAGAATTGATGGCTTTATGGCCAAGTTTGCAGGTTTTACAAAGATATGTGGAGGGGCAGTGTTGAGGAAGCAAAGACGTTGTAGAAGGACTTAGAGCGATAGGAGAACGGGCAAAGAAGTGGTGGATGGACTACCATGTTGGGAAGTATGTGGCCATGCACTTTGGTAGAAGGAATAAAACAATAGTCTATTTTCTGAATGGGGAGAAAATTCAAAAATATTTATGAAGTTCAAAGGGACTTGGGATTCTTTGTGCAGGGTTCCCTAAAGGTTAACTTGCAAGTTGAGTTGGTGGTGAGGAAGGCAAATACAATGTAATCACTGGTTTTGAGAGGACTAGAATAGAAAAACAAGGATGCAATGTTGAGGCTTTATAAGGCACAGGTGAGGCCTCACCTTGGGCCTCTTATCTAAGGAAGGATGTGCTGACATTGGAGAGGGCTCAAAGGAAGGTCACAAAAACGATTCCAGGATTGGAAGTCTTATTGTATGATGAGCATTTGATGGCTCTGGCCTACACTCCCTGGAATTTAAAAAAACGAAGGAGGATCTCATTGAAACCTATTGAATGTTGAAAGGCCTGATAGACTGGATGTGGAGAAAATGGTTCCTAAAGTGGGGGAGTCCAAGACCAGAGGGCACAAACTCAGAACAGAGGGACATCCATTTAGAACGAGGATGAGGAGGAATTTCTTTAGCAGAGGGTGATGGCTGTATGTGGAATTTGCTGCCACAGGTGGCTGTGGAGGCTAGGTCATTGAGTGTATTTAAAGGCGAGTTTGATAGATTCTTGATAAGTCAGGGCATGAAAGGTTATGGAGAGAATGCAGGAGAACTGGGTTGAGAGAGAAATAGATCAGCCATGATCAAATGGCGGAACAGGCTCAATAGGATGAATGGAATTCTGCTCCAAAGTTTTAAGGTCTTATGGTCTATGGTCTTACATTACAGTCATTTTCCAATTTCACCAATAAACCTACACTTTTTCCTCTATGATTCTAGGGAGTGAGTACTAGAACATAGTGTTGCTCTAACTGTGGCATCATTTGAATGTTTTCTTGTGTGTTAGCCAGTATGAAAATAAAGAACATAGGACCATAAGATCATAAGATATAGGAGCAGAATTAGGCCATTTGGACCATTGAGACTGCTCCGTCATTTCATCATGGCTCATCCAATTTTCCTCTCAGCCCCAATCTCCTGCCTTCTTCCCATCTCCCTTCATGCCATGACCAATCAAGAATCAGGTAACCTCTGTCTTAAGTATACAAAAGACTTGGCCTCTACAGCTACTTGTGGCAAAGGATTCCGCAGATTCACCACTCTCTGGCTAAAGAAATTCCTCCTCATCATTGTAAAAGGACACCTGTCTATTCTGTGGCTGTGTATTCTGGTCTTACATTATCCAATCATAGCAAATATCCTCTCCATATCCACTCTATCACAGTCTTACACCATTTGGTAGGTTTCAATGAGGTCACGCCACATTCTTCTGAATTCTAGTGAATACAGTCTCAGAATCATCAAGCACTTTTCATATGACAAGCCAGTCAATCCTGGAACCATTTTTGTGAATCTCCTTTGAACTCTCTCCAATATCAGCACATCCTTTCTTAGATAAGGGGCCAAAACTCTCACAATACCCCGAGTGAGGCCTCACCAGTGCTTTATAAATTCTCAACATTACATCCTTGCTGTTATATTCAAGTTCTCTTGCATAAATGTAAACAAAAATTTGCTTTCCTCATCCTAGAGTCAAATTAACCTTTTGGTAATCCTGTACGAGGACTCCCAAGTCCATTTGTGCCTCATTTTTTGTATTTTCTTTCCATTTAGAAAATAGTCAACCCTTTCATTTCTTCTAACAAAGAACATGACAATACACTTAATGATACCATATTCCATCCACCATTTCTTTGCCCATTTTCCTAACCTGTCTGTCCTTCTGTAGCATCTCTACTTCCTTAAACCTACCTGCCCCTCCAACTATCTTAATATCATCTGCAAACTTTGGAACAGAGCAATCAATTCCATCATCCAAATCATTGATATATAACATAAAAAGAATCAGTCTCAACACAGACTCCTGTGGAACACCACTAGTCACTGGCAGCCAACCAGAAAATGCTCCCTTTATTCTCACTCTTTGCTTCCTGCCAACCAGCCATTGCTTTGTCCATGCTTTATCCAACAGATTTGTCAGGCAAGATTTTGAGGAAACCATGCCGGCCACAGCCTATTTTATCATGTGCCTCCAAGTACCTGAGCTTTCATCCTTAATAATTGACTCCAATATCTTCCCAGCCACTGAGGTCAGACTTCCTATATTTCCCTTTCTTCTGCCTCTGTCCCTTCTTGAAGAGTAGAGTGACATTTGCAATTTTCTAGTCTTCTAGAAACATTCCAGAATCTAGTGATTTTTGAAAGATCACTACTAATCCCTCCACAATCTCTTCAGCCACTTCTTTTAGAACCCTGGGGTGTACACCTTCTGGTCCAGGGGACTTATCGACCTTCAGACCTTTCAGTTTCCTAAGAACCTTCTCACTAGTTATGGTAACTTCACACACTTCAATCCCCCTGACACCTGGAACTTTCACCATATTGCTAGTGTTTTCCATAGTGAAGACTAAATCAAACTATTCAGTTCATCCGCCATTTTCTTGTCCCCCATTACTACTTCCCAGCATCGTTTTCTAGCAGTCCTATATCCTCTCTCACACCTTTTTTACAGTTTATGTATCTAAAGGAACTTTTGGTATCCTCTTTTATATTATTGGGTAGCTTTCTTTCATATTCCATATTTACCTTAATTACTTTTTTAGTTGCTTGCTTTTGGTTTTTACAAGTTTCTGAATCCTCTAACTTCCCACTGATTTTTGCTCTATTATACGGCTTCTCTTTGGCTTTTGTATTGAGTTTGACTTCTCCTGTTAGCCACGGTTGTGTGCTCCTTCCTTTAGAACACTTCCTCCTTTTTGGGATGTATGTATCCCGTGCCTTCCAAATTGCTTCCAGAAATTCCAGCCACTGCTTCTCTGCCATCATCACTACCAGTGTTCTTTTCCAATTAATTGTGACCATCTCCTCTTACCTGCTCTGTAATTCCCTTTACTCCATTGTAACACTGATATATCTGACTTTAGCTTCTCCTTCTCAAATTTCAGGATGAGTTCAATCATATTATGATCACTTGTCCCTTAAGGTTCTTTTACCTTAAGCTCACCAATCAATTCCGATTCATTGCACAACAACCAGTCCAGAATAACAGATCACCTAGTGAACTTAACCATAAGCTGCTCTAAGACACATCTCATAGGCATCTAGAAATTCCTCCTCCTGTAATCCAGCACCAAGATGATTTTCCCAATCTACTTGCATAGTGAAATCTCCCATGACTATGGCAACATTGCCTTTTGGCATGCATTTTCTATCTCCCATTCTAATTTGTAACACACATCCTTACTATTACTTGGGGCTCTGTTTACAACTCCCATCAGGTTCTTTTTACATTTGCAGTTACTTAGCTTTATCTACAATACCTCAACACCTTCCGACCCTACGTCACCTCTTTCCAATGACTTGATCTCATTTTTTACGAACAGAGCAACGCCACCCCCTCTGCCTTCCTGTCTGCCCTTTCAATAAAATGCGTATCCTTGGACATTAAGCTACCAGCCATAATTTTCTTTCAGCCATGATTCAATGATGCCTACAACATCATACCTGCCAATCTGCAACTGTGTAACAAGTTCATCTCCCTTAGCCTGTATACTGTACTACGCATTCAAATATAAGACCTTCAGTCCATATTCATCCTTTTTGATTTTGTCCACCTTTTACATTGCAACTCATCCTGTTTACTGCAATTTTGTCCTATGTAAACCAGCTACTTCATCTTCAGCACTGTCATCCACCTTTCCTATGATATTTCTTGCATTGAAATATATGCAGCTCAGGACACTGGTTGCACCATGCTGAACCTTTTGATTCCTAACTTTGTCTAAAGTCTTACCAACAGCTGCCACCACAACCTCTCTGGCCCTCTGGTTCCCATTTTCCTGCAACTCCAGTTTAAACCCCACCATACAGCATTAATAAACCTTCCCACTAGGGGAACTGGAGTCTCCCTCCAGTTCAGGTGCAAACTATCCCATCTGTACAGGTCCCACCTTCCCCAATGATCCAAAACTCTTATGCCCTCCCTCCTACACCAACTCCTTAGCCACATACTAAATTGTATAATCTTCCTAGATCTGGTGTCACTAGCATGTGGCATGGGTGACAATCCTGCGGTTACAACCCTGGAGGTCCTGCCCTTTAACTTAGCACCTAGCTCCCTGAACTCCCTATGCAGAGCATCATCACTCGTCCTACCCATGTCATTGGTACCTACATGGACCACAACTTCTGGCTTTTCACCCTCCCACTTAAGAATGCTTAGGACTCGATCCAAGACATCCCAAACATAAAGCAATATATTGAATCTATTCAGGGTACTTGATTGGCCAGGGCTTTAATCAATAGCAGATTGTGCATGTTATTGTTACTGCGGCAGCACGGAAGGAAGAGTATACCATGACTAATTTACCCTTCACTGAATGTAACAACTGTGAAAATCCTTTCAGTATGATTTGATGAACATGCAGATCAGAATCAAGGTTGTGAATTTCCCTGTGTGTGTGCTTGCACAGGTCACATTTTTTTTATGGAGCCAGAGAACATACAACAGAAGTTCTTCTCAGAATGCCAGCTGGAGCTATTTTGGAATCCAGTTCTGAGTGGGACATATTGTCTGACAGCGAGTTAAAATAAGATAAATCACGGCACATGTCAAATCCGCTTCATTCAATTCAAGTGAATTCCCATCATCTCAGGGGTATTCTAAAGAAACTATAGAAAAGAAGCAACATCAACTTCTCCTCTGAAAATTCCTACAAATCCCAGATAAAGCATGCCATAGAGAATGAAACAAATAAGTTAATTTACTACAGAAGCACAATTACAGGCATTTCACAAATATTTCTGAAAGTTGAGACCTTTCGTGATCAGGTGCTTTTCACTGTTTGAAAACTTTTAGATGAGCTGCTTTCAATAATTACAACCATGAACATCTTGAATGGATTTGTGTGAGATTCCCAAACTTGAATGAGGAATAGAAAACTAATTTTGTTTAATTCATATATGCAAATTAAGTTTAATTAAATGCAAGTTACAGTGTAAATCTTCTTGCAGAACTGGAAAGGAAATAATCATGCAACTTGGAAATTGCTCAATCTGTTGAAAGGTAGAACTATTAATGAAGATTATAGCTAATTAAGCCTGATTTATTTCGACAATTATGAACTAGTTATCGGTATAATGGAAAGAAACTACAGAAGGAAACAACAACAAATTTCATAGAAATCAGGGAAATAACAAAAATAAGATCTTTATGTCCATAATGTATCATGGTTTTAAAAACAAGACCGGTTTACTCACATAAAATGACCCAATTATTTTTATGAAATAGAAGCATTATGTAGGTTTGTTTCTGATCATATATTACAAGGGACTTATTTACTTCCTTACTGCCTGTTACACCACTGGTGTTTAGTGTAGCAATGAAGGTC
The DNA here is from genome assembly GCF_030028105.1 of Mobula birostris. NCBI lineage: Eukaryota > Metazoa > Chordata > Chondrichthyes > Myliobatiformes > Myliobatidae > Mobula > Mobula birostris. Next base: position 104,682,869 of record NC_092379.1, on the reverse strand, counting down.
CTCCATCTCTGTGGGCTTCCTTCATTGTGTCAGTAGCTTCCTCTCAGTTTTCACTACTGTTAGACATGCAAGTCTTGGGTGGACACTCAGGAATACTGTCACACTCAGATGTATAAGGATTCTTCATTTCTTTTTCTATAGCAGTTTTGTTTTACTGGTCAGAGTTGATAACCTTAAGCTGAGCTCCCAAACCTGGAAAACTGGTAGACCACTCTTAGTCTGGCCTCTGCCCTTTGACCTGTTTGGCGTGGGTGACCGTACTAAGAGCCCAAGGCATAAAAGCCCTGACTCCAGTCAACATAGCTCTCTGGGTCATAGAGGTATGCAGACTCTCAAACCACAACAAGGTTGTGGTCCTCTTGGACGATTACAAGGGACAAAGCCATTAAATCCACATTTAAGAATTTTTTGTGTTTTGTTTCTGTGCTGGTGTAATAGCCATAAAATTGGATTATCAATGCAGAGCTTAAAGTTCAAATCTCACTAAAATTACATGTTTGAAGTCAATGAATATGTAAAAACCTGGAAAAATTATCATTGAAGATGGCCACATAAGCTAAAATTTCAAATATTGTTTAATTATCATTGAACTATTCATTAATATAGCCAAAGTGCAAAACAGATTTCCAACAGCACACAGCACAGACCACAAATAGCACATATGGTTACAACCCAGTACAAAACCCAGCCACCAACCCAATATAAAATTCAGCAGCACACAGGCATCCTTGGTGACTCCTTCGCCAGCGAGCATCAACAGACAACTCCGAGGCATGAGGTCCTTGTCCATGCAACGACTGCAGCAACACAGTTGATCTCGCCAAAGAACCAGTGAACCGGGCTTGCAGTATTCTTTATTACCAATGTCCGACAGGGTCTTGCGATCACAATAAAAATGTCCAAGTCAATCATCCTCACCTTTCTTTGGACTGCGTACCATCTCGGCACAACAGTATGTAACAAGTCCAGGCGACAACAGAACAACAGTACACAATAAATCCAATCCATCACTATTGAACATATTACTGATGGGACAGTCAGATGTACAAGGCAAACAAATACACCTTTGCTAAGACTCAGAGTGGCCCCGGCATCCAAGTGCACTGCCACCTTATTAGATATGTCTCATGAAATATCCTCCTGCAGTCACCTTCAGCTGCATCATCAGAGATCCTTTGGTACACATATGAAGTAGAACTGGATAATATTCAGGTTTGGGATAAGAAGTATCAGTAAACAGTCCTACCACTCTTATATTATGTAATAATCAGCTTCCTCCACACATATTTCAGCACTGCCTATCTTGATTCCCCTACCATCTGCAAACTGAAGGGTCACTCTCAATCAGATAAGTAAATTAGCAACATCCAGAATCAGATCAGTCATTGCTTCTTTGGCACTCCCCATTGAACTTACAAGACACAGTGAAGAGTGTAACAGATATTAGCCTAGACTGCAGCAACAATGTTACAAAGGTTCAAAATAGCCCTAGAAAAAGATGGAAGCAGTCAGCAAAGCAACAACAGAATCGGCCAGTCCTGATACAAAGTGGGGAGGTGTCATGGTAACCAAGTCTTGACTCATTCAACTTAACAACACCAAATGCAGATTCAATAAATCAGCTTAGTACCATCTTCTCAAGGTGATTAGGAACGGACAATAAAGGCTGATCTTAATTATGCCCAAATCTTGCGCACAAATACAGAGGAATAGCCAAGGATAATGATCCAGAGTGAGCACACTAACAACATAACTCACGTTAGACTCATTTTAAGAAGTTATATTGCAAATATCAATCAAACCACAGAATATGTACCCGCTCAGGTCAAGCAATTTGTTGTAAGGTGAATATACTATTAAGGTATTTTAACATGAGTTCATCAAGCCTCATAAACTTCAATTTCCATTATATTTCATTTTGATCTCAATGAAATAGGAATATTTGCCCATTCACAGATATGCTTCATCAATTGACAAAGATAGAAAATGTGTACTTTTCATACACATCCAGCCAGAGAAAACACATTTTCTTTTTCAATTTTATTAAGTTTTTTTAAAATTTTTTACAAAGAACATGCTAGCCTTTGGCTGAGGAACACAAAACTGCCTTTTAAGTCTTAAAAATCTCAAATCATTTCATTTTTTGAATACAATGCAACCCAATTTTATGGAAAAAAATCTTAAATATAAATAAGAAATGAACCAAGTAAATTGCATTATTAAACAATATATTCAGAGGTCCTCCTCTTGCTCCTTCTGTTCTTCACTTCCAAACACAAGATTATCTCTTAGCCATCTCCACTAATTAAACACCCAATTCTATTATTCATCACCTACAGTAAGATACTACCACAACCAATAATCCTCACTCTGAATTTATGATCACTAACATTAACTTAGTAAAACCCATCTAAATGTTTGCAGATTCTTCTGTATTCCGTACTCACTTCCATTTGATTTGCAGTAACCCATTTCATTTCTGTACTACTAACCTCCTACAACTGATCAGTACACCTACTCCTCTTCCAATCTATCAACCCTTCTCTCCTCCACTATTTCGTATTTCTTCTTTGTGGTTCAAAGGACTTAGTTGATTTCCAAGCAACCCACACAAAATGCTGAAGGAACTCAGCAGGCCAGGCAACATCTATCGAAAAGAGTAAAGTCTGTGTTTCGGGCAAACATCCTTCAGCAGGATCGAAGAGAAAAAGATGAGGAGTAGATTTAAAAGGTAGAGAGAGAGGAGGGAGAAGCACAAGATGATAGGTGAAGCTGGGATGGAGAAGGATGAAGTAAATATCTGGGAAGTTGATTGGTGGAAGAGATATAGGGGAGGAGAAGGGGAAATCTAATAGGAGAAATGGAAGAAAGAAAACAGGGGAGGAGCACCAGAGGGAAGTAATAGGCAAGCCAGGAGGTAAGGTGAGAGGGAAAAGGGGATGGGGAATGGTGAAGGAGGGGGCATGCATTACGAAAGTTTGAGAAATCTATGTTCATGCCATCAGGTTGGAGGCTACCTAGACAGAATATAAGTTGTTGTTCTTCCAACCTGAGTGTGGACTCATTGCAACTGAGAAATTAAAATGGATGGCCACTGGGAGATCCCACTTATTCTAGACGACAGAGCATGGGTGCTCAGAAAATTGGTCTCTCAATCTATGTCGTGTCTCACCAATATACAGGAGGCCACACTGGGGGCAACGGACACAGTATATGACCCCAACAGACTTACAGGTGAAGTGTCGCCTCACCTGGAAGGACTGTTTGGGACCCTGAATGGTAGTGAGGAAGGAGGTGTAGGGGCAGGTGTAGCACTTGTTCTACTGGCAGGGATAAGTACCAGGAAGGAGATCAGTGGGGAGAGACAAATGGACAAGGGAGTCGTGTAGGGAGCGATCCCTGCGGATTTCCAGCACCTGCAGATTTTCTCCTGTTTGTTAGTTGATTTCCAGTCTGTATTTTTCACTGACAGAGCATGTGAAGGATAAGTCTTGGACATTTTACATTATTGAATTTCCAGGCTGCAAGTCCCCAGACATGACACTCTTGGTCCTCCCTTACTACATCTGTCTACTGCACCTTTCCAAATACCGGTGCAATTTTAAAGCCTGTATTTCATGCTAATCTATATACAAAGGAAGAGGAAAATTTAAAGAAAGTCATTGTCAAGGAAAGAGAAAAACGATGTAAATAGGAAAAACAGATTAAAATTGAGCAAGAAGGGCAGCATTGCTCAATACTGGAATGCGCGTTGAAATTTTGTTTAGAACATCTTAATTGATAGCAACCCACATAAAATGCAGAAGGAACTCAACAAATTAGGCAGCATCTAGGGTTGCAAGAAAATGTTTGTAAACCCTTTGCTATTACTTGGTTTTCTGTATTAATTACTCATAACATGTGGGCTGATCTTCATCTAAGTCACAATAATAGACAAACACAATCTGCTTAAACTAATATCACACAAACAATTGTAATTTTCATGTCTTTATTGAACACATCATTTAATGATTCACAGTTCAGGCTGGAAAAAGTATGTTTATTAAAAGTAAATTGTATTTAATAACTGGTAGAACCTCCTTTAGCAGCAAGAACCTCCACCAAATGTTTCCTGTAGCTGTTGCAACACTGAGCATCATAGGAAGTCATTCCTGCCTGTGACCATCAAACTTTACAACTCCTCCCTTGGAGGGTCAGACACCCTGAGCCAATAGGCTGGTCCTGGACTTATTTCCTGGCATAATTTACATATTACTATTTAACTATTTATGGTTTTATATTGCTATATTTATACTCTATTCTTGGTTGGGGCAACTGTAATGAAAATCAATTCCCCTTGGGATCAATAAAGTATGACTATGACTATGACTATGATCAGACTGGTGCAATGGTGACGAGGAACTTTAGACCATTCTTCCATAAAAACCGTTTCAGTTCATCAATATTTCTGGGATACCTTGCATGAATAACCCTCTTCAGGATCTCAATTGGGTTAGGGTCTTGACTGATTTGACCATTCCAAAACAAAAATTTTCTTCTTTTTAAACCATTCTGTTGTTGATTTACTCTTGAGTTTCAGATTATTGTCTTGTTGCATCATCTGTTAAGTTTCAGGCTATGGACCGCTACCCTGCCATTCTCCTGTAAAATGTCCTGATACAATTTTGAATTCATTGTTCCCTCAATGATTGCAAGCTGTCCAGGCCCAACCTATGATGCTTCTTCCGCTATGCTTCACTGTTGGGATGAGGTTTGGTGTTGGAGAGTAGCACCCTATTTCCGTTAGATATAACGGTGTGCATTTCAACTTTAGTCTCACCTGTCCACAGAAGATTGTCTTAGAAGTGTTGTGGAACATCCTGGTGGTCTTTTGCAAACTTGAGATGTGCAGCAATGCTTTTTTTTTGGAGAGCAGTGGTTTCCTCCATGGTGTCCTTCTATGAAGACCATTCTTGTTCAGTGCTTTTCTTGTTGTGGATACATGAACAGAGACTTCAGCAAGATTTAGAGATTTCTGCAGGTCTTTGCTGTTACCCTTGTGTTCCTTTTCACCTCTGTTAGGGTGCTCACTTCTAGGGAGAGCAGTAACGGGATTGAATTTTCTATACTTGTAGACAGCTTCTCTTACTGCGGACTGATGAACACTCAGGTTTTTAGAAATGCTTTTGTAGCCTTTTCCAGCTTCATGGCATCTCTACAATTCTTCTAAGGTCTTCTGAAATTTGTTTTGATCGAGGCATGGTGCACATAAACAGATCTTTGTTGAGAAGAGCAGGCTCTCTCTGTAACCTGACTCTGTGTGTCTTTTTTATAGAGCAGGACACCTCTACAACCCACACCTCCAATCTCATCTCAAAATAGTTTTTGTAGAAGGCATTACCCCTGAGGTTAACATACGTTTTTGAACCTAGACTGTGATTTTTTAACTGATCTAATTAGTATTGACAAGAAGAAGTACAATTGTTTGTGTGTTATTAGTTTAGGCAGATTGTATTTGTTTATTATTGTGACTTAGATGAAGGTCAGACCTCATTTTATGAGTAATTAATGCCAAAAACAAGGTAACTGCAAAGGGTTCACCAACTTTTTCTTACAGCTGTATGTAGGGGAATAAATAGTTAAGGTTTCAAGCCTAGACACTTCATCAGGTCTGGAAGGAAGGGAGCAGGAGCCGGATGATGGCACATCTTTTTCCATTTCATTTATGTTTATAATAAAAGGTTTGACTCTACTAAGTAAGTTTGGACAGTCTAGGTATTTTAAATCTAAGATGCATTGTTCCTTCAATGTTCAAGTTCCTCCAATTACAGTTTGTTACAACTTAAAAGTGAGAAGTCTATAGCTTAATGCAAACAAACAGATGATCAGGGCATATTTTTTACTTCAAGAGAGGGGTAAGAAAGAAGAGAATCTACAGCTTCCGGATAATAAGAGTTATAATCCAGGAAACATGCAGCAATTTGCCATGCAGCTCTGACCTTAACAGTCATCTTCTCACCTCCTGCTGGCATCACTGAAGAGAGAGAAGATGAAATTCAGTTCCTGCAAACTGCAAATACAATTAAACTGTTCATGTAAGAATTTAGAGCAATAAACATGCAAAAATATTAGCTTCTGATTGTCATGTGACTCACAAAATGAAGTAACACAGGTGTGTCAAGGCTTAACTTAATCACTTCTTCACTTACAAATCCCTTCCACTATTCCTTCTGGGAAGATATCCTACTCTGAGTATTCTCCCTTTGTTTCCAAATGTGAATGTGACTTGGTCACCAACCAGCACTAACAAGATAGTTATTTTTTTAGTTGATGTAGAGTAGGAGAAGCTGGTTGTTGTCCATCGTCTTATCCTCTACTCTTGGTAACTGCAGGTGAGGCAGGTGGCCTGAAAATTTTTTTAAAAATTTAAATTTTCTACTGCAAGCAGTGGAAAACTGAAATAAAAATAGAAAACTCAGGAAGTCAGGCAGCACCTGTGGAAAGAGAAACTGCTAACATTTTAGATCAGTGATTCTGTCGAAACTGAGAAAAAGAAAGGTAGAAGTTGGTTTTCTGTCAGAGAGATGGTGGCAGCTTGAAATTTGTTAGGCAACTTGCTTGCGGAGCCGTAGTAAGCTGCTGACATGCCTAATGGTCAAGCCTGATGATTATCAATTTTTCACAAATTTTGAACTTCTGGCTTTGAACCAAAAGTCAATGGCTTGAAAGTTGGGCTGATAGAATTTCCAGGTGAAAAGCTTTAGCAAATTCTCAGATTCATAAATGGCAGTACAGCAGGTCTATTAGTTGTTGCAATCCTAATGGATAGAGGATTTGTCAGCCAAAAGAATGCAGAGTTGGAATGAATGAGTGTTTCTCTAGTTGGCAATCACTGCTGAGCAGGGTACTGCAGGAGTTCTAGCTAGCTTATGCAATATGCATTAACAATTTGGAAGAGAGGGCTGAGTGTAATGTATCTAAGTTTGAAGATGATACTACCCAGAGAGTGGAAAATCAGTCAAGAAGATGATGTCGAAAATTTGCTGAAGCATATAGATAGGTTAAGTGAATGGGCAAGGGTCTGGCAAATGGAGTACAATGTTGGTAAATATGACTTTGAAAGGAAAAATAGATGATGGGATTACTATTAAAATGATGAAAAATTGCAGCATGCTATTGTGCAGAGAGACTGGGGAGTGCTTGTGCACGAATGGTAAAAGATTAGTTTGCAAGAAGGCAAAAGGAATGCTGGCCATCGTTGCTCGAGGGATTGAATTTAAGAGTTGGAAGATTATGCTACAACTGTACAGGGTACTGGTGAGGCAGTTCTGGTCTTCTTACTTGAGAAAATATACTAGCTTTGGAGGTAGTGCTGAGGAGGTTCATTAGACTGATTCAGGAGATGAGGCGAGATTAATTTGCCTGGGTCTATATTTGCTGAAATACAGAAGAGAATGAGGGCTTCTTATAGAAACATATAAAATTATGAAAAGGATAGATCAGATAAAGACAGGAACTTTGTTTCAACTTGTAGGTGAGGCTCAAGCTGGGGAATACAGCCTCAAGATTCAGGAGAGTAGATTTAAGACCAAGATGGGGAGGAAATGCTTTTCCCACCAAGTAGTGAATATCGGAATTCTCTACCCAGAGTTACAGCAGCGGCTACCTCATTACGTACAGTATATATAAAACACACCTAGATAGCTTTTTGATTAGTAGAGAAGTAAAGGGTTTTAGGGAAAAGGGAGGTAGGTAGAACTAAATCTATATTCAGGTCACTGAAGATCGTATTGAATGGTGAAACAGGCTTGACAGGCCAGATGGCCTTCTCCTGCTCTTATTACATATGAATTTCTGTAGAACTGTCCACAAAGAAATCTCTGTGTGTGTGTGTGTGTGTGTGTGTGTGTGTGTGTGTGTGTGTGAGCGCACGTGCACAAGTTAATTAAATAATTGATTAAATTGAGCAAATACCATTGAGAAATGCTGAAGCAAATACATAAAACATTCGTCAATTTAAGAAATAAAATGTTTTTCTAAAGGTGTATCTGAGGTCCATTATCCACTTAACACTTTGAGCGCCCTCTACTGTATCAACAGCACAAACTGATCACATTTGTAAATTTGCCCCGGGCTAAATTATACAGGTTTTAAATCCAAAATGTAACATCCAAGTCTGTCTACAGATTCTTATCTTTCCTGGACAATGTTTGATTCTAAATCCAACCCCTTACTACCAAGCTGTTAATTCACAAAGCAATCACTTATCACCTTCTGCATTGAAATTCCAACAATATTAATATGCTGGAGAACCACACTCTTTCTTGAATGCAGTTGTTAATTTCCCTAATATAACTGCATGTACAGAGTTGATTATTTCACATCACGAATTCAAACATTGCATTTGTTTATCATTAATTAGTTAACTTTGACTAGTTATGGAATTCAAGATCTGTCTGGGACCAGCGCAGCAACAGGTGCTCTGACACTGACTAGAAATTGGTCATTTCCAATTTTACCCAGATAGAATTGACAGGAGTTAAGCATCAGGCTGTGTTCACATATTTCTTCCACTTTTTCATTTCATGTAATAATTAACCCATTTTTACCTAGATGTTAAGAACTGTTACGAACAGTAAAAATCCTTAGGCTTAATAAGATCAACTTCTTACTGTAGTTGTCCCTCTCACCCCACCCCCCCACCCATTTTTTTCATTTTTCTTATGTCCTTTGCTGATAAATCATCTGAAGCCCCCGGATATAGAAAATGAAGCCCAATTTCTTTGGATTATTCTGGAACAGACAGGGTTGTTCTGCATTCTTCTGTAAGTAGATTATCTCTATTATAAATCTTATCAGTATTACATTCTCTCTATTCACAGCTCCCATGTTCTATCTTTAGGAATAACATAATTAGACTTTGCACTTTCACTTTTTTCCAAAGAAAATGACAGATATGAATCTACGGAGGAATTAATGGCCAGCAATGAGATGCTCAAATTGGAACATTAAAAATTCATGTAGCATAAAAACCAGATGGAAAGCTTCTACAATATTGAAAGAAATAAGGAAAGAGTTATGGGTGCAGTTGATGTAACCAGAGGGCTGCAATACGAGGCTAGCTATTTTAATTTTTAAAAAGGAACAAGAGCATAATTCTGGGAATTCTGAAAAAGTACAGAACCATTGGCATTGAACGTGGGGAAAATATTAGACTCTGTTGTAAAGGAAATGGATCCTGGATAGGTAAAGAAAGAATTCCAATTATGTATTATCTTGCTATGTCACTGAGACATCCCAAAATACTTCATAGAAAATAAATTGCATTGTGATATATTAATTGTTCTTGTACACGGTAGCCATTTTTTTTGCTCAAAGTGGTCAGATATATGGAGATCAGATAAATGTTATTTAAGTATTTTTCCAGTGATACTGATTGGTCAACAAAGCTGTGCTTTGAATAGTGCTTCAAATCATTATTGTCCATTTAAACAGTTAAAATGCTGAGATTTCAGACTAGATTTCACATTCAATGCAATGGAAGCAAGAATCAGTCTCTCTATGACTTAGACCAAATTCAGACAAATCATTTAGATTTTTGAAAGTTTGTACTTGTCTGATACATTTTATTCCGTTCCATAAGAAAAGGCGCAATTAGTACCCGGCGTAAAGTGTAGACAATGAGATCAGTGCTCTTCTTTTCAGGTCTTGGAGAATATATAAATGCAGTGGCTCAGCAAACACAGTGTCAGAATGCTACACCAAATTTCTATCCCGACTGCACTCTCAGAACATAGAATATGGAACAGTACAGTACAGTACAGGTTCTTCAGCTCACAATGTTGTGCCAACAATGTTGCTCTTTGTTCTCTGATTGCCCACTCGATCTATGCCTCTTATTATCTTCTACACCTCTATCAAATCACCTCTCCTCTTCCTTCTCTCCAAAGAGAAAAGCCCTAGCTTGTTCAATTTCAGATTAATTCATAACCATTAGATATAAGTCTTCTGAGCCACAGTTACTAGAGGGTGAGGGAGACGACTGTCTTCACTTTCCCATTTTTACATGTAACTAATTGTTAATTGGCTCAAATGATCTATGTCAATATTCTTGTTGCATACATGGAGAGTTCCATTAACTTGTTTCACTATCCAACCATATCAATAAAAACACCCTTCATTTATTTAGTTTTCCTTTTAATATATTGAATGCCAATTGCCAATTACATTTAGAAATTTTTATTTTTTGTCAGTGGGTTCTAATTAATTCCCATTGCCTGATATAAAAAAATCCAAAATACGGATTTTCATGAAAGGCTTTCATTTGCCTCTTTACATCTGAAAACATTACGTGCCAAAATGCTGCACATTCTCACAGTTAAAATTAGTCATTAGTCAAATTGAGCAAACATGCTCACAACCACTATTCAATTGAATCTCCAATGAATGAGTAAAGCAACAAAAATTAGTAAAGTCAAATCATTTACATTTTTATAGTAATAGTTTTAAATTTACAAACAATACCAAGGAGCAACTGATATATCCAGCACTGTGAGGAATTACCTTGAATTACCACAAATAAATTTGTTGTTAGAATTGCAACACTTAGAAAAAAAAATTGTTATTTTTTTGAATAAAATTCATATTTATTGGCATTCCCAGGAGGGTGTGGTAAATTACTGTGTGGTGCGGTAAATTAACTTAAGCTGCAGAAAATTGCTGGAAAATGTTTTATTTAGTAAGCCTGCTGTTCACATTAATGTACTCATATTTGGCATTTTCAGTTCAAAATATTTATCCTCTGTCTTTTTCCTCTGTGTCCTTGCGTCCTCCCCATCTCTGGAGTTGCCTGTGACCCTGCACCATTCTCAGCATTCTTCTGTGCTTCACTGTCATTCCAAATCATTTCTTTGCTCCACCTGTGACCACTATTCATTCAGCTTTTTCGACCTGAACCACTGGAATCTTTTTCTGTCTAAGAAGCTCCCAGACTTGTCTCTTCCTTTCCACTCTTTATACAGTATCTATATTTATATAGTTTAATATCATTTTGTTTTGCTAGGATTAACATTTTTGGAAAGCACCTTAGGATATTTCTCCATATTAAAAGCACTTTATGGTCCATTAGGGAAGGCATGCATTGGGACATCTCCCTTTGGTTTTAATGCAAACACCATAGTAGATAATCAGTTTTTTCCCTTCCTTTTCATTTTTCCTGTATAAGACCTTTCATGATTAGATATACTTTACAAGTGTGCCTGGTATATGCCCATGAAGGGATGGTCCTTGGTAGATCCAGAGGAGTATAGTGAATTGTGATCCTGAGAGAGCAGAGGAATTGGCTTCTGTATATACTATATTTACTAATTTATTTCTATTATAGCCATAAAGTCATAGAGCAATATAGCATTGATACAGGCTATTCTGCTGAATGAGTCCATGATGATTACATCACCCTCCTAGCTAGTCCAAAAGTCCTATGTTTGGCCCATATCCCTCCAGTCCCCTCCCGTCCATGTACCTATCCACGTGCTTCTTAAATGGTGCTTTTATACCTGCATCAACAGTTTAATCAGGCTGCTAAATCCATTTACTTACCATATTCTGTGTGAAACGTTGCCCCTCAGGTCCCTTTTAAGTATTTCCTCTCTTATCCTCATACTTCCCCACTGTGGGCAGAGGACTGTTATTACCCACCATATCTATGTCTCTCATAATTTTAAACACTTCTTTAAGGAAGCTTTTGAACCTCCCACATTCCAAGAAATAAAGACACATCCCAACCAAACTCTCCTCTGGTCCCAGCATCATCCTTGTAATTTTTTTCTGCATTCTTTCCAACTTAACTCTTCTTTTTTATAACTATAACAGGGTGACCAAAATTATACACAGTGCAGTCAGTCTCACCAGTGACTTGTACAACTGGAACATAATGTCCCCATCCTATATTCAGTGACCTGACTGATGATAGCCAACATGATGCCACTTTCATTGAACTATGTATTTGTACACCTGAGTCTCTTTGTTCCTTCCATTCATAGCCTAAGTCCTGCACTAGTTCACACGTATCTGTATTGAAATCCATTTGACACTGCTCAGCCCATTTTCTTAATGGATCAAGGTCCCCCTATAATTTATAATAACCTTCTTCACTACCAGCAACACCTCCTAATTTCATGTCACATTCAATCTTGCTGATCAAGCTTTGTGCATTCACAGGCAAATAATTTATATTAATATCAAACAACAGGGGTCCAAACACTGATCCCTAAAGCACACCACTAGTCACGGTTCTCCATTTCAAGAAAGAAACTTGAACAATCACTCCGTACCTCTGGGCCAATTTTGAATCTACCTAACTTAGCTCTCTCTGGAATCCATGGCTCCTAACCTTCCAGCTGTGCAGGACTTTGTCAAAGATCTTGCTAAAGACCAAATAGACAACATTCACTCCCCTACCCACATCTACAATTTTGGTTACGTCTTCAAAAAAACTCAAAAAGCTTCAAGACCTTGGCCTCAAAACCTCCTTGTGCGATTGGATTCTCGTTTTCCATACTTGCAGACCCCAGTCAGTTTAGATTTTCAACAACAACCTCCTCCACAATCTCCATCAGCACAGGCGCACCTCAAGGCTACGTGCTTAGTCCCCTACTCTACGCTCTTTACACTTATGGCTGTGTGGCTAAGCACAGCACCCATGCTATATTCAAGTTTGCTGTTGTCAGCAGAATCAAAGGTGTGACAAATTCGCATTTAGAATGGGGATTGAAAGTCTGGCGGGGGGGGGGGGTGCCATAACAACAACCTCTTACTCAAAGTCAGCAAGACCAAGGAGCTGATTATTGATTTCAGGTGTAGAAAACCACATGTTCATGAACCAGTCCACATTGGAGAATCAGAGGTGGAGAGAGTCAGCAACCTTCAAGTCCTCAGTGTTATTATTTCAGAGGACCTGTCTTGGGCCCAACATGTAAGTGCAATTACAAAGAAAGCACAGCAGCGCCTCTACTTCCTTAGGAGTTTGCATGGATTCCGCATAACATATAAAACTTTCACAAACTTCTATAGATGTGTAGTGGGTAGTATATTGACCGTCTGCTTTACAGCCAGGTATGGCAACACCAACGCCTTAGAGCAGAAAATCCTATGAAAGGTTATGGATTTGGCCCAGTACATCATGGATAAAGCTCTCCAACCACTGAGCTCATCTGAATGAAATGCTGTTGTGGGAAGGCAGCATTCATCATCAGAGATCCTCACCCAGGCCATGTTCCTTTCTCGCTGATGCCATTAGGTATAAGGTACAAGTGCCTCAGAACTCACACCACCAAGTTCAAGAACAGTTTCTACCTCTCAGCCATCAGGCTCTTGAACAGAAGAAGATAACCACATTCATCTATTGAGATGTTCCACAACCAATGATCTCAGTTTAAAGAGTCTTTACCTTGTTATTTCATGCTCTTGTTATTTATTGTTATTTATTTATATTTGCACTTGCAGTTTGTTGTCTTCTATTCTCTTGCTCTTTCATTGATCCTGTTTATAGTTACTATTCTATAGATTTGCTGAGTATGCCCACAGAGAAAAGAATTTCAGGGTTGTAGGTGGTGACATGTATGGATTCCGTTAATACATTTTACTTTGTTGTTTTGAACTTTGCATCATAGCCTGGTATGGAAACACCAATGTCCTTGAATGGAAAATCTTAATAAAAGATTTGGATACAACCCCATTCCATTCTTCATGGATAAAGCCCTCCCCACCATTAACCACATCTACATGAAGCATTGTCGTGGGAAAAGCAGCATCCATCATTAGGGCCCCCACCACCCAAGACTCCCCCCACCACTCTCTTCTCACTGTTGCCATCAGAAAGAGGGTGCTGGAGTCTCATGACTCACACTACCAGGTTCAGGAACAGCTATTACCACATAATCATCAGGCTCTTGAACCAAAGGGGATAACTTCGCTCAACGTCACCTGCTCCATCACTGTAATTTCCCCACAACCTATGGTTTCAATTTTAAGGACTCTTCATCTCACCTTCAAGATATTTATTGCTTATGTATTTATTATTATTTTTCTTTTTGTATTTGCAGTTTGTTGTCTTTTGCACACTGGTTGAATACACATATTGGTGTAGTCTTTCATTGATTCTGTTCTATTATTAGTATTCTATTATGGAGTTCTTGAGTACGCCTGCAAGAATGAATCTCAGGGTTGTATAAGGCGACATATATATGCTTTGATAATAAATTTACATTGAACTTTGAACATTGAAACATGACTTCCAATGCACAGACTCTGTCTATCCATATGCTGGTAGATTCTGTCCCTCAGAATTCCCTCCAGTAACTTCCCCACCATTGATGTCAGGCTGACTGGCCCGTACTTCCTGGCTTATCTTGCTACCCTTTTATTCATAACTATTTCATTACATCTCAGGCCAAGGACTTTGGCTAAGGTATGTCCGCAATAAATCAAAGTCAGTTAGATCAATTGGTTCTGTGCAGAATGTAGTTTTCAGTCAATGCAGATTGGGCTGTTAGTGAATTCCTTTAATTCCTTCCAGCTGAGAAGTAAGTGCAGACCGAGCTCCGATACCTCTGCCTAATACAGTACACTTAAATTAGGACCTTGTACTGTATGGCAGACAAACAAACGTCAAGTACCCTGCTCCTCCAATTGAAGAAGAACAAAAGATCTGTGTGAGTTTATGGCTCAGTCAAGACCATCAAAATGTTAAATAGTTATTGAAATCAGTTGTTTGAAATATCTTTCTGTATACAGAGTAATTTACTAAAGTTTTTTTTTGTTAGTGAAATAATTCATATCAGTGAAGTGCTCTGGGAATTCATTTATAAATGTATTGTTTTATTTATTTTGACATGTATTCACTGATAACTATCCTCTTTACACAGCTGGATAGCATTTTTTACTAAACACATCCATGTCCCAGGTGCTAGAAAAAATCTACACCAACCAGATCCACTCTTAATCTGAACTTCCTGCTTACATAGTACTCTGCTCTTCGTAGAACCAATTGACCAAATCAGTTGAAAATTTAATTTGATGAAAGACTTTGGCAATTATTTACCTTATATGTTTATGAAATTTAGTGAGTACAGGTTTTGGTTATCTTCTTTCCTCCACAGAACAACTCTATAAATAACACTGGACATTGAACTTCATCCGATTAAGTCTTTCCACTTGAGCTTGCCAGATTGGGCCATTTTCCAGGTACCACTTAGGACTCACCTTAGGCCTCTAGCCAATGTCTGTTCAGTTAACGTATTCAGGCTCTGGTTCGGGGGTTTAACCTTTCTTACTGAGAGGCAGTGAACTCCAGAGTTGAGCTAAGTTAATGCTGATAGACTGATTGCTGCTGGTGCAGGTTTGGAAAGATTCAGTGTGATGTAAAGAAATCAATTTGAGTAGAGCTGAACTGGGAAATGCAGGATCATCTACTCTTAGTATAATTGGAAATCTGCAGAAGATTAAACTTTATTAAGTGGCTATTGTATGTGGATGATTCCAAGTTGAGCAAGACATCAGGTTTTCATTGTTCATATCTTCTCTTGTTTTGAGAAGACGTGTTGAAACTGAGAATTTTTTAAATATTTAGATATGTTCTCAAAATGGAATAGAAGGACCATTTTCATACTGACTCAAAAGTCGTAAAGCAAAAACCCAAAGAGATTGTGGTGTTTGATAGGATAATTCTGTATAAATTATTAAGGGCAACAGTGACCCGGGAGTTACAGCCAAAAAATAAGTTTAATGGTGCATGCCCCTATTGACGTGTGAATTGCCCAGCAATTTGCATGAAGAGGAACTATCTCATGAATTGTAAATCTTCCCACGGCAATGATTTGTACCTACGTGTTATTAGCCTCGTGAATTTGGCAGCACATTGTCAGATACCTTTCATGATGTTGTTTTGTGTGCACATTGATTACCATTTAATCCTACATTTTAGTAAAACACAAAAAAATACTGAAAATATTCAAAAGTAACATTTCAGGTCAATGACTGAATCTCACGACCCTCTCTCCACAAATGCTGCCTGACCTGCTGAGCTTTCCCACCTAATTGGTTCATTATTGTCACATGTACTGAGGCTCAGTAATAAAATTGTTTTGCATTCCATCCATACACGTCATTTCCTCACGTCAGTGCACTGGAAAAAAACGCTGATCAAAGTTCAAAGTAAACGTATTATCAAAGTACATATATGTTAACATATGCTACCTCGAGATTGATTCCCTTACAGGCATTTACAGGGGAAAAAAAAAGAAATGCAATGGAAATTACAAAAGACTAGGCATAAACTGACAGCGACTGACAACCAATATGCAAAAGAAGACAAACTGTAAAAAATAGAGCAAAATCATAATATTGAGAACATGAGGAGTAAAGAGTCCTTGAAGTGAGTTTGCAGGTCGTAGAATCAGTTAAGAGCAATGGCGAATGCTCTAACGCTTCGGTACACCCGCCTCGATGGTAGTAGCGAGAGAAAGTGTTACAGATGGTGAGGAAGTTCAGTGCAAGTAGACAATCGGGCAAAGTCATACCCGGTAAGTTATGAAGTTAAGAGCTTTTCAGCATCTGTAGTTATTTTTTTCTGAGTAGTCTTTTTTTTAAGATTTTTATTCCTGAAGTTCAAGTGAACCAAAATTACAGTATTTTTTCTGTCCAGATTTTGAATAGTTTTATTTCAATTTTCCATTCCGTTATTTTTTGAAGCCCAATATTCTTTGCCTTTACTTTATTTATTCTGTGCCCACTTTGCTAATAATTTATCACTTTGCCCCTTTGTGCTATTTGTTCATGTAATAAATGAGGGAATCAGATTGCCCATTCTTGCATTGACTATGGTGCTTGGCGCTCCGCCGCCTTCCACGCCGCCGATGACAGTTCGCACTCCCAACAACTTGTGGGCAAATATATTTGGATCTGAAGGGCGAGGATTCGGGACAGGATCTAACTAACAGGGCACGCTACAAATTGTAACAGACCATTCACACCTGGACCATGGTTATTCCAGGCTGGGAATCTTGTTCCCAGCATCTAACCTCACCACTATATTCTGACCCTCGTTTTTAACCTTGCTGCCCTGTTTTAAGCTCCGGGAAATCGATGATGCATCATTTGGAAAGCTGACCGTTCGAATACGAAATATCGAACGTTGTTTGGAGTTTTGCGTTGAGGCTGAGTGATGGGCAGGCAGTATGATGGATATATCTCCTTCACTATTCTGCATCTCTCACAACTCCTTCCAGCCTGACATAATTCAGGACACGTCGCCTATGGCCGTGGACGCGCATTGCTCGAGTACGCGGCACGCTCCTGTGTAAACCCCCCACCCCCCAACACACACACACACACACACACACACACACACACATATACACACACACACACACACACACGCGCGCACACACACACACACACACAGACACACACACACACACACACACACATACACACACACACACACACACTCCCCCTTCCCCCACCGCTCTCTTCCCCCACCCTTGCAGGGAACGGAGCAGCGGCGAAGGGAGAGGCAGCGGTCGAACCGGCTCGACAGTCACATCGGAGCGCAGGAAGCGCACCATCAGCCCTGGGATATGGACACGGACCGGGAGCAGTGGGGAAGCTGCTCAGCCCCAGGCCAGTGATGAGACCCTCCCAGCCCCAGGTAAGAGTGCTCGAGGTGGATCGGCAAGCTTAGGTGATGCGAGCGGTGAGAGGACATCCTGCACTCACTCAAGAGCTCCATCATTTAGTTCTGCTGTCTCTCTGTGATTTAGCTCAAGCCTTCCGTCCTCCCTGTCTCCGGGAATCTTCTCCCCTCTGCAGTTGTCTGCTACCTCTTCTTTCAGCATTAATGTACCCTTGTTTGTACAAAACTAATAACAACATTCAACCGAAAATCAAACGTTATCTGCGAGAAATTTGTTTAGATTTCGAGGGAAGAAGATGATCTTTGTATTCTTCTGGTGCTGTATTTTTGAAGGAATTAGTACCAAGTCTGCTTCGGTGCTGATGCAAATATATTTAGAATTTCTTTAGGCTTAATTGAGATCTTTCTGTGTTACTCCGAGTTTCCTGTTTGCTCTTATATAATCTTTTTTGCAGTTCTCAAAATTGTTTTATATAATTTGTTTGAATGCATCATCATAAGTGATCATCATAGAGAGAAAGAGAGAAAGAGTGAGTGAGAAAAAGATAGATGGAGAGAGAGGGAAAGAGAGAGAGACAGAGAGAGAGAGAGAGAGAGAGAGAGGATCACCAGGCTAGCAGTTGTCATGGAGATTGAGTCCAGCCAAGTGTGTGTGTGTGTGTAAGTTGAAAGCAGAAGTGCATTTATTGATACCGTTAATGATTTATTTTATTTGATAGACCAAACTTTGAGATCAATAATTATAATATTGTTTGAATATCTAGCTCTGCTTGCAGGTAGAAAGACCTATTCAGTTTGCTGCTTACCTTGTTTGTGTGTAATTTCTACTTGAGTTGGGTGTGAATTTGATAGGCTTAAACTCTCATCTGATTTTAGCTTTGCTAGGCTAATAATCTGAATGATACTGAATGTTGAAGATTAATTGGTTACAGTGCATTCAGTTAGTTAGTCTCCAGTAGACTCCCCTCAGCAACATCCCCCACCCCACAACCTTCCTCATCTCTACACCCTCATCACCATGACTTCAAAACCTTGCATGATGTGTGAATCTTTCCCTCTTCTTGAAAGTGTTTAGGGTGGTATTTGTGAGCTGTTTTCTCCTATTCATATTCGGGTCTCGTAGGCTGGCTCTAACTGGAATCCCTGCTGCTTTAAACAGATCCCATTCAATAGAAACCACCAAACATCCAGGCACTGCATCTGAGCAGCAAAATCACTAACCCTTTCAGAACTGGAGGGCTTTCTGCTGCATATCAGAGGATGAGAACAGAAATGTATTTTTTTAAAAAAGGAGCATCAGTTCCCTCTGAAAATAGCTTTATACTTTCCATTAAACAAAAGACTGCCTTCCTTCATGTGGTACCTAAATGTCCGTCATGTAGTAGTTTGTACATTGCTGTGCATTGTGAGAATTTGAAAAGGGACATTTTTGTAGAAAAAAGTATGTTTTCTTTCTCCAGGTCTTATTATGAAATGATGCTAGACACACTATGCTCAGTGACCTTTCTCCATCAGATTCTGAATTGTATAATTTATAATGTCTTTGCCAACTGTCTAATTTTAAGTTTGTATTCTTTTACTCTGATAATGGAAAATGCTAATAATTCATAAATTGTTCAATCCTAGTTCATTCATGGCGTGGGTGAAAAGTTCATTTTGCATCTTTTAAACTTTATTGAAAAGAAGTTATTTTTCATTCTATTTTATTATCCAGTTATCAAAATTGCACAGAAATGTTTGCATGAATGGTCTTATAAGTGTCAGTCTGTATGTATGTGTTTCTATATGCAAATATACATAAGGCTTGTATTTTACATTTTTGGGTAAGCGTTGTACTTTTCAAAGAAGAATACATGTGAGGATCTGCCTACCTAGTTTCAACTGTACTTAATTGGTTATGATTCTGACTTCTATTTTATTGTTAGTGAAGAATAGTGGTTCCTGTTGCAGGATCTGAATCTGAAACATGAACCATCCCTTTGCCTCCACACTTGTAACTCAACCTGCCGGAATTTTCCAGTAGTTTATGTTTTATTCTCAGTGAATATGATTTTACTAAAACATTGCAGTGAAAGAAGTGACAAACTCAAGCTACTTAAGTGAATTTAATAGGGTGGGCAGAGAAATGCATTTCCCTCTGGTGGGTATCCTGGAACAAGCATGCAACACTTTAAAATCAAAGCTAGTCGTTTAGGAGTGGAATCAAGATCACACAAAGAGGGCAAAGGAAATCTAGAATTCACTCTCATAATTCTATGGATACTCAGTTATTTGAATATTATAAGATTAAGATTTTTTTTGTATGTGTGGGTAAAAAAGGATATGGATCAAAGATGAGAGAACAGATCTGTGGTACAAATTTGCTACAATTTAATTGAACGGTAGAGTAAGTTTAAGGCTCAATGATCTGCCTCTTTCCTATACATACTAAGTTAATATTTACATCAGAATGACTTCTGTGCAGTTTACTTTTGAGAGGAGAGCCTGAGATATCCCAAAATCCAATTGCTTCTGCTAATTGAATAAGTCTTTAGTCAACAAATGTCATTCAGTTGTCAGCAGATTCAGTCTGCAGCTTTTTTGCTGAAATATTAATATAAGCACTGCATAGAAAATTGTGTACACTGATGGAAGTGGCTGTATGAGTGACAGCCGCTGTTATGTGAATTTCAATCTGCTGGAGTCAAACGGAAAAGACAAAGTCTCAGCTACACCACATTCCACTCGCTGACAAACATAAGCATCTCCAATCTGGGTCTGTGCAAGTGACAAGGTGACAAGATCAAAATTAGAGGTCTTCCTTCTAGAATAGGTGGCCATAGATGTTAATTACCAGTTGAATTTCAAAAATTATATATATTTTTTGAAAATTAAGCATGCTCATAGTTTAAATCACATAAGATACAAAGTTCAAGGTTCAATCTCTTGTCTGTGTAGATTTATTGCAATTCAGGCAGGATGCAATAAGTATACGGGCTTTGGCCTTGGTATCATTGGGTAGGGCAGGGTAAATTCAATTAGCATTTATGATGGAGATTGCCATTCAGTGACCTCTGCTGGCAGGGGCATGTATGTGATAAATATTAGGTTGAGTTCAGCTGTGAAATTCCTCGTTGACAAATAGCCCACTAAAACATATTCTCTTTATTCATATATGAAAAGTCATCTTCTGGACGAGGTAGCAGTGTGCCAACATTGAATGGGTGCACATATCAGTAAGAATTTCAACTTTCAGTAAACTCAAGAGAACTGGTCCAAAGAAAAAAGGATTTTGTAAATTGTTGATGATGTCCAATATTCGGATCACTGGTTGGCAGCTGTTTTCATAGCTCTGTCAAGGAAACCATCAGAAATATTTGGCTGAAATATTTGCTGTAAGAAATAGAAAATTGTGCTGCATATGAATGTGAATTGTAGATTAATCCAGTTTTTAATTAAATATATCTTCAGGTATAGTCTAAAAAGTTCCGTTTATTTTTCACACTTATTTCATCAGGCTCATCATATTAGCAGACATCAGACAACATACCAAACTGTTGTTGATAATTGAGAAAAGAATCAGATTTATAAGGAGATGGAATAAACCTTATTTGAATGAAATTTAAAGATAAATAACAGTTCCTATTGCTATCCATGGTCTTTGATGGTATTGAGAACTTAAAACTCCTGGGTTGAGAACACACTGAAGACTAGCTAAAATGCTGCAAGGAATGTAGCATTTTTCCAGCTAGCCACCTACTTGTGTTCCCTAGAACCCCCTCCTCCACCTGCAGGTCATATTGGCTTCATCTGATGCTCAAAACTCATGGAATTGGAGAGGAGGCAAGTCTTCCTCTATCATAAAGGCTTGTCTGGGAGATGAAATAATAATCTCCCTTTCTCCAATATTTGGTGTCAAAAGTCCCTACCCATAACATTTTAAATGTTTTCATGCCTTTGAAATTTGCTTTGCTTCCATTCCTCTTTTATATTCACAGCATTCTCCACTAGGGTGTAAATCAACAAAGAGCATATATCCTTCGAGTTTAGCACATGGCAAGAACATTCTGAGTAGTCACAGCATTTCACTTGTTTCAAGTGTTTGGCCAATTCCTTTTTGAATGCCACCAAGAACCTGTAGACATCACCCTATCAAGCAGTACATTTCAAACCCTGGTAGCCAATTACTTTAGATTGTTTTCCCTCATGTTGCCTTTGGTTCCCTTGTCAACCATCTCAAACCTGTGCCCTTTAGACACTGGAAACATTTAAACTAAATCCTTCATGATTTTTATCAGATTGGCTGAACAGGTTGAGATGTAGGTTTCAAACTCCTTCTTGGATGCTCTAATTTCATTACATATATATCTGGGTTGGACAAGGGTAAGATGGCTATGATGTCCTGTGCATAGGTCTCTCTAACCTTGCTACCCGAGAAAATATACAATGCTTGTAGCAGCTTACATTATGCCTTAAAGAGGCAGTAGGTAGGCAGTACTGGCACATAGGTTGTGTTGAGCCGTTGTGATGAATGGTGTGCCATTTTTCTGCTGCTTATGGGTTGCAATCTATGCTTACTATTCATAAGATATTCGTGTTAGTAGTTCCACATTAATTTTGTTCATGAAAATGACATCATAGAATTGTAAGAAACATAAAGTTTTCATACAGAGGTTTTACGCCTAAATGGGAGAGAGAATTTGTGTTCATAGTTAAAGGTGCCAAGTCACTTTGTCTTAGGTGCAGTTCATTGTTCACTCACTACAAAGTGAGCAACTTGAAGCTTTGCCACAAGTGAATCATAATAAGCTTTTAACTGCACATCCTTCAGATCAGAAAAATTAAGAAAACCGTATGAAAATCATGCATAATCAGCTGACAGACACTGATTTCTGTGTTAATTAATGGAGCTCATAGAACAACTGAAGCTATTTTTGATATTTCATGAAATATTGTTCTCCCTAAATATTCATATTCTGATGGATAACTTGTTACAAAGTGTTTTGCATAATAAACTGCAATCTTAGATCCAGCTAATATTAAAAATCACTACTAATAAAGTAAGTTCCAATCTCCAAAAAGCCTTTGACTCTAGCAATAATTAGATACAACATGGCAATTTTTTAATGTTTGGATATATTTTATATGATGGAGTATCAAAACAACATGTACCTGCAGCTCTTGAACTTCTGAACGTTATTGCACGTTCCTCCAATTGTCAGTATGTTTGAATACCCTTGATTTCAACATCTCGGTCAAATTTCTAATCAACCACCTCTGCTCTGATGAAAACTATCAGTGGTTCTCCAGACTGTCCACACAATCATAACCCCTCTCCCTCAAAAAATTCTGTGCTTTCTCCATAACATTCTGATTCTTCGAAAGGCATGGTTTTGAATTCTGTCAGATACTCCAAACGGGCTGAACAAATGCATTATATAGATCTAATATAATTTCAAAGCTTCTGTACTTGAGCAAAAAAAAACCTCACACATTGATGTGGATAGATTATCAGCTATATATTGTATCCTGGTTTTGAAGTTTGGTTTCATAGATCTTAACAGAACTAAATTTTGGAAGTGTACCACTAAGTATCCATATTGTACAATTAATGATAATAACTAAAGACAAGTTTCAAAACAATGCCTCTCTTTATTAAGACCAGGATGCCATAAGGCCTGACAATCTACCCAATCACATTTAAAGATTTGTACAACTATCATTCCCAGTTTTCTTTCTTCCAAAATCATTTTCTTTAAAATTCTACTATTTTAAAATTTCCCTATGCCCTATGTATTTGGAGTAGATTCTTAATATGGTATGTGCAAGAACCTCCTAAGTCTCATAGTATTGATTATTTCTCCTACCAATCTGGTTTAATTACACTATGAACAGGTTTTCCCCATTCTCCCTACTAGAATTTATCGCTTCATATTTTTCTGCATTGAATTTCATCTGCCATGAGTTTATCATTCTATCAGCCTGTCAGTGTCATCTTGAAGTCAGTAACTTGTTGACTACAGATTTTTAAATTACTCCATGTATAGTCCAGTATATCATTAGTGTAATGCAAAAACAATAGTGGTCTTGATACTGAATCTTGGGGAATGCCACTCTACAAATCTCTTCAACTGGGGAAACAATTTCCATTCCTTAACCATTTTTGCTCCAACCCCTTTTATCACACTTGTTTTATTTTTTTGTGTTATCTTTATTGAACGCTTATGCACACAACACCAACTGCATTAGTCTCATCCCTTCTGTGTTATGTCATCAAAAACTTCAATCATGTTCATTAAATACAAATTTCCTTTACATAATCTGTACAGGTCAACAATTATCTTTGTATGCTTGTTCAAGTGACTGCTAATTTTCTTCCAGATTATAGTTACTTAATGCTTTGTCAACATTGACATAAAACCAACAATGCTGCAGTATTCCCAGTTCCTCCTGGTATTTGTATTCCTCCCATATATCCCTAATATTTGGAGTATAATCGCAATACAAGCGGTTTCTCCTGTCTGCAATAATTGTTGTGCACCCTCCACCCTTGTATCCATAGTATCTTGGTATGTCTTATATAATTGAATGCCAGCTAGTATGGATATTTAAATTCATCTGATTTGTAATTTGTTGTACAGCTTGTGGTCTATTTGATAGTTTTCTTGTAAAGCTATTGTACATAGAGAAACCTTAAAGAAATTCACGGCAAGAATTGGTATATTTCTTTTCCAAGCTGCTTGTCTGAATATGGTTGTTTATAAGTCAGAGCTGAGGGAAACCTATTGTACATAGAGGATTGGGACAAGAGATATTACAGAAGGGGTTTCTAATAACATTTGTTTATAATAAGGACTGATAAAAAGTTTGTTGTAATAAGAGACTAGTAATAGCAAATTTTATAATTAGAACGATTAATTAAGTTTTGTAATAATGAAGAAGATAATGGCGATGATTTGCAATGTTTTATTCCTAAGGCATATGTAATAATTAGAAGTAGACTTAGAATTACTACAGTTTGCAAGAAACACCATGTGGCCTAAAGCCTTTAGTTAGCCAATATAATGTTGAAAACTCATTGCTCTATGACTGTACTCAATTATGAAGGGGCTCTGTTGGCTGATTAATTTCATCTACCACGTCATCACCAATATCCCCAACCCGTCAATTTCCTTATGAAGACAATGGTAGCAGAGGTTAATTGTGGCATGTTCTGGGGCCTGTTTAATATTTTGTGGTAGCCAACCTTTTTGCTCTATAGCTTGAATTAAAAGTTCTCATGCAAATATGTAAATCCCTTTATTTTCTTGCTGCTTATTGCTTTGTAATATTTTCCAACATTACAACTGTTGAAAAACTAATTTGTTCTTCTATTGCTGATCTTCTGTCAATTCACCACTTCCTTCATCCCAGCATTAGCAACCACACCTTCAGCTGTCTAGACTACTTTCTAAGGATTTCCTGAAACTCCTCTACACGCCAAACTCTCTCATTTTCTAAATTTAATTCCCTCTTTGCTCACTTCACTTCATTTTCTTCCTTGGCTTGTTGTTTCGGTTTCCTTTGGTTGCATCTATAAAATTGCAACATTAGCTCCAAGATTTTGCAACTATTGCAGAAGTAAAGCAAAGGGGTAACCTGCCTTAACCAATCTTTGCTACCATTGTCCACAGTTAGGCTAGTAGCATTGGTGGGCCTAGAGCAATGAAACTATCCAAAATCAGAAATACAATGAATTTCCACTATTACATTGTCTAAATTGAAGCTTTATTGCAAACTGTAGTATTTCTGAACCTAATTATTGTATATGCTTAGGAATAACACATTACAAATCATGATGATAGTTTCGCTCATTTTTGCAAAGTTCTTAATTGATCATTCTCATTATATTAGTTGTTATTACTGGTCTCTTGTAACTACAAACATTTAGTACTTGCCTCACTAAATGTTCTCCAATCCTGCATGCCATTCCATTCATAATTTAGCCACGTACATTCTATATGTTGGTTTTCAGGCCCAGCTTCCCAATGGCACAACTTAAAATATTTAACACGTTTCAAACTTTCACTTGCCTGTTTGGATAGCCTGCTCACACCGTATAACAAGTCATAGAACATAGAACATAGAACAGTACAACACAGGACACACCATTTGGCCCACAATTTTGTGTTGACCTCTTAACCAAGATCAATCTAATCCTTCTATCCCACTTAGCTTTCCATTTTTCTTTCATCCATGTGCCTATCTAAGAGTTTTTCAATGTTCCTGATGTATCTACCTCTCCCAACACCCCGGCAATGCATTGCATGTGTTTATCATCCCTTGACCTACCTCTGACATCCCCCCCATAGTTTCCAATCACCTTAAAATTATACCCTCTCATATTAACTGTTGCTGCCCTGAGAAAAAGTCACTGGCTGTCCGCTTTAACTACACCTCTTATCATCTTATCAAGTCACCTATCATCCTCCTTTGATCTGAATAGAAAGGCCACATCTTGGACAACCTTCCCTCATAAGACATTCTCTGTAATTCAGGCAGTGTCCTAGTAAATCTCCTCTGCACCCTTCCTAAATCTTACACATCCTTCCAGTAATGAGGCAACCAGAATTGAACACAATATTCTAAAAGTTATGCTAAGTACTCTATCATTCCTGGTCCACTTTGACATTTCTGATGAGTCTTGCGAAAATAGCCCTAGTGCCAGGGGTGATGATACATTTGCACAAATCACTTGTTGGCGCGCTTCATGCAGTGCCCCCCCCCCCAATTATTTCAACCCCACCGATAATAAAAAGATATATAATGATTATCTTTACTGCTAAATGAAGCAGTGAATTATTGTTTACAGCTAGAAAGCAGTGAGATGTTTTCATAGGAAATATCTCACGCCAGGAAGACAGTTGCGAGAACCGGCGATGTTGGATGAAACTTTTTGAAATCTTCGCAGACCTGTTGTACACATCAGAAATTGGATGGTAAACAGTTACAAAATAATACTATTTAGAAATGATGTTATTTTCAATTGTCTTTTAAAAAGATTAATATTAATAATTTTGAACAGGTTTTCTAAAGTGCTTCATTTATTTATACTTTTGTTATTGTTTTATTAATAGTAAAACAATTAATAGAGATAAATAAGCAACGGGACTCATCTTTTTTTCCTTAAAAAATCCAACGCTATTGTTACTAATTCATTAAGTAATGATAATCAATGCTGAAAATTACCATACCACATAAGAACATTTTTTATAGGATTTCACCAATTTATGTACACACTCTCATAAATGATTGCCTCCCCTAGTCTAGACCAGGGGTCTCCAACCTTTTTTGCACCATGGACCGATTTAATATTGACAATATTCTTGCGGACCGGCCGACCGGGGGGGGGGGGGGTGTAAAGTAGGGTTAAATTCACCTCAACATGTCTTTTACAGTTAGGGTTGCCAACTTTATCACTCCCAAATAAGGGACAAAAGTAGCAGTCAAATACGGGACACTTGGGTTTACCCCGAGAAAGACTACCATGACCATGAAGACTTACGCAGGCACCTGTGTGCGCATGCACATACGTGCTGATTTTTTTCCCACAGATCGGATTTGGCTTATCTTCCCAACTACACTGTACATACATTATTTCTACTTTATATAGGCTATGTATTTATCATATCATTCCAGTTTTTACTATATGTTAGTGTTATTTTAGGTTTTATGTGTTATTTGGTATGATTTGGTAGGTTTTTTTGGGTCTGGGAATGCTCAAAAATTTTTCCCATATCAATTAATGGTAATTGCTTCTTCGCTTTACGACATTTCAGCACAAAAGGTTTCATAGGAATGCTCTACCTTAGTGGGGGATATACGGGACAAGGGCGGTCCCGTATGGGACAAACCAATTTAGCCCAATGTATGGGATGTCCTGGCAAATACGGGACAGTTGGCGACCCTATGTTCAAGTTCAACAGTGCATGACAGGGAATGAGGAAAGGTGCAGCTGACTCATATCGTTTCCTCGCAGCCCAGTGGCTCATGCTTTGCGGCTCGGTGATTGGGAACTGCTGGTCTAGACCTTTGATATTATGAGTGTTTCTGTCAATATTATCAAATATGTTTCCCTGCTTTTTCCTGTCTTTCTGCCAGACATTTTCTCTTGACTGGAAGTATCTGTGGCTGTGATGTTATTTGAAGATTTATTTAGTTGCATCTCTGACAGCATTATGATGACATTGAGCTCTTTAAAAATGGAAATTGCCAGTAATAGCTTTAAACAGGCTTGGAAATTCTGGTATGCTAACACATGGAGAAGTTTATAAACTGTTAATGACACATCTGGATTGAGAAAGAAATTCAACTATCTTTGGCTGGTGTGAACTTTGCGTGACTCCAGACCCACATTGATGAACTGACTCTACCCTCCTGAAATGACAGTAGAGTAGCAAATGGATGGGGTGGAGAGGTCCTGGGAGTTCTCAACAAGTACAGCCGATCTCATAAAATATCATGACATCAAGTCAAAATGGGCAAAGAAGGATCTTGCTGATTATCATATCGGAAGATCTGTCATGGGACCAGTAAATAAGTATGATTACAAAGAAGACTTCTACTTTCTTAGAACTTTGCCTAGATTTGGCATGCCACCAAAAACTTTGACAAACCTCTATAGATACAAAGTGGGGAGTATCCTAACTAATGACATAAGGCCTCCTATAGAAACACCAAGATCCAGGAACAGAAAGTAACAGATACCGCCCAGTCTGCCACAGGCATATTTGCATGGAGTGCTGCACAAGAATGCAGCATCTATCATCAGGTACTCTGCCATCTAGACCATATCGTCTTCTCACTACTACCGTCAGACAGGAAGTACAGGAGCTTTAAGTCTCACACCACCGGTTTCAGGAACAGTTATTACCTTACAACCATCAAGCTCCAAAACCGGCAAAGATAACTTCACTCATCACAACTCTGAACTGATTCTATAACCTGCAGACTCATTTTCAGGGACATTTTACATGTTCTCAATATTTTTTTATTTGCAGTTTGTCTTCTTTTGCAGTTTGATTGTTTGTCAGTCTTTATTTATATATAGATTTTTAAAAATACATTCTATTGTATTTCTTTATTTTCCTGTAAATGCCTACAAGAAAATGAATCTGAAGGCAGTATATTTTGACTTGACTTTGACTTTCATTCTATTGTCCCCTTAAACTAGGCAGAAAGGGCACTGGGTGTATTCTAAGTGGGTGATTTCAATACCAATCACTAAATGTGGTGTGATATTAGAAACATGCACTAACCTGGTGGAGACTGCAAAGGCCACAATAGGAAGTGAATGAACCAAGGTGAGGGATAACCTACTTGGCTTCATGTTCACTAATCCACCTATGGTGAAGGCATATGTTTATGACAATGTTAGTTGGAGTGACCAGTGCACTGTACTTCTGAAGGCAAAAGCCCTAACTTTGGACCAAGGACAACTTCCACTATGTTGAGTATAACTAACATCTGGCAGGTCAACAAATGAGCATCTGTTTTACTGTATGAGACATTAGACATAGCAGAATTGTATTCCACCATAAGTGTAAATTCATAGCTTCTTATATGTCACACTCAGTCCTACTGGAGCAGTGATAAATTCTGTGATTACAAAAACAAGTCAGAGGCATGATATCCTCTGGTAATTGACTCCACCCGATATTGCAAAGCATTTCCACCATCTACAGGCATAAGTCAGCAGTTTGCTGGAGTACTTTCCACTTGATTGAATTCCAACCACCTTCAAGAATCTGATACTAAGTAGAACAAACAAGAACGAGATCTCAGCGTCATTTTAAACATCAGCTTCCTCCAATGCAGGTTCATCGTGACTGAAGCGTATGGTTATTCTGACAACAGCTCTAAACCCATAACTTCAGCCACCAGAAGGGGTAAGGCAGCAGACAACTGCGACACTACCACCTGCAAGATCTTTTCAAAGTCAAGTGCTGCCCTGATGTGGAAATATGCTGGCATTGGTCAATCTTCCAATTCCCTACTCAACAACTTTGGAAGAATATGTTAACAAAAAAATCCAGTTCTTTTGAAGGAGCTTCACTGTCATCTTCTCAAGAGCAATTAGAAATGAACATTAAACTCTGTCCTCGTCAGTGGTGTCCATCATGTATAAATTAATTGGGTAAAAATCTGAAAATGAAGAAAAACAGATGGCTGGGTCTACAATTAATGGAAAGTACGGTCTAGGTACCATTATTATATTATATCTGGACATTGGTATGGCTGTGAGGCTAATTGTGGTCACGTTGAAGGTCCATATTAATTTCCTCTTGAAATCCAACCCCTTTAGTAAATATTATTGCCACAGTAGGTGTACAACTCAATGCTTGCATTGAGTTTCCCTATACTGGGAAAGAATTAGACCAATATTATTGTGTGAAATCAAAAACATTTTTAATGCAATTGTGATGCTTTCAATGTAGTCAAAAAAAACCCTGTTCCATTGCTTATCCACTTTTAAGCACACCTCTATGTATCAACAAATTGTATTTTTGTGATTTTGTTTGTGTAACATTAACTAATTGAAGAAACTGTATTTTCTGTTTTTCCTTGAGGCAGTAATATTTTAGTGTTTAGTGTATCTAGTGTAATATTTGACGTATTACAATTGCTGTTTTGTTTTTATTTCGCAAAGGGAAATATATGTTTTTTGCTTTCTTCCTCAACTAATTGCTGCTTGTTTCTTTAAAGATTCACTAGGTTGAATACAGGATTTTTTTCCAATCATTTCTGGGTGAGAGTGTTTCTCATTTTCCATATTAGAAAGACACACAGACTGTGCTAGAGTAAACGTCATATAGTGGAAGAGTTCAAGGAATGAACTGATTGAACAAATGCCTACATTTGAACAGTTTGAATTAATAATTAGATAACATTGTCGGCTAGAAATGTGCACAGATGTGTATGGAAAGCACTCATTACCCAATATATTAAGGCATGGCACAATAAAAGATCAAACATCAGTGCTTACTGCAGTTTCTACTTATACAAAACTAGGTTAGGAGTTAAATAATGTTGCACTTTAAATGTATTTCAGTGCTATACAATTAAAAATAAAAGCGGAACAGAGTGAGATGTGATAAGGGCCATGTACATGTAATTTTACCTCAGTCCAGAAATTTAACCAGAGCTTTCCTGATGTGATGTTAACATCAGTGTCTAGTATAGTTCAGATTAAATCATTCCCTTGCTTGCAGGGGAAATTAATCTAATTTGTTCTATAAGCAATTACATTGATCCTCCTGGGCCAGTCATATTTTACTAGAGCATTGTTGGAATGCCATCTCTCAAGATGTCCCAAAAGTAGGTTATATTATTTGACACCGCTTCCAGCTCAATGGTATTAATATGCAGCACAAGCTCTGGTCCTGGTTTATATTTGGCACCAGCCCAACCCTGCCCAGAGACTGAAACCTCTGACACCCTCCAGAACCAGGCTGGACTCTATACATTTTAGTCTGGTCACTGACTATCAAGTGTTTGCCATGTCCCTCTGGCTGTTGACCTAACTCACTCCCATTTGCCTCCTGGACCACTGCAGATCCAACGTTGTCCTCGATGGCATGGCTGTGTGCACAGTTGAAGCTGCAATGTTGAGTCAGTCTGAAGGCCTTGCATTTCCTGAAGCTTACCGCCCTGGGTTCAGAACCATTGTTGCCTTAGTGGAGTACTTGTCTGTCAAGATAGGCTCTAATCTTGAAACCCATCTCTTCAATTGTTGTTGCATTAAGACTGTGTTTCAAAGTATTGCTCGGTACAAGATAACTAACCTGCTCCCCTATATAAAAAAAAATCGCTGCTTCTTTATTGCTTTTATGACCAGTCGATGATCAAGAACGCAGGGTACGTGAAATTATGTGTTTGTTGTTGTTGATTCTCTAATCCTCAGAGCCAGCACAGCTGTCTTAACTGCCTTGACACAGTGCTACCAGCTTTTATTTGATGGTTTTGTTAAATTCCTTGCTTTATTTGCAGCTTTGGCCTCTCAGTGAAGTGTGAAATTTGAATTGGCTCCTCTGAAGAAGAAACAGGAGAGTTAAAGATTGGGAATGCTGGAGTGGGTACTGTAGAGGATAATCTCAGTGTCTGGAAAGATATGTAATACGCCCAACCTGACATTGATCTCTGTGCCCTGAGTTTAATATCCCGTCCTGGCTTCTGCTTTTAGTAAAGCTTAACTGTTGATATTTACTGTATATATTGTGCAAAAGCACTGAAAACCTCTCTTTTAATGGAGACCAAGGAAACCCATTGATTTTCCATAATTAATTACTCGGTGACAAATTCGCATTGCTAGAAATTGCATGATTCAAAATATTTACCTGTAATTTTGTTAGTGGGACATTAATTACAGAGGGAACTGTCATTCTTCTATTCCTCCTCCAAGCACAAAGGATTTTCACATTTATAAATCCCCTGAAGCAGTGAATAATTTCTGCAAAGGCGAGTTCTTTCTGTTATCGTAATGTTTACTGCCTCTATACTTTTCCTGCTGAAAACTTGACCAGCATCAACAGCTCAACTTTCCAGCAGGAATCAATGGCCAAATTAGAAACAGAAACTTTAATTGACTTTGCTCTCACTAGCACACTGCCAATTGGGCCTACTTCCATAGTCTGACTATGGTGCTTCTGCAGGAAGTTGGTGTGTCGTGGAAAACGGAAGATCAAAAGCAGCAAGCTGGCTGCTGGCTGTGTGCCCAGAGACCTGAGTTCTTTGGGCACAGAGCTCGGAAAAAAAAGCTATGCAACAGACTTTTAACATCGTAAATCAGCGAGTTGGTTGTTATGTCTCCTCTCTTGCTGTGAAATAGGGACACCTCTTTTTCTCTTATTAGGGAAACAGTGAGTCTGTGGTATGTCGAATACCTGGTGAACGAGTAGTCTTTGGGGTACTGCAAGTCTGTGTCTTTATTGATGCTTTGCTGCACACTTGAGTGCTTGGTGGGGGGGGCGCAATGCTTTTTTTCTGGTGGGGTAGGGAGTCTTTGCTTTGCTGCTGCTTATGCGTGGGAAGGGGGAGCTGGGGTGCTTTGAGGTTCTAACATTTAACTGTCATTCATTCTTTGGGGCTGTCCTCTGTTTTCGTGGACGTTTGCGAAGAAAAAGAATTTTAGGATGTATATTGTATACATTTCTCTGACATTAAATGTACCTTTGAAACCTTTGAAAGCTTTGAAGAATGTGCAGGGAGTAGGTTAATTAGTCACTGCAAGCTTCTCGTGTGCAGATGAGTAATAGAATTTTTAAGGTGAGTTGGTGGAGAGGGGATTGGTAAATTGATAGGAATATGGGAGAATAAAATGTGTGGAAGTAGGATTAGTGTAAAAATGTGTGTTTAGTGGTTGGCCGATACTTGGTGAGCATGATTAGATGTTTTATTTCTCTTTTCCATTGACTCAGGTATACATACATTTTAGTTGTGTTGTAAAACTGACTCCTGATTGAATTGGGAACCGAAAGATTATTCCTGTCACCAGCTGCTCTCCCAGCCCAGCAAAAAACTTCTAATCTTAGTTACAGATCCTTGACCACAATGTAAGGATGATCTTTGGAAATTAAGATCACCCTAATCCTTGCTGTTGTGAGAACATATTTGGGAAGCTTAATTTCAACCAGTCCTCCAAATGTCTTGTAAACTCAAGAGTGCTTTGCTCTTCAAAGTTCAAAGTAAGAATTATCAGAGTTCATACATGTCACCACAGACAACCCTGAGATTCTTTTTCTGTGTGCATACTTAGCAAATCTATAGAATGGTAATTGTAAACAGGATCAAAAAATAACAAACTGTGCAAATGCAGATTGAAATAAATAGCAATAAATAACGGGCATGAAATAACAAGTTAATATGTCATTAAAGTGAGACCATCAGCTGTTGGAACACCAAAAATAGATGAGTGTAGCTATCTACTTTTGGTCAAGAGTCTGATGGTCGAGGAGTAGTAACTGTTCTTGAACCTGGCGTTGCGAGTCCTGTGGCACTTGCATCTGCTACCTGATGGCAACAATGAGAAAAGAGCATGGTCTGGATGGTGAGGATCTTTGATGATGGATGCTGCTTTTCTATGGCAACATTTCATGTAGATGTTCTCAATGGTTGGGAGAGTTTTCCCGGTGATGTATTGGGCCGGATCCACTACCTTTTGTCAGATTTTTCCGCTCAAAGGCATTGATGTTCCCATACCAGACTGTAATGCACCCAGACAGCATTCTTTCCACCACACATCTATAGAAGTTTGCCAAGGTTTTTGATGACATGCTAAATCTTCACAAACTCATGAGGAAGTAAAGATGCTGTTGTGCTTTCTTTGCAATTCTGTTTATATGATGGGTCCATGACAGGTCTTCTGAGATAGTGACACCAGGAATTTCTTTTTCAATATTTTTATTAATTTTCTACATAGGAGAATACAGAGTTCAAGAAAAGAGAAATATATCAAATACATTATACTCAATTGCACATACAAACTCCTTACTCTATATTCAAACAAATTGATTAATTCATAATATTGAAATATAGTAAATTTATTATATGGAAGAAAAATCTAACCCACTACCAAGACTGAAGCTGATTAGTAAAGAAGAAAAAAGAAAAAAAAGTGTATTATTAGCCATCATCTGTGCTTTAACGGCAAATCAAAGGTTTTGAAAGTAGTTCAAAAAAGGTCCCCACGTTTGAAAGTCTTGATTAGATTCAGAAATTGAACACCGAATCTTCTCTAAATTTAAACAAGATATCACATCACGCAGCCATTGAATGTGAATGGGCAGGTCCACATCTTCCCATTTAATCAAGAGCGCCCTCCTAGCCATAAGAGAAATAAAAGCCAAAATATGCAGATCAGATTTCTCCAAAATAATATCCTTTCCTCCAACAATACCAAATAAAGCAGTCAAAGGATTAGGCTTAAGATTCACTTTAAAAAGTACCGAGAAGGTTTGAAATACTTCTTTCCAATATTTTTCAAGACTCGGACATGTTCAAAACATATGAATGAGTGAAGTTTCTTCATTATTACATTTATCACAATAAGGAGATAGATCCAAATAAAAGCGAGACAACTTATCTTTGGTCACATGGGCACTATTTACCACTTTAAACTGTAGGAGAGAGTGGTGAGCACTTAACGATGAAGTGTTAACCAATTTAAAAATTTCATTCCAAGTTTCCTCAGAAATTGAAGTCTGTAAGTCTTGCTCCCAAAGATTTTTAACTTTATCTAAAGGAACACTTCTCATTCCCAGCAAAATATTATAAATGTTAGATATAGATCCATTATAAAAAGTTTCAAATTAAAAATTACATCTAGTAGATTCTTATCAGGACTTTTAGGAACTGTACATATTTGAGACCATAAGAAGTCTCTTATTTGTATGTATCGAAAAAAGTGAGTTTTGGGTAAGCAATATTTAGCTGATAGTTGCTCAAACGAAAGGAGACTTCCCTCCACAAACAAGTCCTGGAAGTATTTAATACCTAATCTATCCCATTCTTTAAAACCCACATCTGTCATAGAAGATTTAAAAAAATAATTAGAGAAAATGGGACTTGAAAGAGAAAATCTCAATAAGCCAAAGTATTTTTGGAATTGTACCCAAATTCTCTTAGTATGTTTAATAACCAAATTGTCAGTTAACTTACTCAGGGATAAAGGAAGTGAGGATCCAAGAAGAGAAATAATAGAAAATCTATTAACAGAGTTAGCTTCTAAAGGAACCCACATCGGACAATCCTCACGATTAATGTAATATAACCAAAATGTAAGATTACGTATATTAACTGCCCAATAATAAAACCTAAAATTTGGTGAAGCTAGCCCTCCACTCTTTTTAGCTTTCTGAAGATGAATTTTGTTTAGTCTAGAATGCTTATTTTTCCATATATAGGATGATATAATAGAATCAAGAGAATCAACAAAAGATTTAAGGATAAAAACAGGTAATGCCTGAAAAAGAAATATAAATTTAGGTAAAATATTAATTTTAATAGAATTAATTCGACCAATCAATGATAACAAAAGAGGCGACCAATTTGATAGTGTCCTTTTTACATAGTTCAATAGGGTAAGAAACTTTTCTTTAAATAAGCACTTATAATTTTTAGTAATTCTTATACCTAAGTAAGTAAATCGGTTTCTTACAATTTTAAAAGGAAGGTTAGAATTAGTTGATATCCAATTATTCAAAGGAAAAAGTTCACTCTTATGTAAATTCAGTTTATAGCACGAGAACTGGCTAAAACAGGAGAGTAAAGAAAGCACATGGGATAATGAAGTCTCAACATTAGAAATAAAGAGCACTAGGTCATCAGCATAAAGCAAAAGTTTATGGATAGTGCTTCTCTTTAAAATACCAGTGATATCATTAGATTCGCGAAAGGCTATGGCTACGGGTTCTAAGGCCAGATCAAAAAGCAAAGGACTCAACGGACAGCCTTGTCTGGTGCCACGTTGAAGCTGAAATGGTTTGGAGTTCTGAGAATTAGTAATAACCCTAGCAGGGGGAGCTAAATAAAGTAATTTAATCCATTGAGTGAAATCAGGTCCAAAATTGAATTTTTCTAAAATTTTAAATAAATAATT
Organism: Mobula birostris; assembly: GCF_030028105.1. Taxonomy (NCBI): domain Eukaryota; kingdom Metazoa; phylum Chordata; class Chondrichthyes; order Myliobatiformes; family Myliobatidae; genus Mobula; species Mobula birostris. The sequence goes on along the minus strand of NC_092379.1, from coordinate 104,646,585 downwards.
CCATTCAACTCTGTCAAAAGCCTTCTCAGTGTCTAGGGATACCACACATTCCGATATCTCCTTAGAAGGAGAATAGATAACATTTAATAAACAACGAATATCAAAATGAGAATATCAACTTTCGATAAATCCAGTCTGATTATCAGAAATGACAGATGGTAAAATATGTTCAATCCTATGGGCCAGAACTTCAGATAGAATTTTAGTATCAACATTAAGTAAAGAAATTGGTCTATAGGAAGAGTACTCAATTGGATACTTACTCTTTTTGAGGATAGGCAAAATGGAAGCCTCATAGAAAGACTGTGGCAGCCTGCCCAACTTAAATGAATCTGAAAAAACTGAACATAAATGAGGTATAAGCAGTGAGGAAAAGGTCTTATAAAACTCTCCAGAAAATCCAGCTGGGCCCCGAGCTTTCCTCGAGTGCAATGAGCACACAGCCTCGACAATTTCCTCAAAACAAATAGCTTGTTCCGACTGCTTTCTGTTTTTCAACAGAGATTGTGGGAATGTTTAATTGGTCTAAAAAATTGTTCATTACAGTGTTATCCTTGGAGATTCAGAGCTATAGAGTCTAGAATAAAATTCTCTAGAAGTATCATTTATTTCTAAATGATCAGTTGTCCTATCACCATTAGCTTTAGGTATTTCTTTAATTTGCTGTTTAGCTATAAAGGTTTTAATTTGATTAGCCAATAATTTACCTGTTTTTTCTCCATGAATATAAGATTGACTTTTATCTTTTAGGAGTTGAGTTTCAATTGGATAAGTTAAAAGGAGACCATATTTAGTTTTAATTTCAACACTCCTTTTATATAAAGCAGGATCTGAAACCAAGGCATACAGTTGGTCTAATTGTTTCAACTGGATAGCTAAATCACTTCCCTCTTTATTAGCTTTTTCTCAATACTTGCAGTATAAGAAATAATTTGTCCTCTAGTACATGCCTTAAAGGCATCCCATCTGATAAGACTAGAAGTCTCCTCTAACATATTCTCTTCAAAAAAAAGAATAATTTGTCTCTCCATAAACTTTAAAAAATATTTATCAAGTAACAAAGTTAGGTTAAAATGCCAAAACCTCTTTGTTTGAAGAAGGCCAGGGAGATTTAAACATAAGAGCACAGGAGCATGATCTGAGACAACAATCTCTTTATACTCACAGGGTCAAGCTAATGGGATCATCTGGCTATCAATAAAAAAGTAATCAATCCTGGAATATGTATGATGGACATGAGAGAAAAACAAATATTCCCTGTCCACTGGATGAAAAAAAACGCCAAACATCAACAATACCACATTTCGTTAGAAAAGATTTAATAAACACAGCTGATTTATTTGCTATCACTAGTTTAGAGGATAAACGATCTAAAGCTGGATCTAAACAACGATTAAAATCTTTTCCCATCACCAATGAGTACAGACTCAGATCTGGCAAAAATGAAACAAAAACGCTTAAAGAAGACTGGGTCATCTATATTCGGAGCATACACGTTGGCAAATACCATTAATTTGTTATCTAGCTTCCCTGATACTACCACAAAATGCCCATTAGTATCAGAAATTACTTTATGTTGAACAAAGGAAACTTTGTTATCTATCAGGATCGAAACGCCTCTGACCTTGGCTTGAAATGAAGAATGGAAATGAGATTCTCTCCATCAATTAAAAAGGCGTGAATTGTCACATTTACGTACGTGAGTTTCTTGAAGAAAAACAATTGGTACCTTAAGTTTTTTAATATAGGCAAAAATCTTATTTCTTTTCACAGGGTGATTTAGCCCTTTCATGTTAAAACTAAGTAAATTAATACTCTGATTTATTTTAAAACTATTTATAAGAAAGGTTAAAGAAGAATATGTATTAAACCCAAACAATAAACCTTGAGATATGGTAGCTAGGCAACAGAGTTGACTAAATTTACAAATCAGCTTCAAGAAAAAAGAACTCCCCATCCCCAGCCCTCCTCCCAAAGAGAGAAAATCGGCCAAAAGGCAGCCAATACCTACCCCCACTAATATCATCCCCCCAGAAAAGCCTGCTGAAACCGCTCCATAGAATTCAAGGTTGATAACTGTTCCAACCAAGACAAAGCAAAATGCAGTAAAAATAAGCTTATACAGTTTTACCGAACAAAAGAAGCAATTATTCATATTGTTAAATATTAAACAGTTATATTTCTAAGTCTAAAAATTTCTGAGCCTCTTCATTCGTAAGAAACCATTTCTTTAGGCCATCTTGCATTGTAATTCTCAGCCGAGCCAGTTAGCGAAGAGAAGGCGTGAAACATTTGCTATAAAGTTTCGCCTTAACTTTTTTAAACTTAGCACACCCTTCCATAACTTCCGATGAGAAATCTTCAACAATACGAATCTGCTGACCCTTGTAGTCAATCATACCTTTCCGACAGGATTCATGAATCAAAAGGTCCTTTGGTTGAAATTCATGAAAGCAGATAATGACCGATCTTGGTCTTGATTCTGAAGTCGATCTATAAATAGGCGATCTGCGGACACAATCAGTCAAAGGTAAAGACTGTATAATATCAGGGAATAATTCCATCAGAAGGTTTATAAAGAATTCCTTAGGATTATCTCCTTCCATTAACTCTTTAAGTCCCAAGATTCGGAAGTTGTTTCTCCTACTTCTATTTTCCAAATCCATAATCTTCTGTCTCAGTTTTCCGTTGGACTTGGATTGTTTTTCATACAGTTTTTGCAGGTCATCAGTATTCTTATCCAGTATCGTTATAATCTCTTCATGCTCTTTTATCCTCTAATCATGCTCGATTAAAGTTTATTGAATAACATCCAGTTTTGTAACTATTTGTTTAACTTCAAAGCTGATTTGTTGTGAATCAGCCGATGCTTCTTTTCTAAACTGATGAAACTCCTTGGTAAGCTTTTGCGAGTCTGTAGAAATCTTTTGAAGCAAGCCCGTAATAGATTCCAAAGTTGCTTTGGTAGCCATAGTAAGATAATAACATGTTTAACAGTAATATTTCAAAAGGTTGGAAACAAAAAAGGAAGTAAACTAGGAGCACCGGGAAAGACCTGTTACTCCATCAGCGACCAGCAGGCAAGTTTGCACCCAGGAATTTAAAGTTACTGACCCTCTCCACCTCTAATTCTCCAATAGATATTGGCTCATGGACCTCTAGTTTCTCTCTCCTGAAGTCTACAATCAATTCCTTTGTCTTGTTGACATTGTTGTTATTACACCACTCTGCCGCATTTTCAATCTCCCTTCTGTATGCTAATTCATCACCTCCTTTGATACCACCCATAACAGTAGTGTCATAAGTAAACTTGTATATGGTGTTGGAGCTGTACATCGCCACACAGTCATAGGTATAAAGCAAGTAGACCAAGGCGCTAAGGGCACGTCCCTGTGGTGCTCCTGTGCTGATGGAGATTTGAGATGTTTTTTTTTCCAATCTGAATTGATTGGGTTCTGCAAGTGAGGAAATCCAGGACCGAATTCCACAGGGGGGTATTGAAGTCCAGGTCTTGGACTTGTCCAGGTCTTGGAGTTTACTGATTAGTTTTGAAGGGATGGCAGTATTAAATGCTGAGCTGTAATCAATAAAGAGCATTTTGATATATGCATATTTGCTGTTCAGATGTTCCAGGGTTGTGTGAAGAGCCAATAAGATGGCATCCACTGTAGGCCTGTTGCTTTGGTAGGCGAATTTGAGCGACTCCAAGTCGTTACTCTGACAGGAGCAGATACGCTTCAACACCAGCCTCTCAAATCACTTCATCACTGTGGATGTAGGTGCCACTGGGTAATACTCACCGAGGTTAGCACACTCTTGTTTGGCTCTGATATGATTGAAGTCTGCTTGAAGCAGGTGGATACTACACATTGCTCTTGATTAATTATATGAAAATTGTGAGTGTTTCCAAATAATATCCCGAGAAGTACACCACTGAACACACTTACAGCCTCAATTAAGATAACATCATGTCTGTCCTTCCTAGTTAGCATGCCTTGCTGATACACAGAGTAGCACAACCAATAACAAATTTCTAATTAATTTACCTCTAAGTAAATATTTAACTAAAACGATATGTTTACACCTTAACTATCTTTTACTGTTGCTCCATTACACATTGATATTCTGGGACATGAAAAGCTGGTGTGAGCTGGCATTATGCTTTCATTTGCAGACTTACTGGCTGCCATGTGTGATGAGGTTGGTTGAATTGTGTGCTGTAGCTTCCCAAGAACATAGTTTGTGCCTTTGCATCAAACCTTCTTTTCCAGTTAATAACTCTCTTTGCTTAAGTAAACCCAAATCTACCCATTTCATGTATGGGGACTCTTTACACTGCTCTTTTTAACCTAGATGGAGCCTGCATATTGGATCCTGGCCTTCCCCCTGGTTGATTTAAAAGCAGTGTTCAGTAGACACAAGGTACATGGGATTACTCTATATACTTCATTGAATTCAATAAAAACTTTTCCCGGGTGCGATATATTTAATTCAGAACTCAGAGTTATTTGATCGTTCACTTAAGCAAGAACAAAGTACAAAAAGCAGCTTCATGCTGGTTGGGGATTAAAGTCTGTTTTACAGAAATATCTTAATAGATTTTAAAATGTGCAAAATAATTTAATATCCTCTCCCAAAGCTAACTTTAAGAATCAGCATGTGCAGATGGGTTCCTTTAAGGTTTCCAAACAACAGTGATTCTATTATTATAGAAGTGTATTTCTTCTTACAAATCACAAGAAATAAACAGGAAAGCTGCAGAGTTTTACTGTAGATACTTTATTGAAGAAAGTGCAAAATTGAAAGGTGTTCCTTCTCTGCCAATGCTGATAACTCTTGCATAACTACAATTCTTTGGCTGCTGTGGATATTCTGATTCTTTTCTTTATTGGCTGTGTATCACTTATTAGTTGATTCAGTTATCATACCATTCGTTTGTATAGTGTTTCTCTGATAACAAAACTGCTGTTGCAGCCTCGTGGCCACACATTTATGGATTTTAATATCTAACATTAAACAGATTATTGAGTATTGTCAACACTCAGAATATTGATGCAACTGCACAGAAGGCACAGCAGTGGCTATATTTCATTGGAGCTTGAGGAGATTTGGGATGTAACCAAAGACACCTGCAAATTTCTACCAATGTACCGTGGAGAGCATTCTAACTGGCAGCTTCTGGTATGGGTGGGGGTGGGAGGCTACTGGACGGGATCGAGGTAAGCTGCAGAGACTTATCAGCTTAGTCAGCTCCATCATGGGTAATGGCCTAGTACCCAGGACATCTTCAAGGAGCAATGCCTCACAAAGGCAGCATTCACCATTAAGGACGCTCATCGCCCAGGATATGCCCTGTCGTCATTGCTACCATCAGGAAGGAGGTACAGGAGCCTGAAGGCACACATTCAATGATTCAGGACCTGTTTCTTCCCCTGTGCCATCCAATTTCTGAATGGACAATGAACCCATGAACACTACTTCACTAAATTCTTAATTTTTTTTATTTTTCTGCTACCTATTCAATTTAACAACTTAATAAATATATACTTACTGTAATTCACAGGTTTTTTCCTCTATTATTCTGTAGTTCATCGTACTGCTGCCACAAAGACAACAAATTTCACAACATATGCTGGCGATATTGAACCTGATTCTGATTCATGGATCTGTATTGGAAAAGGTGGTAGATTTTTCAACACTCAAAATCATAGAACTGAATTCAGTGCAGCAACAGTATAAACTCACTTCTTACAATCACCTTAACCCATCAGCGAGCAGGTGTGCCTTTTGAATATACCACATAGAAATAACATTGATTACACTGGACAGCATAGATTTTGCTTCCTGAATACTTTTGTGTATTCCTTTTTGATTTTGGGTTGCTGATCGTGAAAATCGCCCTGAAATTTCCTTATCATGCACCATTTTTTTAAGAATCACCTATATTGGTTATTTCTATTCATAATTCAAGTCTGAATAACTGATGCCAAGATTAAGGAAGACATTTTTGTTGGTCGACAAATCAAACAGATCATCAATGACAGGCAATTTGAAGAACTTCTAGTGAGACTGGAGAAAATTGTATGGAAGGCATTCAATGCTGTTGTTGAACATTTTCTTGGCAACTACAGAGCTCCAAGCTACATGCAGCTGGTTGACAACATGCTTTAAGTACACAACCATGATGTGCAATATATTACTAAGATCCATTTTCTACATTCCCATTTAGAGTTCTTCCCGTCAAATTTTGGTGCTATTAGTGATGAACATGGTCATCAGAGCATTGTGGTCATGGGGAAATGGTACAAGGGCAACTGGAATCCATCCATGCTGGCTGATTATTGTTGGACACTTACACGAGAAGCCTTAAACAGTGACTACAAATTAAAATCATCAACAAAACATTTTTAGCTTAGTTGAACTATTGCAAAACATCAGCACCGTTATGCAATTAAATGCATTATGTTCATTACAAGTTAAATTCCTGTTTCTCCAAATTCCTACTTGTTACAAGTAGCCTGAAATCATATTGGCATTTAGCTTCAAAAGGACTATCATAAACAAAAATATATTCTGAGGATGCAACACCTTCAAAACAAATTGTTGTCCAGTGTTAAAGGTCATGATTGGAAAGTTAGGGGGGAGCATGGGGTAATGGTAAGATTTCAAAAATTCTTATAGACAATACACATTAAGGAGAATAAGAAATAGTTATTTAAATTTCAAACAGAGACTTTATTTATGATAAAAGTATATACAAAAGGAAGAAATAGTGGCAACAACATTTAAATTCTTGGTCAGTATGTGATATAGTATAAACTTTAAAGAGATTAAGAGGAAATAATACTCAAACAGACCACCACTGCCATTGCCCACCCCCACCCCCCGAGGTATTACCTCTTTCGTTGTTCAAGGGGCTTCCCCACCCAACTTTACCTCTCCATGATGGGGAGGGTCACAGCCTATACTGTGGACCTCTCGCACAGAGCCTGAGCATTGTCTGCATTGAGCATCAGCGCGTCTGTCAGCAACTACTCCTGCAGCCTGGACTGTGCCAGTTAGCAGTATTCCCTTACAGATACCTCACTGTGCTGGAAGACAAAAAAAGTTTCAGACAGATCAAAGGGTGTCTGTCATAGGGTTGATGACTTTCCAACTAGCATTTGATGTCTGTCTTGGTGTGTATCCTTAGAACAGCCGGTAGATGAGGGAGTCTTCTGTTGCACAGCTGCTGGGGATGAGCTGGGACCCAGATCTTTGTAACTGTCTCCACGCTCTCTTAGAAAATCCGCACTCTGCAAGGAGGTGGGAGACTGTTTCTCTTCCATTGCTGCCAACCTGAAGAAAGCATACATTGGCGCTGATCTGTTGTCTGGAGAGGTAGACCTGACTGGGAGGGCACCTCTCCTTGCCAACCCAACAAAGTCTTAGTGCTTATTGATCAGATCTGGTGATAAGGCATTCTGCCTAGAGCTTGGACCATTTGCTCAGGGAACAAATCCACAGAATACATAGTGTCCTTCTCCCGTAGCATCTGAAGAACTCTCTGCACTGACCATTGCCTGATGGACATGTGGTCAAATGTACTTGCTTGGAAGAAGTCTTCCACAATGGTTAGGTAATGTGGTAATGTTCAAATGACCGGGGCGCTGCACATAGAAGGGCCAGACCTATCTTTTGCAAAACTAGGAACAGCTATAGTGACACTTAGTGCCAACGTACTGTGAGTCCACACACTTACTGACACTGTCAGTGAGAGTATGAAGAAGTGATGAGGTGTATCAGACATTCACTGAAATGATTCAGAGGATGAAGGACTTCAGGGTTCAAGATTGGTTAATGTCATTTCCAGGGCACACAAGTGTAAAGGAGAATGGAATAATTGTTATTCCAGATCTGATGCAGCATAAAAAACACAGTAAGATAAGAACACAATAATAAAAATAACATTATATATATTTATCTATTTATTTATTTATTTGTTATATTAATTGCATGTCTATAAAGTGACGCCAGGTACGGGAGTGTCTGTACATAAGGTGACTGACAGAAAATGATAAAGTATTAGGTGGAGGTGTCAGTCAGTCATACAGCTTGGGGAAAATAACTGTTTTTGAGTTTGGTGGTCCCCCTGTGGACATTCCATAATCTCCTCCCAGATGGGAGTGGCCAAAAAGTCCATGATCAGGGTGGATGGGATCCTTCATGGTGTTACTAGCCCTTTTCCAGCTTGTTTCTGCATATGTGTTGTAGATAGTGTTGGGCTTGTTCTTAGATTCACACGGTCATACAGTGGAACACTGCAGCACAGAAACATACCCTTTAGCCCATTTTGTCCTTGCTGAAATATTAATCTGCTAGTCCCATCTACCTGCACCTGAAACATAGCCATCCACACCCCTCCCTTTCATATACCTATCCAAATTTCTCTTAAGTGTTGAAGTTAAACTTGCACACACCACTTCTGCTGGCAGCTTATTCCACACTAGCACCTTCTGAGTGAAAAACCTCCTCCTCATATCCCCCTTAGATATTTCAGCTTTCGCCCTTAACCCATAAACTCAGCTGGAAAATCCTGCTTGCAATTACAGAACATAGAATAGTACAGCACAGTACAGGCCCTTCAGCCCACATTGTTGTGCCAACCCTCAAACGCTGCCTCCTATATAACCCCCCTACCTTAAATTCCTCCATATACCTGTCTAGTAGTCTCTTAAATTTCACTAGTGTATCTGCCTCCACCACTGACTCAGGCAGTGTATTATCTTATCTATATCCCTCATAATCTATCAAATCTCCCTTCATGTTCCTACGCAGTAGGAAATACAGTTCTAACCTATTCAACCTTTCCCTATTACTCAGGTCCTCAGGTTCTGGCAACTTCCTTGTAAATTTTCTCTGTATTCTTTCAATCTTATTGACATCTATTCCGCACAGTGAGCAGCCAGCAAACCCTCTACACCCCACCTCCATAGGCTCACATCATGTCCTCCACCCCATTTCTGACGCTGCTCTACCAGCTCCCGGTATTTGGCTTTCTTATGCTCAAATGCCTCCTTAGTTTAGTTTTCCCAAGGCACTGTCGGTTCCACCATGACCACCTGCTTCGAGGTTTCTGACAGAATGACCATGTTAAGCCTCAGTGATGACAATGATGATGATGATGCCTTGAAGTCAGGGAACTTTACTTGCTTGCCAAGTTCAACTTTCAGTCAAACACTTTGGTGAGCAAGCCTGTTGGTGACCTGAGCTGAGGCTGTACTTGGGCTCCAACTTTGACAAAAGCTATGGGATTTCTGGGTTGGCGGAGGTGCCTGCTGTTGTCATTAGCTGATGAGATACTTTCTGCCACTGCCTTCAGCACCTGGTCACAGCGCCAGAGGTGGTGCCCTTCTCTCAAGGCTTTTAGGCAGCTTCTCTCCCCTATTATCTTCATCTGCTCTAAACCATTTCACTGTTTCCTTCAACACTCTGCTCCTGTAATTCACGGTGAATTCACATATGCCCCTCTGACACACATCTGCTGCCACAGAAGTAGCACGTAGTCAGCCTTCCCTTCGCACTCAGCTCCGCTCCTCACACTCCACAGGCCCCTTGGCAGAATCTTCATGTGATGCCTTTTGTCACAACAATCCCTTTCATTTATCTGCATTACTGTGCACATCCCTCACACACACCTTGCACAAATAGAACCACCCTCAAGTCTCATCCTTCTGCTGATGCAATATCAATCCTATCACCACTTTTCGCACATGAGCATGGAAGTTTAAGGACACTGAAGGGGGCCATTCAACCTATCCTGAGCGTGCTACCCCACTTCACTTTCCTTTACAAGGCCGGACACAACTCACCTCCCTGACACAAAAGGAGGAACTTGTAAGAAGCCTTTCATTTAAATCGTTCAATATTGGATGATTTCATCCACCACCTGCTACACAAACAAGCTCTATCACTGTTAACTTCTCTTAGTAACAACGTGTCTCGTTCATTGCATTTGCATTACTTCTCAGTAGTCTTTCTCCTTGTGCAGACCACATCCTAGGTTGGCCCCACACATTTGTTTTTTAAATTTCTCCAAGTGGTCACATTCTTCTCGGTATCATGATAAACCTCCTCTTTTAAAATTATGGACACAAACCCACAGCCATTCTCCTTCAAGTTCTTGACTTCTTCTGCCCCACTATAAATGTGTCACTCCATTCCTTTGTAGATTCATGAAGTAAAAAAATTCATCTATGTTGACCTAACAGGTGTTATGGAGACATGGTTCCCTAGAATGAGAACTAAGCTTTCCAGGGTATTCAGAATTTAGAAAGGACACACAAAATAATAAATGAGATGATAGATAATATAGCATGATGTACAAACTATAGTATAAGCATGTAAAAACTAATAAGATTGCTGTAAATTTTTTGTAAGTGATTATTTTTTTGAAACTTAAATTCTTTGGAACACTAGGAACTCAGGGGAAAAATAAATAACCTATCTTATTCTTGCTAATCTTCAAACGCATGGGGTCTCCATTTGCATGTCAGGTCAGGACTCTGGTGTTGGATTGCATACAGACTTCAGTGATGGAATATTGTGACAGACATAACAGATTTACAATGGATCTGCAGAGGTCAGACACTGGCAAGAGTGGATGACTGTTCACAGCAACTCTGTCCATTAAGTTAAAGTAGAGGCTTATCATGATGCCAAGAAGAAAATGACCTCTAGGAGAAATTTAGAAACCTATGAAAGAGACATGCATAAAAAATGAGAATAAATGAGCAAGTGTAAATAGATTGCAAGAGATCCTATTATTTATAAGTATGGAAAAACATCAAAGCCATTAGATATGGGGGCAAGATAAAATTTAATAGAGTAAAAGAAAAGGGCATACAGTATATGGTAAACGCACATTTTGTAACTATCTTCACAATAGAAACACATAAATATTACCAGAAATATGAGAGGAAAGATATAACAAGGAAGAAAAATCTTAAGTAATTAATATTAGTGAAAGGAAAGTACAAAAGGGATTAGAGAAGCCAAAAGCAGCCAGTTTCAATGAACATGGTTTCATACATCATAGATTCTACTCAAGAGGGGAATAAGGAAAAACTGATGAATTCCAGACTGACTAGTTTGACATCAATTGTAAGGAAATGTTGGAGTTGATTATTAAGAGTGTGGTGCCAGTATACATTGAAAATCATAATAAAATGAAGAGCAGACAAAATTGTTTTGTGAAAAGGACGACCTGGTTGACAATCTTACAAATAAGTTCGCTTGAGGAAGTAATTAGCAGAATGGATAAAGAATTCTAATCAGTGTTGAATATCTGAATTATCAAAAGACACTTGATAAGATACTGTAAGAAAATGCAGACCAGGCAGCATCTAAGAATAGAATAACAAAATCAGTGTTGCACAAAATGAAGGCCTATAGAACTGTGATTAATACTGGAAATGATGGAGTGTTTTTTGAAGAACAGAGAATATAATATAAATAAGGAGATTATTTTCATGTTGAAGGGCTGCCACAAGTGATATGCTACATTTGACAGTACTGAGACCTGTGTTATTTAATTTTTATATTTATAATTTATAATTTAGATCAAAGGCAGAGTTTACCAATGACACAAGAATGAGATTTTGTGAAATGATGCAAGCATCAGACAAATTAACGATGTCACTCAGGGTGAAAAATAATTTGGAGTGGGGGATGCATGGTTACTCAGTTTCTAAGTAAGAATGGAAAGATCAGTAATATTTCTAAATTGTGAACAACTATTAAAGTTAGTGTACCAATTGCTTAAATTCTACTAGAGCGTCTATTGTCATATGCACAAATACATGTATGCATAGGTGCAGAGAAATACATTATAATAGTATCATCATTATTATGTACCATGTCGTATGACATGAATGATCATGGTCTCCATGACCATGATTGCTCTTAGCTAATTTTTCTATGGAAGTGGTTGGCCATTGCCTTCTTCTGGGCAGACTCTTTGCAAGATTGGCGATGAAGTCATCATCCTGACCCAGTGGTGTCAAGAAAGCACCTTTCCTTCAACGTTGCAAAAACAAAGGAGCTGGTTGTGGACTACAGGAGGAATGGAGACAGGCTAACCCCTATAGACATCAATGGATCTGGGGTTGAGAGGGTGAAAAGCTTTAAGTTCCTCAGGATAAGCATCACCGAGGATCTCAAGTGGTCTGTACATATCGGCTGTGTGGTGAAAAAGGCACCACAGCACTTCTTTCACTTCAGATGGTTGAAGAAGTTTGGTATGAGCCTCCAAATTCTAAGATCTTTCTATAAGGGCGTGATTGAGAGCATCCTGACTGGCTGCATCATTGCCTGGTGTGGGAACTGTACTTTCCTCAATTGCAGGACTCTGCAAAGAGTGGTGCAGACAGCCCAGCACATCTGTAGATGTGAACTTTTCACTATTCAGGACATTTACAAAGACAGGTGTATAAAACGGGCCTGAAGGATTATTGGAGACCTGAGTCACCCCAACCACAAACTGTTCCAGCTGCTACCATCTGGGAAACAGTACCGCAGCATAAAAGCCAGGACCTACAGGCTCCGGGACAGTTTCTTCCACCAGGCCATCAGACTGATTAATTCCTGCTAACGCAAATGCATTTCTATGTTATATTGACTGTCCTGGTGTACGTAAAATTTATTTTAAATTACTATAATTGCACATTGCATATTTGAATGGAGACGTAACGTAAACAGTTTTACTCCTCATGTATACGAAGGATGTAAGTAATAAAGTCAGTTCAATTCATCCATTATCAATACTCCTCAGAGATTGTCTGCCTGGCATCAGTGGTTGCATAACCTTGTGATATGTTCCAGCTGCTCATGCAACCATCCACCACCTGTTCCAATGGCTTCTTATGACCCTGAATGGTGGGTGGGGTGGAGGTGGTGGTGCTAAGCAGGTGATACACCTTACCCAAGGGTGACCTGCAGGCTAGTGGAGGGAGGAATGCCTTACACCTCCTTTGGTAGAGACATATCTCCACCCCGCCACCCCTCCTCTATAATAGTGTAGTTTTGTTTGCTAATTCCCACATTCTCACCATCCAGTATATCAACAATGACTAGAAGTTAAATTATCTAGTGTAGGGAACTTTGCACTTTGCACTTTGGTAGAAGGAATAAAGGCATTGTCTATTTTCTTAGCAGAGAAAAAATTCTGAAATCAGAGATGCAAAGGGAATTAGGAGTCTTTGTGCAGGCTTCCCTAAAGGTTAACTTAGAGGTGAGTTGGTAGTAAGGAATGCAAGTGCAATGCTAGCATTCATTTTAAGAGGAATATAGTATAAAAGCAAGGATGTAATGCTGAGGCTTTATAAGGCATCGATCAGACTGCACTTGAAGTATTATGAGCCATTTTGAGCCCTTTATCTAAGAAAAGTTGTGCTGGTATTGATGAGGGTCCAGAGGAGATTCACAAGAATGATCCCAGGAATGAAAGGGTTAATGTTTCAAAAGCATTTGATGGCTCTGGGCCTGTACTTGATGGAGTTTAGAAGAATGAGGGGGAATTTCACTGAAACTTATCGAATATTGAAAATCCTTGATAGAGTGGATGTGGAGAGGATTCCTATAGTGGAAGAGTCTAGGATCAGAGGGCACAGGCTCAGAACAGAAGGACGTCTCAGAATAGAACAAAAATGAGGAGGAATTTTTTAAATCTGTTGAATTAATTGATACAGACTGCTGTGGAAGCCAAATCATTGGGTATATTTAAAGTGAAGGTTGATAGATTCTTGATTAGTAAGGGTGTCAGAGGTTATTGGAGAAGGCAGGAGAATGGAGTGGAGAGGAATAATCAATCGGCCATGATGGAATGGCAAAGCAGACTCAATGGGCTAAATTGCCTAAGTCTGTTGGTCTTTTGGACTTATGGCTTTATTTTTGTCATAGTGAACAGCTGGACAAAATAGTCAATAGAGATTTTTCTCACAGAATTACACAGTGGGCTTAGTTTAACCACTCAAACCACAGCATTCAAAAGGGTAGTCGGAGAAATGCACTAAATGCTGGCCTTCTCAGCCAAGGCCAAATGCTAAATTATAAAAATAATCTGGTTCTGCCTGTGCAAGGTATGGAGAATGTTGATATACTTGCAGAACTGGTAAGTTGTTTTTTTTTACAAGGAGGTGTGATGAGTAAATTATACAGAGAGCTTTAATAATATGAAGAGTAGATTAGTATATACAGTATATATTTAGGGTTTCCTTACTAAAGGAGGGTTAAATTTATAGTGTAGTGTAGATCCACTAATGTACACCTATATGAGAAAGTTATCCTTTATGGAGATACTGAGAAACTAACTAAGTTCAGATATTTTGTAGTAGTGTTCTCAATAAATTATATTGAATCCCAGAGCATTTCCAGGGCAGAAATTTGATCCTCTGGAAGAAGAGTCTATTATTCACAGTATAGTATCAAACTAAGTCATCATCTGTTTAGAACTTGAGATGTGAAGAATAATCAAGTTGTGAACACTTGGAACTCTCAATTTGTAGAGAGCTGGAGATGCTATTTGTTAGACATCCTCAAGGCTGAGAATATAGGACAATAAGAAATAAAAGCTATAATTAGCCATTAACCCACATACCTGCTCTCCCATACTCTAAGCTCATGGTTGATCAACATTTATGTCACTTTCCTCTATTAACCACAATTATGTTCCGTAATATATAAAAAAATGTATTTTTCTTTCTCGAATATGTTATCATACACAGTCTTCACATCCCCTTGACTCTCTGAGTGAATTACTTTCTTTACAGTTTTGTTTTCTATGTTCAATTTAATATTTTAATACAGTGACCTCCAGTTCCTGACAGCCCAATCAGGAGAAGCATCATCCCAGCACCTATCTTGTCAAGTTCGATAAAAATTGTGAACTCTTCAATGAAATTGCCTATCATTCTCCTAAAACTCAAGAGAGTCAAGGCCCTGTTGGAATCAGTGAATATGGAGCTAGATCAGAAGTTGGCACTGTACTGTAGGATCAGGCATGCATGTTGTTAAATGGCAAGTTAGGCTGGAAAGACTACAATTGCCACTCCTTCTGTTCCTGAAGTTTGCATGCAATAGCATGCAATAAGTGAAAATCCAGCAGCATAAACAGTATGCTTTATGTAGTATTGGCAGTTACAAAGGTGAAAATTGCATAAAATATGGTCGATATCTATATGTTGTATTATTTACAGCCAGAAATTCTCATGCTTGCTAGTGTATGCGATGAAAAATGTAAACCATATTAACAACAGCAATTTTGTCTTAAACCCTTAATGCCCCCACTATACATTAATCCATGTCCTCAATCTTTTGTGTGAAAGTCAACAGAATTCTTCATATTGGAAAGACCAAGGGAAGTCTGGGCCCTGACCCATGTGTACTGTGTACTGTTGCCAACGTTTTGCTGATGCCCTTGTTTAACTCTGCTTTCTTGTCTTGCTGCCCTCACAGTTTGTTTGTTTTTTTTCTCTCCCTCTCAATATGATGCATGGCGTATTTTGTCACAGTCTGACTGCTGTTATTGTTCACCTCTCCTCAGAGTCATGAGGAGTCAGACCTCATTTGTTGAACGTGGATTGAAAGCAACAAGTAATTCTCAGTAATGTATAAGAATGTGAAGGTGAGTCCGCTGGGTCAAGCAGTCCTGAGATTGTAGTTCATTTTGCTAAAGAACTGGGAAATTTGTTACAGCAGACAAAGGCCAAGGGGCTGAAAGAGTGTCCATTTTTTTAACCATTTATCAGGTCCATCTATCTACCTGTTCTTTCCCCTCTCCAGGACCATGTTAGGGTTTCTGTTAGGGTTGTTTATAGTGCAATGCCAAGGATTTTCTCTGGTGACTTTGCTCTCAAAAATATTCCATCTAACTTTTAGCTTGCTTGATATAATTATTATCCTGCTGATCTTTGACAAAATGTTACCTTCCTTTTCTGCACAGAAAATGAGGAGATGAGAAATGGCATTGTACAACTCTGATGCTTGATAGAAAAACTTGTGTGATGGCATGTCCTGTACTCCAGCATATGAAATATACTATAGTGGCAACAGGATGTTGCATCAAACTTAACAGAATACTAACTGCAAAGGACATAAGAACTGGGGGCCCTTTGATAGGAGGGAGGAGAGAGATGGGTTTACTTGTCTCTGCTGAACTGAGACTGTGACCTGCAACCAATGGGCTCCTGGCTCGGCTGTGACTGTCTTCGTGGCTGTGGTCTCATTTTTCTGAACTCCTTTCCTGAATATTATTTGTATACGTATATTGTTTGCCTGATTTATTTCTTTTTCTGCACACCGGGTGTTTGATGGTCTTCGTTTAACAGGTTCTATTGAGTTTCTTTGTTTATGGCTGTCTGTAAGGAGACAAATCTCAAGGTTGTATATGGTATATATATTTTGATAATATAATTGCACTTTGAAATTTAAACTTTGATATTCAACTTCTGTGCTGTTTTTCCATACCATCCTCATATTGTTTGATCTTTTTAATATCAAAAATTCATTAATCTTTGCTTTGAATTGTCTATGATTGAACCTCCACAACTTTATGGGGTAGAGAGTTCCTCAAATGCATCAAGTTCTTCATGAAGAATTCTCATTCTTAAATGGTGTACCTCATATTCTGACTATACCCCCCAGATGCAAACTGCTCAGCCAAAGAAAACATCCTTTCTGTATCTAACCTGTCAGTTCCTGTAAGAGTTTTACAAGTTTCAATGAGATCTCTTCTCACTCTTATAAGCTCTGGAGAATATGGATTACATCTACATATTTTCTTCTCCTTGACAACCCATTGGTCAAGTGAATCTTTGCTATGCTCTTTCTAACACAAAATGCTGGAGGAACTCAGCAGGTCAGGCAGTATCTATGGAAAGAATTGCCATTTCCCATGAGTGTTTATTCCTTTCTATAGATGCTGCCTGATCTGCTGAGTTTCTCCAGCATTTTGTGTATGTTACTCTGGATTTCCAGCATCTGCATAATCTTGTATGTTTACACTTTCCCTAAAACAAATATATCCAATGTTAGGCAAGGAGACAAGACCTGTGTACAATACTCCAAGTGTAGCTTCAACAAAGCTGATAAAGTTGCAGTGTCAAATCCAGCAAATTTGGAAATAACAGTTGGGGTGAATTTCCTGTCACATGAATCCTGTTTTCTTTGCTTTTTGAAATTTTAATTAGGTACACATGTTACATCATAATATTTGCTAGAAGCTCTATCTTCAAAACTTCCTGTTTTGTAATCCATTCTCTGTCATTAAATCTGAATTGGATGGTGTTCACTGATGATTCAACAAATTTGAATTCCATTCACAGTTTATATGATAATGAAACTGTCCATTTCATTCAGGATAAGGACTTGTATCATTCAAGTAATTCCCTGTTTCTTTACAAATACACAAGTCAACACAGGTTGTCATGGTCAGTTTATTTTTCATCCCTTTGAAGATTATCTCAAATAAATTTTAAAGCCTGGTTTATGTTTTTCTACTTGCCTTTCAAGTCTGGTATTGAAATCCTTCAATATTTGGAAAATGTCCAAATTGGTAACACATTCTAGTTTGTAACTTTTTACTTAGACTAAAGAGGAATCTGTTAGTTTTGGTAACATTTTCTCTAGAAAATGACTCTAAATTCAGTGTAGAGATTAATTGATCTTCTTTGAGCGTTATTGATAAGCCAGCATGCTTCGGCTTTTGGAATGCAGAACTGACAGATTTTCCAGGCTCCATTTATGGTATCTCTTTATTGTCCCACCACACCTTTAATTCACTTTCTTTTAGTTGCTAGGCATTAGCGCAACAACTTTTCCAGTAAAACCAGTGAACTTAAAGTGAGTTTGGGAACCAAAGGCACTGCTGATTTGACAGGATTTGTGGGATATGGTGGCCTGCTGAGTTTTAATCGAGCACAGGAAGTGAGTTGACAGGAAGTAGGGGGTTTGGAAAGCACAGGAAATGTGTCGAGGGGTATGGACCAACTGGGCAAATAGGACTAGCTTAGATGGGTATTTTTGGTAACATGGATGAGTTGGGCCGATTAATCTATTTCTGTGCTGTATTACTCTATGAACCTTTGTATTTCTCTCATATCCATACTTGTATGTGGCTCTGTAGATCATTATTATTAAGAGGCCTATCGGGCAGCTTTCTATCATCTGACATCCTCAATTCTGCTCATGCTGATTCCAATGCCTGATAGTCCATCATGATATCCCATCCTTCTTCTCTAATAGTAGTGTTAATACTGCAGCCTCTTCTTCCAAATGTTCCTGTCCTCTCTGTGAAGAAAAAGTCTACTTTAATCAGAAGGTTGTGTTAAGCATAAAGCAAGTACTATGAGTAATCCTTCTGAAGTTGTATACATTGTATACATTTCTCTGACATTATATGTACCTTTAAAACCTTTGAAGAAAGGAGTAAGACAAAAGTAAGGAAATTATAGGCCAGTTAGCCTAATCTCAATGATTGGGCAAGTGTTGGAGTCTATTATTAAGGATGAGGTTTCGAGGTTTTGAGGTATTTGGAGACTACTGAGAAAATAAGTCAAAGACAGCATGGTTTCCGTAAGTGGAAATCTTGCCTGGCAGATCTGTTAGAGTTCTTCGAGGAAGTAACAAGCAGGGTGAACAAAGGAGAGGCAGTGGATGTTATTTACTTGGATTTTCAGAAGGCTTTCAATAAGGTGCCACACATGAGGCTGCTTAATAAGATAAAATCCTATAGCGTTACAGGAAAGAAACTTGCATGGATATCAAAATGGTTGACAGGCAGGAGGCAGTGAGTGGAAATAAAAAGGGCCTTTTCTGGTTGGCTGCCGGTGACTAGTGGTGTTCCTCAGGGATCAGTATTGGGACCGCTGCTTTTCACATTGTTTGTCAAAGATATAGCTAATGCAATTGATGGCTTTGTGGCAAAGTTTGTGGATAATACGAAGATAGGTGGAAGAGTAGGTAGTGCTGAGGAAGCAATGCAATTGCAGCAGACAAATTGGAAGAATGGGCAAAAAAATGGCAGATGGAATACAGTATATGATAATGCATTTTGGTAAAACGAACAATAGTGAAGACTATTATCTACATGGGGAGAGGTTCAAACATCAGAGCTGCAGAGGAACTTAGGAGTCTTCGTGCAAGACTCCCAGAAGGTTAATTTACAGGCCAAGTCTGTGGTAAAGAAGACAAATACAATGTTGCCATTTATTTCAAGGGGAACGGAATATAAAAGCAAGGGGATAATGCTGATGCTTTATAAGACACTAGTCAGGCCACACTTGGAGTATTGTCAGCAATTTTGTGTTCCATATCTCAGAAAGGATGTGTTGTCATTGGGGGGAGTCCAGAGGAGGTTCACGAGGATGATCCTAGGAATGAAGGAATTAACATATGAGCAGTGTTTGGCAGCTTTGGGCTTGTACTCACTGGAATTTAGAAGAATGCAGGAGGGTCGTATTGAAACCTACCGAATGTTGAAAGGACTAGATAGGACGGATGTGGAGAGGATGTTTCCTATGGCAGGGGTCCCCAACCTTTCTCGCACCATCGACCGGTTTAATATTGACAGTATTCTTGCAGACCGGCGGACAGGTTGTGGGAGGGGAGGGTGGTGTTAATCACGACCGGAATATAGGTGTTAAGTCAACTATAAGTCACTTATAAGTGGCTAATACACTCAATTTCATTTCTGAAAGGGTTTATCTAACGAATTTAATATTAAACACACAGCGCATATTTTGCTCGCATGAATATAGTGATAAGTCAATTATAAGTCAATAGCATCATAACATTTTAAGTAATGTTTGGATATTAAACACGCAGCACAGATTTTCCTCGTATGAACATATAAAATCATTGTAAAACATCAATATCGCTGAATCAGTGGGAGACCTGGGCTTGTTTCCCTGAAACAAGACAGTCCCATCGAGGGGTGATGGGAGACAGCGATACTCGAAGGGGGCTCCTTATGTCCAGTCTATTCCGCAATTTAGTTTTCGTTGCATTCATTGCAGAAAACCCCGTTTCGCAGAGGTATGATGTAGGAAATGGAAGCAACGTTTTCAGTGCTTTTCTGGCTATCTCAAGATATTCAGCCTTGACTTTGATCCAGAATGCCAGCAGAGATTTTATGTCAAACATATTTTTCAGCCCACCGTCGTTTGTAAGCTCAAGGAGTTGATCTTCTTCCCGCGCTGATATGGATGAATTACCGGGGACATTCACAAATGGGTCACGGACCCATTCCTTTGCACACCTTCGGTTATTTGCAGTTGGGAAGTAACGCTCAACTTCTGTCAACAGCGAAGTTAGGTGAACACGCACCAGCTGTGAGAAAGACGGTGCAACCTCAGTCTCTCCCAAAATCCCAGCTAATATTGGGAACATGTCAAATATGCCCCGGTCCACTCGCCGTCCCCATAGTTCCAGTTTGGCTTTGAAAGCAGACACTTTATCTGCCAACTTGAAGACAGTTTTCATTCTCCCCTGAAGTGACAAATTGAGTTCATTGAGCAGGTTGAAGATGTCACACAGATAAGCGAGTTTTGCTATCCACTCCTCGTCACTGAAGTGTGCTGCCAGTGGTGAATTTTTTCCTGAAAGAAATCTCTGCAGCTGCTCTCTTAACTCAAGAACCCTGGCCAGGGCTCTCCCCCATGATAGCCACCTGACTTCAGTGCGTAAGAGAAGGCGTTTGTGCTCTGCATCCATTTTCTTGCAAAGTTGCTCAAACAGACGTGAGTTAAGGGCTTTTGCTTTGATGTGATTGATAACTTCAACAACATCACTCAATACCCTGTTGAGATTAGGTGACATTTTTCGGCTATCCAGCATTTCCCTGTGTATGACATAGTGTGTAGACTGGCATTCAGGAGCAACCTCTTTGACTCGGGTAGTGAAACCAGACAGCCGTCCAGACATAGCTGCAGCCCGTCTGTGCATATTCCAACACAGAACGACCAGTCCAGTTTGCCTGACAGGTAGTCATTCCAAGACTTGAATAGTTCTGCTCCAGTTGTGTTAGTTGGCAGCGGCAGTGCACACAACATATCCTCGTGCACATTGTCTTGAAATATATATTTTTTTAGATTCGATTATGAGGATACACAGTCCTCTTTTATTGTCATTTAGTAATGCATGCACTTAGAAATGATACAATTTGTTCCTCCAGAATGATATCACAGAAACACAAGACAAACCAAGACAAAAACTACATGATTATAACATAGTTACAACAGTGCAAGCAATACCATAATTTGATAGAAGAGCAGACCATGGGCATGGTAAAAAAAGTCTCAAAGTCTCTCGAAAGTCTCATCATCTCACGTAGCCAGTTGAAGGAAGAAAACTCTTCCTGCCATGAGCTTCCAGCGCTGCAAACTTGCCGATGCAGCATCCTGGAAGCATCCGACCACAGCCCGACTCCGAGTCCATCCAAAAACTCCGAACCTCCAACCAGCTCTCTGACACCGAGCACTGAGCACCATCTCTGCCGAGCGCTTCAACCCCAGCCCCGGCAACAGGCAATAGGCAAAACCAAGGATTTGGGGCCTTCCCTTCTGGATCGCACAGTAGCAGCGGCAGCAAAGCAGGCATTTCAGAAGTTTCTCCAGATGTTCCTCTGTGCTTCTCATGGCTGTCTCCATCAAATCAGGATTGTGCACGGCATCCTACTTCACAAATACGATATCAATTCGGAGCGGATGCGCGCGCTGCGTCGCGCCGCCATATATCGCACATAAACCAGCAGTATTGCCTTGTTGTCGACATCGGTAGACTCATCGACCTGGATAGCATACCATGGTGACTTGTTAAGCCGTTCCAACAGCTGTGCTTTGTTGTCCTCTGTTATGTCATCGATTCTCCTTGAAACTGTGGTAGCTGAAAGAGGAACCTGTGCCATCTTGTTAGCTGCAGCTTCTCCCAACAGTTCACGGCACATGTCCTTGGCAGCAGGCAGAATCAATTCTTCAACAGTGAAAGGCTTCTTAGCCTTAGCAATACAGCTAGCCACTAAGTATGACACTCTCAGAGCAGCAGCATTTGTGGAGGTGATGGCTCTCAGCACTTGCTTCCATCTCGCTTGCTCTCGTTTTCTCCGCTCAAAAACCTCAACGGTTTGTCTTCAAGTGCAGGGTGCTTGGACTCAAGGTGCCGAAGCAGTTTTGAGGGCTTCATTGCCTCATTAGACAGCTTGTCTCCACATATCACACACGGGGGGCTTGGAGCGTGCAAGTCACCGGTCGCAATAAAGCCATATTTTATGTACGAATCGTCGTATTTTCTGTTGAAGAAAGCTTTCTTTTTTTTTGCAGTTTCGGCCTCAGCTGTCTCTGCGTTACCATCATCGTTAAGCCTTTTTTGTCCCCTACCACCTCTTCCAAAGAAACTCTCAAGCGGCATTTGTTCTTTACTCATCAAGTAGTTGTAGGTTAATGACCGACTAATGACCTCGCGTGCGTTCAAGTTCCAACAGTGGGCGTGACAGGGAATGAGGAAAGGTGCAGCTGACTTATATCGTTTCAGATTGCCAAATCATATTGTTTCCTTGCGGCCCAGTAGCACATGCTTTGCGGCCCGGTACCAGTCCACGGCCCGGTGGTTGGGGACCACTGTCCTATGGTGGGGCTATCTAGAACTAGAGGGCACAGACTCAAGATTGAGGGGCAACCCTTTAGAACAGAGTCAAGGAGGAATTTTTTTAGCCAGAGAGTAGTAAATCTGTGGAATGCTCTGCCACAGATGAAGGCTAAGTCCGTGTGTATACTTAGCGCAGAAGTTGATAGTTTCCTGATTGTCGGGGCATTAAAGGATATGGCAAGAAGGTATATGTATGTGGTTGAGTGGGATCTGGGATCTGGGATCAGCCATGATGGAATGGCAGAGCAGACTTGATAGGCTGAATGGCCTAATTCTGCTCCAATGTCCTGTGGTCTATTGGTCTTATGAAAACATAGAGAAAAGTTGATGGGTACAGGGAATGAATTCAGATTTTAGCATTTGTTGCAACTACCAACATTAGATTAGATTAGATTATGAGGACACACAGTCCTTGTTTATTGTCATTTAGTCATACATGCATTAAGAAATGATACAATGTTTCTCCAAAATGATATCACAGAAACACATGAAAAACGACTGAAAAACTGACAAAAACGACATAATTATAACATATAGTTACAACAGTGCAAAGCAATACCGTAATTTGATGAAGAACAGACCATGAGCACGGTAAAAAGTCTCAAAGTCTCTCGAAAGTCCCATCATCTCACGCAGATGGTGAACCTCCAGCACCGCAAACTTGCCGATGCAGCATCCTGGAAGCATCCGATCACAATCCGACTCCGAGTCCATCCGAAAACTCCGAGCCTCCGACCAGCTCTCCGACACCGAGCGCCGAGCACCATCTCTGCCGAGCGCTTCGACCCCAGCCCCGGCAACAGGCAATAGGCAAAGCCGAGGATTTGGGGCCTTCCCCTCCGGAGATTCTCGATTGCACAGTAGCAGCGGCAGCGAAGCGGGCATTTCAGAAGTTTCTCCAGGTGTTCCTCCGTGATGCTTATGGCTGTCTCCATCAAATCAGGATTGTGCACGGTCCCTAGTTAACGCATACGATATCATTCGGAACGGCCGTGCACGCTGTGTCATGCTGCCATCTTCTCCTCCCTCCCATAGTAGCACAATGCAGAAATGATCAAGCGGAGTGTAGATTTCAAGGTAGATATCCAAGTCACCTAGTATTAGACCTTACAGAGATAAGTTCAGTACTATAGGAAGATTTGATAGCAAGAAGGAGCATTTTTAAAATGAATCGTTACGTAATGGGGAGCCAATTTATTTGACAAGAACAATGATGACCAGTGAATAGGAATTAGTTCCAAGAATTTTGAGTAATATTAAACTCATGGAGTGTAGAATAAAGGAAATCATAATATTTTGGAATAGCCAGTTATAACAAACAATAGATCATGCTTTCTTCAATGGTCCAGCTGAAACAGATGATGTTGAGTAATGCTGTGTGGATGATTAGAGGTAGGTGATCTGAAGCTCATTTTGAGGTTAATTATAGCATCAAATTTTCAAATGTTCTGTCTTCAGATAGTAGTCGGTTATGGAATCGATAGCAGGGAAATTGGGTCATGATAGGAACTGCACTCAATGGCTTCTCGCTTCCCAGTACTTAGTTGGAGGGAAATTTAGCCCTTTGAATTTGGTGGAGCATAGACGTCTCAGCAACTACAGGGATAGAAGGGCGTTAAGGAGAAAGCTGGGAGTAGAATCACAGTAAAGCCCTCCTATTGTTCACCTCTATGAACTGGCAGCTCTCCTGAAATGCTGCATTCATCTGTATTAATCCTTAATTCTGAACCATTGGGCAGGATATTTAACCACAAGGACTTACATCTGCTCCCAACTTTTCAACAACAGTCATAAGGGAGTGGTCGGGAACAGAAATACCAATGTATTTCCTACACCTTAAAACAACTAAATCATCAAAACTTCTATAGCATTTTGTATACTCTGAGTATATCCTTTAAAATAAGAGGAGGTACTGCAGATACCATCAATCTCTGAAATTAAAAAAATCTGAATTTGCTGGAAATGTTCATCCAAATAGGCGTCATTTGTGGAGAGAGAAAGAGTTAATGCTTCAGGTTATTGACTGCTGAAACTGGTGACTTGTGATCTCTGTCTTGGAGGCCAATGTCAGAACATCTTTCGAGAGGGTGAAGCTTCATTAGGCATCAGGAGCTGATTCTGTACCTGTTAGGGCTCTGAAAACCAGTGCCAAACAACTGGTGGAAGTGTTCAAAAACATCTTCAATCTCTCACTGCTGCAGCTAGAGGTTTCCTGCTGCTTCAAAAGGACAACCATCATTACCAGTACCCAATAAGAACAGGGTGAGCTGCAAAGAAGCCATGACAGCAAATATATTTCATTAGGAGTTTGAGGAGAATTGGTATGTCACCAAAGACACACGCAAATTTCTACAGATGTACCTTGGAGACCATTTCAAGAAGGACGTACAGGAAGCTGAAGACATGCACTCAGTGTTTCAGGAACAATTACTTCCCTTTGCCATCAGATTTGTGAATGTACGATGAATCCATGAACACTACCTTACGATTTTTTCCTCTCTTTTTGCACTACTTTTTTAAACATTTATACACGGTGCCTTTAAAAATATTCCCCCTCCCCCATACGTTTTCATGTTTTATTGTTTTATAACATTGAATCACAGTGGATTTAATTTGGATTTTTTGACACTGATCAACAGAAAAAGACTATTCTGCCAAAGTGAAAACAGATCTCTACAAATTGAACTAAATTATTTTCAAATATAAAACACTAAATAATTGATTGCATAGGTATTCACTCCCTTTAATATGACCCACCAAATCATCACTGGTGCAGCCAATTGCTTTTAGAAGTCACATAATTAGTTAAATGGAGATCTGTTTTTGGAGACCTGTGTGCAGTCAATGTGTTTCAACTGATTAGAGTAAAAATACACCTGTGTCTGCAAAGTCCAACTGCTGGTGAGTTAGTATCCTGGCAAAAACTGTACCATGAAGACAAAAGAACACTCCAAGCAACTCCACAAAAAGTTTATTGAAAAGCACAAATCAGGAGATAGATACAAGAAAATTTCCAAGTCACTGAATATCCCTTGGAGTACAGTTAAGTCAATCATCAAGAAATGGAAAGGATATAGCACAGGTGTAAATCTGCCAAGAGATGAGATGGAAGAGACTGTGCACACAACAACTGTTGCCCGGGTGCTTCATCAGTTTCAGAATTATGGGAGTGGTAAAAAGAAAGACACTGTTGAAAAAACTCACATGAAATCTCGGCTAGAATTTGTCAGAAGACAAGTGGGAGACTCTAAAAAGTCAGCTGGAAGAAGGTTCTATGATCTGATGAAACTAAAATTGAGCTTTTTGGCCTTTAGACTGTACGCTATGTTTGGTGTAGGCCAAAAACTGCACATCAACAAAAACACACCTTCACTATCATGAAGCATGGTGGTGGTAGCATCATGCTGTGGGGATGCTTCACTGTAGCAGGCCCTGGAAGATTTGTGAAGGGAGAGGGTAAAGTGAATGTGGCAAAATATAGGGATATCCTGGAGGAAAACCTGATGCAGTCTGCAAGAGAACTGCAACTTGGGAAAAGATATGTTTTTTAGCAAGACAATGACCCCAAACCTAAAGCTAAAGCTACACAGGAATGGCTTAAAAACAGCAAATTTAATAACCTGGAGTGGCCAAGTCAGAATCCAGACCTCAATCCAATTTAGAGTTTGTGGCTGGACTTGAAAAGAGCTGTTCACTCACAATCTCCATGCAATCTGACAGAGCTTGAGCAGTTTTGTAAAGAAGAATAGGGAAAAATTGCAGTGTCCAGATGTGCAAAGCTGGTAGAGACCTATCCACACAGTTTTGTGTTTGTAATTGCTGGCAAAGGTACAGCTACTAAATACTAACTTGAAGGGGGAAAATATTTATGGCATCAATTACTTTGTGCTCTATATTTGTAATTAATTGAGATCACTTTGTAGAGATCTGTTTTCACTATGACACAAAAGAGTATTTTTCCGTTGATCAGTGTCAAAAAAGCCAAATTATGTCCACTGTGATTCAATGTTGTAAAACAATAAAACATGAAAAGTTCGCAGGTGGGCGGGGGGGTTGAATACTTATTATAGGCACTGTCTATGCTAATTGTAATTTATAGTTTTTTTTATTATGTATTGCAATGCACGGCTACTGCCTAACAACAAATTTCATGACACATGCCAGTAATCTTAAACTTGGTTCAGATTCTGATTCTCATTCTGGCCTTTCATCAGGATTGCATTTCCAGAATTTCCTAGCTGTATCTCATTTCTTCACCTAGTGGGATCTTCTCTGTTAAACTACATAGTGCTGAAATTGTTTTCAGCGTATCAAGGAGCAGCAGACTGCATTCTAAAAAGGATTAACATAAGGATATATGTTCCTCAGTAAACAGTGTAAAAGATGCCAGTATTATTTTAAATGAGAGAATGATGCAAATAGAATTTCAGATTTAAAAAAAGACTACAAATTCACCATGGAACCTATTTCAATTAACTTGTAGTATTTTGTCCACAAGCAACAATGCCACAAAAACAATGAATTGTTTAGAGAGAAATTGCTGAGATTTAATGGTGATTTTTTTTCCACGTAGAGAACAAATGCTTACCCACAGAATGTACACATCAGACATGCAGGCAGGAGCCCAGTATGGTGTCTAACAGTATTGCACATTATTTTAAAAAGGTCTTCTGACAATTTCTTTTTCTGTTAAGCTCAGTGAACTTAGATAACCATAGTTATTTGGCAGTTTCACTTGAGATTTTCTATTCTGAAAGCTGCTAATGGCTTAATTTTTGAATGTGTTTTGCAAAATTTTAACCTTCTTTGATACTGTTTTTACATTGTAATTGATAAGTAATCTGTTGTTTGCTGATGACCTTTATCAATAGATGTTTGAAAATCGTTGTAGCATACTGGTCTGAAGTTGAAAACTTAACATTCATAAGCAAATTTTTTTATGCTGGCAAGATTGCTTAACGTAGCTGTAAACAATGCATGTGAGTCCTTGGATTTTTAAACAGACCTCATATACAAAAGGCAGAAAGCTATGCTAGGATATAAAAGTTATCAGTTTGGTTTCAGATGGACTATAGAGGCCAGTTCAGTGCAGCACAGCCCATGGAGGATATGAATCCTTGAAGAAGTTATGAAAAGCAATAACCAAAATGCTTCCATAGATAAGGGGTTTCAATTATGGGACTATACAAAAGGAGAAGTGATTATTCTTCTTAGGAAATGAAAAGCAAAGAGGCAATTAGATGGAGGTTTAAGATCATGAAACACTTACATACAGTAGCTAAAGCAAACTTCTTTCCAAAGGCTATAAGAGGTCATTAATCAGAGGCATGGATTTATTAACCAATGAATTGGAGTGAACATGAACAAGAAGAGACAGTAGCTAGTATTTCAAAGGCATCAATAAGTAAATTGAGAATTCCAAAAATGTTTATTTGAGACCATGGTGAAAATAACAGTGTTGTCGTTTGGAGATGATAAAATCTATTAAAATTTGATTTATTTTTATTATTAAAATTTGATCTATTAAAATCTGATAAAATTCTATTAAGAGTAGGAATGTATTAAATTGACCTATCCTGCCATGCTGTAAAATGGATGACACCTGTCTTTTATACCTGGACTAATTTCATCTTCCATATAAAGGCAAAAGAAATAAGAGGAGTTGGTCATTTAGCAATTGTTCCTGCTCAATTATTCAACAAGATGATGCCTGATCTTCTACCTCAAACACTACCTTCCAGGCCCATCTCCATATCCCTTGACTCTATAATATATCCAGTAATCTATGAATTTCTGTTTCAAGTGTAATTACTGACTGAGTCTCCCAAACCCCTTCAAGCAGAAAATTCCAAATGTTTACCATCTTCTGAGTGAAGAAATTTCTCTTCAGTTCATTCCAAATATCCCACTCTTACATTGAGACAATTATACCTGGCTCTAGACTCCCTGTCCAAGGGAGATATCCTCCCTGAATGTACCCTGTCAAGCCTGATCCTCTCATTTAGAAGATAAAGGACCACCTGCTCAGCCTCTCCTCTTATGATAGGATCACCATTCTTGGAGCTAATCTTATGAACCTTCAACTTCTCTATTGCAAGTACCTACTTTTTCAGATGAGGACTCAAAAATTGTCCACTTTGTTCCATGTTTGGGTTCACCAAGTCTCTACGTAATTGCAGAAGGGCAAACTTACTCTTATACTCAAGTCCCCTGCAACGCTAGACAAATAACACTGATATTCATTTACTCTGTAAGATATGTTATTGAAAACAGCTAGAATGTAGAAAAATAATATGGCCAATTTGTGTGCAGCCGGTGGCATAAACAAGTATAAGTGAAACAACAAAATAATCTCTGTTTAGTAGTGTTGATTGAAAGAGAAATAATATCCATGTGTCTTTGACAACTTTCTTACACTTCGAAAAATTTCACAGTGTGTTTTTTTTAAACCTGGGAGAGCATATGGGGCCTTTAACATTAATTCTAGGAAATAACAGGGAAGAAATTGAGTTGCGCAAAAAAAAATGTGCAATGTGCCAGATACTCAACAATATAAAAATTTCAAGTCACTCAGTCTGCCAGCATCAACCACAAGTAAGAAGTGTTCTGTCTAGTAAATAATTACCTGTTTCTTAAAAACATGATATATAACAAAGTGTTTATGAAATGCAAAGTACATGTATTATTAAAGTGTGTATATTATATACAATCTGGAGATTCGTCTCCTTACAGCCAGTCACAAAACAAAGAAACACAATACAGGTGGCCCCCGTTTTCCGAACGTTCGCTCTTTGACACCTCGCTGTTATGAAAGACCGACAATAGTTACCTGTTTTCGCTAACAGAAGGTGTTTTCACTGTTATAAAAAAAAGGCAGCGCGCCCGAACAGCCAAGCTCCTCCCCCGGAACTGCATTCTAGCCGGCATTGCTTAAACACGTGCTTTATCTTGAACACAAGGAAATCTGCAGATGCTGGAATTTCAAGCAACACACATAAAAGTTGCTGATGAACGCAGCAGGTCAGGCAGCATCTCTAGGAAGCGGTGCAGTCGACGTTTTGGGCCAAAACCCTTTGTCAGGACTAACTGAAAGAAGAGCTATTAAGAGATTAGAAAGTGGGAGGGGGAGTGGGAGATCCAAAATGATAGGAGAAGACAGGAAGGGGAGGGATGGAGCCAAGTCCCATTCCCATTCTGATATGTCATTCCACATCCCATTCCCATTCTGATAAGTATTCCATGTCCCATTCCCATTCTGATATGTCTATCTACGGCCTCCTTTACTGTAAAGATGAAGCCACACTCAGGTTGGAGGAACAACACCTTATATTCCGTCTGGTTAGCCTCCAACTTGATGGCATGAACATTGACTTCTCAAACTTCTGCTAATGCCCCACCGCCCTCTCGTACCCCATCCGTTATTTATTTATATACACACATTCTTTCTCTCTCTCTCCGTTTTCTCCCTCTGTCCCTCTGACTATACCCCTTGCCCATCCTCTGGGTTTTCCCCCCTCCCCCTTTTCTTTCTCCCTCGGTCTCCTGTCCCATGATCCTCTCATATCCCTTTTGCCAATCACCTGTCCAGCTCTTGGCTCCATCTCTCCCCCTTCTGTCTTCTCCTATCATTTCGGATCTCCTCCTCCCCCTCCCACTTTCAAATCTCTTACTAGCTCTTCTTTCAGCTAGTCCTGACGAAGGGTCTCGGCCCGAAACAGCGACTGTACCTCTTCCTAGAGATGCTGCCTGGCCTGCTGCATTCACCAGCAACTTTTATGTGTGTTGCTTTATCTTGATTTATTTTGTGCATCCGTTAGCAAGATGAGTTCTAAGGTATTGGAAAAGCCTAAAAGAGCTCGTAAGGGTGTTACACAGCATAAAACTAGACATAATTAAGCTTTTCAATCGTGGTGAACGAAGTAAGGACATCGCCCGCGCGTTGAACTTGTCTGCGTCCACCATTCGCACTATTTATACGCAGAGAGAAAGAATTCTGAAAGCTACCGATGTTACTGTTGGTTCTGCTTGTAGCAAAGTGGTCTCTCTTAGTCGGCATCCAATAATGGATAAAATGGAAAGTCTATTGCTTGAGTGGATTGATGAGTGTACGAAGCATGGTGTTCCGTTAAGTTTTCTTATACTTAAGGAGAAATCAGTCAGTCTTTTTAATAATCTGAAACAGAAAGCACTGGACGATGGTAATGGAAGTGTTGCGAAAGTGGAATTTAAAGGTATTCATGGCTGGTTTGATCGGTTTCGGGGGCGAGGGCAGCTTCGTAGTTTAAACAGACCGATACATTGCCGTGAAGGACGCAGCGGTGCAGCGGTAGTCAGAACGCACCAAGTTCATCTTTAAGAAAAAAGCCGAAATAAACAAGCTA